>NW_005871073.1:5744201-5790574 GCF_000147115.1 Myotis lucifugus
ATTTGTTAGAATGTTTCAAACTGCCAGCTGAGAGGCTGGCAGCGGCAGGCGGGGAACGTTGGAGTCCGCAGTCACTGGAGCAAGCAAGCCTCATGTTCGCTTCCAGCTGCCTGGCTACCGGCCGCCATCTTGGCTGACAGTTAATTTGCATAAGGATATGCTGATTAGCCAATGGGAAGGGTAGTGGTCGTACGCTAATTACCATGTTTCTCTTTTATTAGTGTAGATAAAGAACAGTTTTTACTACAATTTTTGCAAAACTATGAGTTACCAAATATTAATCAAGTAAGTCTTCACTTATTGCTATATTCTTGGAAACTACAACTTTAAGCAAAACAACATATAATGAAACTAATTTTACCATATAATTAGTATAAAGAAGAATTAAGTTCCTACAGCATATTTCTGCTCACAAAACCATCAGCAAATTTCTAAATAAAGACCCCAAACACTTCCAATATTAAATATTGAAATAAATGTGAACTACACATATTTTTAAGAAAGAATGATAAAGACAAGTGAAATAATGATTTGACAGCCTGCTTATTCCAGTTCAGGGCCACCAGAGGCCAGAGCCTATCCTGGCTGCTCAGGGCACAAGACAGGACCCACCCTGGACAGGTTGCCCTTCCATCAAAGGGCACAGTCACACCCACACCCACACTCACTCAGACTGAGACAATGTGGACATGCACATCTGTGAGATATGGAAGGATTCTGAAGTTCCTGGAGAAAACCCAGACAATGGCCCCAGAGGAAAGTTTTTTCTTCTTCTCATGAACAGTATAATAAAATGATGTTAAACAAAACAAAGTTATTTGAGAACCTGCTGTGAATTTAAATCAGAACTTGCAAGCTTTTGTCTTCTCACTGATTTTTAATACTACTGATGGTCCCTATTATGATGGATCAAATTGTGATTTTTCAACTTTATGATAGTGCAGTGATACACATTCAGCAGAAGCTGTACTTTGAATTTTGAATGTTGATCTTTTCTTGGAGTTAGCATTATGTAGTACAATACTCTTGTGATGCTGGGCAGCAACAAGGAAATGATTTTGTCTGACTCTAATATAAGTGTTCCGAGGATGTTTCATGATATGCTGTGACATCTGAACCTGGTGTGCCTAGTGTAGCTGCAAATGTTATTCATAGTCACATAAATATCTAATCCCTGTGAATCTTGCTGAGCTATTTGCCTCCATTATTTACTCCACAAGTGAATTAGAGATTGATTTTGAATCATAGTAAGACATTTCTGTTAAAATGTAGATTTTAGTTCCCCTAGTGTCACCTTACTTTAGTACTTATTGAAAAGGAATGTCCAAAAGAGATTTTTGCTGAGCCCCTCATTATTTTGAGGCTCTCTCTGTCTTGCTGCCATTGTATTCCTAAACAAACACACAAACTATTTGTCCACTTTTAATTTAGCAACTTAACACATTATCAATTCCCCTTTAGTGTTTTCTGATAAAGTACCTAAAATAAATAAAGCCAAAGTATGAGAATTCCATTGATCTATGTAATTCCATGTTAATAGTTTTCGTATTATTTCACATCCTCAAATTAATGTCTACAAGTGTTCTATTGGCTATTCTCAATGCTCTTGCACAATGAGCAGCTTTCTCATTGAACTATCCATAATGACTTCTAAATGCTTTCCCTCAGAGGTTCAGGCTAATTCAGAACCCATCAGCGTGCATGGAAAGTTTAAATTATTTTTCCCAATATGCATTACCTTGCTCTTATCTGCACTAAATTTAATCTGTCATCACATTGCCCAATCACCCAGTTTAATTAGATCCTTCTGGATTTCCTCATAATCCTGCATGTTTTCACTAACCTAAATAATTTTGGGTGATCAGCAGAAATTTAACACCTCACTATCTACTACCATCCTCCAGATCACTCATATAGTTTAACAGCCCTTGCCTGCTCTCAGCATTTTGAGCACCCTGCTATGAAGTTGCTTCCTCTGGAGCAATAGTCACTCTTTATTTCAAATAGTTTAATCTATATTTATCCATAAGAAAGCATACTCATCTAATTCGACTAGCTTTATGTGAGCTGTCAATACATTTGTAGAGGATTTCAAACTTTAAAAGGCATTTCCACAAGTATGTATTGACATTTTCACCATTTCAGAATATTGTATAAGTACTTCATTGGGAGACGATGCATAATTAATAGAAGAGTAAATGAGTTCTACGATTTCTTTTAAATGCAAGAATATCATGTTTTATAGTTCTATGGAGAAGGGAGGGAGAAATGAGGACTTATTGAGTAACTGTGGTAGATGCTGCCATATATATTTAGCACTGCCCTGAACACCCTCATGTGGACAAACTCAAACACTGAAAACAGCTTTAATTGTCACATGATTTCAAAAAGAATAACTGACATTCAGAGACCTAGATTCAAGTGTGACAGGAACAGTTACAAACCTTCCCACTTGGACCATATAGTTTCCCAAGTAGTTTATAAAACATTCACTAAATTTATTGTGTCTTCTTTAATTTTCTTTTACTCCTTTTGAGATGTTTTACAGACTCCATTAATATAACCAAAATTAGTGTGCTCAGTTTATAATTTATCACATGGCATTATACTGGATTTTTCTGGATATTTATTGCTAGAAGGTGTTTGTTGATGGATTTATATTTTCTATGTGTCATAAATTGTTACTCAAGTCACTCACTATATTAATAGATATTATATTTTTGAAATGGATACTTTTAAAACATGTGGCATGAAAGCAAATATATTTAATAATAATATGTTTATATTTTAAACTATTAGGACTTTTTTGGTTGGGCAAAACAAACAAAACACACTTGAACTGGCAATGATAGAAACATCTTTATTGAATTACTCAGATGACAAGGAAGGCTTAATTCAAATGAGGTTATGAGAATCCATCTCCCTCCAACTTTTGGCTCAACTCTTCTCCACAGTGTTGTTTTGTCCAGGTGCCGCATGAGAGCAAAGTGGTTGCAGGTAGCTGTAGGTATGTACTTCAAGGTTTAAGCCTGGTGGCAGAGCCAGAAATCTCTTTCAATAACCCAAACAGAACAGTCATTGCAATCTATTTTCTCTGGTTGGGTCATGTGCTCGCAACATCTTTCTTTTTCTTTTTTTCATCATTGTTATAATTAATAGACAACATTGTGTAAGATTATGGGGTACAATGTAATGATTTGATATACATATATATTGTGAAATTATTATAATAAGGTTAGTTAACATATCCAACTTCTCAGATAATTAGTGTGTGTGTGTGCGTGTGAGTAGTAGTAGTAGTAGTAGTAGTAGTAGTAGTAACTATAGTCATGCATAATTTGAGGCAGTCTTTATTTTTTTTTTTTTATATATTTTATTGATTTTTCACAGAGAGGAAGGGAGAGAGATAGAGAGTCAGAAACATCGATGAGAGAGAAACATCGATCAGCTGCCTCCTGCACATCTACTGGGGATGTGCCCGCAACCCAGGTACATGCCCTTGACCGGAATCGAACCTGGGACCTATCAGTCCGCAGGCCGACGCTCTATCCACTGAGCCAAACCGGTTTCGGCTTGAGGCAGTCTTTAATCATACCTTAGCTTTGATTGCTGAAATTAGAATCAACTACACAGACCAGGAGGGAGAAAACAGGCATTAGTTTGCTCTGAACACATACCACATTCAGGGACAGTGTCCCTGCTACCACAGGGGCCATGGTAAGTGTAGGAATAGTGTAATACTGTCTCCCAATAGTATCTCTATGTTTTTTGCATGGTTTTCCAATATAATTGCAGAATTCTTGCATCTCACAAATTCCCCCAACTTAAAGCTTTTTAGTTTTTCTTCTGGGCTCCAAATATTTTTATTTTTTAAATCTTCACCAGAGGATATGTTTTCTTATTGATGAGAGAGAGAGAGAGAGAGAGAGAGAGAGATGAGAGAGAAACATTGATCAGTTGCCTCACATATATGCCTTGACTGGGAATTGAACTCACAACCTAGGTATGGACAATGATGGGGAATCAAAACTGCAACATTTTGGTGTACGGGACAACACTCCAACCAACTGAGCCACCCTGCCAGTTGATTATTATTACATAACCAACACATTTATATGACACAATATAAAAAGAAACAACAGGCCAACATGGAGTCACTGTTGCTAAGCCACTCACCAAACCGAAACTTAATAACTAACCTAATTATAGTTTTAGCCTCTCCCAGGAATGGGATTTTAAAATGATCAGTCTGGAATTTCCTGATCAATACTAGTGAAGTAATCTTCATGATAAAACCCTTGCCACCATTCCCCTCAAAGGAAGGTGACCTGAATTAAAAAGGATTCTTTCTTTTCTTTTGCTAATAACTCCCCTTTCACACCCTCTGCCTATGAAAACCTTTCATTTTGTACAAACCCTCTGAGCGACCTTCAAGTTGCTGGATAGGATGCTGCCCGTTCATAGATCCCTCAGTAAAGCTAATTAGATCTTCAAACGTACTTGGTTGAATTTTGTACTTTAACACACTGCAGTTAACATGAACTTTCTGAAATAACAGCTCCCACACAGAGACAAACCTTTAAGGTAGATTGTATTGCTATTACTCAGGTATAAAATTGAGTCTCAGAGTTGATAGATAACTGGATTTGGTCCCTTGGTTTGTGTATTCTGCAGCCTAGACTAGAACATAGTTCTTGACTCAAACCCTGTGTTCTTTCCAATACAACATTCTGCCTTCTACGCCCCATATGCACCAGAGCTTCTGTTCTCTCACTTAGAACAGACATTGTCAGCTTTTGGGGTGAAACATTTTTTCTGTATTCTTTTAGGTTCTTTGACTGGTCTACTAATCAAACTAATAAGACAGATTAACTGGAGAAAAACAAACAAAGGATTTAATAACATGCATACCCCCTTTAAAATTGGAAAAGGAAAACTGAGTAACTCCCTTAAATGGCTGAAACACCACCTTAAATACCACCTGCAGCTGAAGACAAAAAATGTTGGGGGTAGTGAGTCAGTTGTGGGAGGTTATCAGGACCAGTACAGTAAACAAGGGTAAGGTGTTATACAGATTTTTTTTTTAAAATATATTTTATTGATTTTCCACAGAGAGGAAGGGAGAGAGATAGAGAGTCAGAAACATCGATGAGAGAGAAACATCGATCAGCCGCCTCCTGCACATCCCCCACTGGGGATGTGCCCACAACCCAGGTACATGCCCTTGACCGGAATCGAACCCAGGACCTTTCAGTCCGCAGGCCGACGCTCTATCCACTGAGCCAAACCGGTTTCGGCAGTTATACAGATTTAATTTAAGTCTTGCCTTCTCCTTTGGTAAGAGTTTCTAGAGACTGAGTCATCTTTTTTTTCCTGCTGCATAGAAGAAGACACACTTACAGAAGGAGATTTTCCTTGTAAAAGTTAAGTTTCTTACAAAAGGGTAATTTTCACTCAGTTTTTGGAGCTCCTCCCATGTCTGCTGTTTCTTAAAAATAACCAGCTTTAAAAAAATCATTATGCCAAAGATATACAGGGTGCCCCCCCAAAAAAAAATGTATACATACTGTAACAGCTGATAGCTTTGAAAATAAAATGTATTTTAATAAACACTGCTTTTGTAATTATTATGTGTGTATACATTTTAGAGACACCTATATTTTGGGGTGGCAAATTCAGACCCTTTATATTTGCTCATTACCAACTTGTCACAGACCATTAAGTCAATTCATATAGTTGTTCATGCAACCCTCATCTGCCTACCATAACATATAACCACTCCTCTATTATTGAATATAAGGTAATGCCCATTTTTATTTGTTTGTTCCTATAAATAACAAAGCCATGAAGGTCTTTGTACATAAATCTTTGCTCATATCACCTTAGAAAATATTACTTGAAAAGGAATTGCTGGTTTAGAGTATGAACATTTTAAAGGTTTTTGAAACATAATGACAAATTGCTTTCTAGAAAGGTTGTATCAATTTATGTTCCTGACAAAAGTGAATGAACATTGCTGTTTTAATTTGCTTTGGGGTGGGGTTGGGACTGGGCATTAATAGTATCACATTTTTACAGGACTTCGGGGGATTTTCCTCCCTCACCTTGGTGTCACTCCCATGACTACATGCTTTTTCTTGTTGTTTTTACTTTGTTTGATAAGAGAAGTGTCAAGTCAGGTGCTTCTAATTCAAAACAACAAAGGCTTTTCTGGCTCTCTCATAGATTAGCGAAAAGAAAGGGTAAAATAAAAGGCAGTAGCTGAAAGAAAGAATAGAATGAAAGGCAAGATATCAGATTACTACAGAAATGAACTTAAAAATTGGATTATCATTAAACTAAACGAAATTTCAAGCTTCTCTTACATTTTGCCCTTGGGGCTTCCTTTCTTACTTAACAAAATGCACATGAGAAATTCCATCAGAGTGGTTCCTGCATTTTTTGAGACTGAGGCTAGGCCTGTAATGTCTGCCATCTTTGAGTTGGCTTTCTGTATCATTGCAGGACTTGCAGGATTGTCTCAGCTAATAATGTCCCTCCAGATCTGGGAGTAAAGTGCAGGCCATCATTTGAAATGCATTAGTTTAGCTTTAAAAAAAAAAAGCTAATTCCCTTCATATTTTTCCTAAATTATCTTCATAATTATTTTAATACACTTAGGATGATCCTCACAATAAGGTCATGTTTCTGAAAGTGTTGTCTCAAGACCACCATTGTTCTAATCAGCTAGGGTGATTGGTTGCAAATGCTTGTAACTGGCCACTCACTAAAATAGAATCTCTGAGTGTGCAACTCAAGAATCTAAATTTTTAATAAGTGGTGGCTCAGAGATATTCATGTATGTATGTTACCAGTGAGACAGTGAGATCTCAGTTCTTGTCTTCCTGAAGGAAAGATTTCAATCAAGAGACAAAGTGTAGAAAAGGCAAGCAAAACACACACTTAGGATGACAGTGAAACAAGGAAGAGAATAGAAGAAGCAACAGGGGAGCCGAGGCTGGGCTGCTTTGGCTCCCTGGGAATTCAGAGAAACTGGGGTCCTTGGAATGTTCGGGAGCTAGCCCTGATGAGCTGCCGCTGCCCATTGCTCCCCTGGTTGCAAGTCTCATGAGGTTCCTTAGAGTTTAGGGAAGAAAAGAGGGATGGGAAAGACATGGGCATGCTCCCACTCCAGGACCTTTGTTTCAGGATTTCTAAAGGCTGGGCATGGCTGGCTGGCATGGCTCAGTGGTTGAGCATCGGTCTATGAACCAGGATGTCATGGTTTGATTCCTAGTCAAGCCACATGTCCTGGTTTTGGATTCGATCCCCAGTAGGAGGCAACCGATCAATGATTCTCTCTCATTATTGATGTTTCTATCTCTCTCTCCCTCTCCCTTCCTCTCTGAAATCAACAAAAAATATATTAAAATAAATAAGTAAATAAAGTCTAGGTGTTTAGGGGAGGTCTTAGGGATAGATTAATAGAATATTCATCAGTTTTATGCTGATGTACCAAAATGAGATTTATTCTCTTAATTTTTCTGTCCTTGGTGTGGTTGGCAAATGACACTAGTTGGATTTCTGTTACCTGTCTCCCTGAGTAGTGTGATTTAAGCTATTTACCCTCTGGTTTGGGAGGAGAAATGCAAACCATTTGCTCTTAAGTATCCTTGGTTTAGGGAAAATAGGATTTATTAAGTGGCTGCAAACTACTGTTTAACTATCTATTCCTCTTGTCCTGGAATTTTCCTAGATTCCTACTATTCAATAACATGTATACATCTCTTAGATATCTTGCTAATTTAGATTATGACTCTTTTTTTTCTGGAGTGAGCCCAAAGATTTAACATTTAATAAGTTGCTCAGTAGGGATAATTTTCCTGAGCCATTGGCCACCAATTGAGTAACAAATCACAGGCATTTGATCACCACAGATTTTACCTATTATCTATTTTCAACTTTAATTGCTTTATATGATTGGCCAGTAAGGAGCAATTGGGCCCCAATCAGGCAATACTGTGAGTGAAACTTTAGCAGACAAGCCACAGCAAGATACCAGTGAAGCATGGAACTCTGGCTATGCAGGTGTGGGCGGCAAAACAGCACCAGGTGTTAGACCTAAGTTCAGCCACTTCAGTAGTTCTGGCTAAGAAAGAATTCAGGGCCAAGATTTAAACTATAGGAGAAAGTTTATTTAGAAAGTCACAGAGATAGAGGAAGTTAGCTGTAGAAGAAATGAGCTTAGCAATTTAGTTACAGAGGGATGGGGAAAAAAAGGCCCTTGCAGCTAGGAGAAAGAGAGAAGCAAGAAAAACATGCCTGGGAAAAATGTGTAGGGAAAGGTGTGGGCATGCTCAATACATACGGATGCACTGGGCCCTTCCTCTTGAGGGTGTTTATCTGGAGGTTTCAAGGGAGGGTCCCGTTACAATATTTATCAACTTTCCTGGAGTAGTCTTTCAGAGCCATGGTCTCCAGTAATTGATGGACACCAGGGTACAGGGTCATTAGTCAATGCAGCTGGTCCTGATGTCAACCATAGCATTGCTTGTCTGGTTTTGCAGGTTCATTGAGCCTGGACCTGAAAGACAACTGAGGCCTAGATGTTATCCTTAAGGGTTCATGATTAAGGGAATGACTGGTCATGCAAGGGCTGCTATGGGAGTCACATGAGGCCATGTTTGGTCTCTGTTCCTCTTCTAAGGGGTGGACCAAATGATTAGCAACATTCCAGGGGAGTAAAGGTCAGAGGAGGGTCTGAACCCCATGACCAGTGATTTGAAAGGTCAGTGGGTCTAAACCAGTGATGGCAAACCTATGACACGCGTGTCAGAGGTGACACGCGAACTCATTTTTTTGGTTGATTTTTCTTTGTTAAGTGGCATTTAAATATATAAAATAAATATCAAAAATATAAGTCTTTGTTTTACTATGGTTGCAAATATCAAAAAAATTCTATATGTGACACGGCTCCAGAGTTAAGTTAGGGTTTTTCAAAATGCTGACGCGCCGAGCTCAAAAGGTTCGCCATCACTGGTCTAAACCAAAAGATCAGTGATTTGCTAGGGAAGGAAAGGTTATCTGGGGGTGAGGTTCTTGTTTTCCCAGTTTTGCTCCTTGCTAGGCACCATGGGCTTTCTGCCCTGGTGACCTTCTGTACCTGGCCCATTGTCCTTGCTCTGCTCATGTTTGTCTAACTGCCTACAACAAAGCCACCCAAAATTTGTGTAAACTATAGATAAAGTGAAGAATTAAGACATTTTGGCCAGTTTTATGATGTAGGTCAGGCCTAAAATCCATAAAATTTACTCAAGGTTATTTATTTTTACCAATTCATTACCTTCCACAACTAATATTACCTCATATCTTGGTCTTCCTATATCTCTAATTTTCTTCTGGACGTAGACATCTTGCCATTTACAATTTTTCCCTTAATGGAGTAAAATACAAATTATAATGTAAGTCAAATTGTCATGAATACTGCTTATGTTTTCTTTTTTAGGTGAGGTAGTTTACTCGATTCCTCATTTTTCACAAGAGAATGGTAATCCTACTTAAAACTGTACTGATTAATAAAGTACATTATTCTACGGCAAGAGGCCTATGGGAACTCTAGTTATTTCAATGAGGTGTGATCTTGAATTCAGTGCAATTCTTGGCTGATGGAAACAAGATCTCTGATGGATTTCACGAATGATACCATGTCCATCCATTCCTCTAGGGAGAATGTCCTAAATGTATTTTAAGGAACTCTGGTCTCTGGTCTCTTTGATGTGCTTAATAAAATGGGCTTTAAACAGACACAAGTAGGAAATCTACTGTATTTCATCTGGAAGATCTATAGGAACTGAGGTGGGGGGACACAATATACCACCCCATAATAGGCCTCTCTTGCATAAGGTTATTTTAGGCTGATTATTTTTAAGAAACAGCATAGGGAAAGCTCTGCAAACAGAGCAGAAGTTACCCTTTTATAAGAGAAATCTCCATGTGTAAGGGCATCTCCCTGTCTAGACTAGGGAAAGAAAGATAATTCTAAATCTCTAGAAACATATGAATGGAGAAGTCAATGACTAAAATCCTCATTAACAACCTTACCCTTGTTTACTGTGCTTTTCCCAGTCATCGCCCATATTGGCCTTCTCATATTATTTAATGTGGTGGCTTAAGACATTTCGAAGAGTTAGTTAGTTTTTCTGGACATCTCCCATGTATACAGGAGCTATAAATGTTATTAAACATCTGTGTGTTTTTTTTTCCTGTTAATCTGTCTTTTTATTACAGTGCAGTCTCAGCGAAGAACTTAGAACAGTGATGGCGAACTTATGACATGCGTGTCACCTCTGACACACGTGTCATTTTTTGGTCGATTTTTCTTTGTTAAATGGCATTTAAATATATAAAATAAATATCAAAAATATAAGTCTTTGTTTTACTATGGTTGCAAATATCAAAAAATTTCTATATGTGACACGGCACCAGAGTTAAGTTAGGGTTTTTCAAAATTCTGACATGCCGAGCTCAAAAGGTTCGCCATCACTGACCTAGAAGGATAGAGCAAAACTTATTTATTCTCCTCAACAGCACATTAGCACACTAAAAGCACTGAGAATTTGACAATCAGCAAAATAAAGAAATCATTTCTAGATACTGTACATACTGTTCCAGGGATTTTAAAAACTTACTTTGGTATTAATTACAAGTCTTCAGAAATCTGGGTACTTGTTTGCTGTCATGTTAGGTAGTAGCTAACAAGTATTAAGCTGTAACTATTAACCAGGCCATACTCTAAGTACTTTATTGTGTTATCTCATTTACTTATCTCAGAAAAATTACAAAGTAGTTTCTTTTCCCATTTTATAGGCAAAAAGGGGGAAGGATTTTAAAAAATCCCATGCATAAAAAATGCATTTGTAAAATTAAATGTATTACTATATTTTATTTTTTACTTGCATGTTGTTTACTTGAATGCTATCAGACTACTTTGCATTGCTACATTTTTAAAATTGTCTATGAATGCAAATAGGAAATATTAATTAATTACCCCATGTCATTCTACCCACCTTGCACAAAGAGGCATTGAATAAAATTAACTGATGCCGATAACAGTAAGAATTATGGTTTTCCTGATTAACTATTTTTTTACTTTTACCTTATGGAAACTATGAGGCAGGGCATTGATTGTGTTTCCTTTTCCCTGTTGACTCTGGAAAAATTAGAGCTAACAAGTAAACAGTACTGCATATGCTGTTCTAAGAATACTCCTGGAATCCCCAGTCTTTTTGCATTGTCAGTACAATGGTGAATAGAGGGAAATAAAATATTTTGGCTTGGATAATACTGTAGTCACCAAATTATAGCTGAATAAATAGAAGCTGCCTGAAAGGTTTTTTAGATTAATAGATTTTTAGACTTCTAAGAGCCTCAAAAAATTTTAACCTGAATACTTTATTTCATAAAGGGAGAAAAAGTATTCTTTATTTTATTTTACAGAAATACAACAGCAACATCACAGCAAAAACAAGTCTATGCAGATATATTTTCACTAAACAAATATTGTTTATTTGTTTGTTCTCAGACAATGCATAACCCCACAGGTATTGTTTATTTGTCAAAAAAATGTGGTATATTCTGGATTTAAAGTAAAACTCAGAAATGGCAGGATCTCTGCTCTAAATGTTATTGGTGGGAACTCTCCTTGTGGTCAGGCTGAATAGCTTTGGATTCTGGCTCTATCTCTTTCTAGCTCTTGAACTTGGGAAAGTTACTTAATCTACCTCAGTTTTAATTTATCATATTTACTATTCAAAATATAGTGTTACCATCAAAGGGCTCTGGTAAGGAACAAATGAGTTAACATGTAAACTTACCCATACTCATCGTTTGAATTGATAAGTTGCTCCATCAAGAAATATTCTTAGATTGAATTTAAGAACAATGTTCCAAACCCTTGCTCTTTACTAGAGAGAAATAAGAAAGGAGGTAAACCTGAAAGTAAAAAAGGCAAAACAATATACAAAGTCTTATCAAGGAAACCTCAGAGCCCTTATAAACAGCCCTGCAGTTTGTTATTGTTTTCTTTTGATGAAGGCCTTGGGGTGAAGAGGAAACAGGGTACTGAAACCTGCCTTCTACTAGTAGAAATCTGCTTCCACTATTATTTATAGAAAGGCACTGCAAGTTCTGCAAAAAATCTTGACACTCTAATTGCCTGTTGATATTGTTAATGTCAAACCTAAAACCTTTCTTTAATGTTAAAACCAAATAATAAAATGACTGTAAAATATTCCACAATTAAAGATCAGATACCCTCCAGCATTTGGGTCATGAGAAAGGTTAAAGTGAGGACTCATTTTAGCAAAACCACTTATCTGGCTACATAAAGAAAAAAACTAGGAAAGAGAAGATGGTGTTTTTATTGGTTTTAGAGAGAGGAAGGGAGAAGATAGAGAGATAGAAACATCAATGGGCTGCCTGCTTCCTGCAGGATCAAGCCCACAACCAAGGTGTGTGCCCCGACTGGGAATTGAAGCTGTGACCTCTTGGTCCATGGGTCGACGCTCAACCACTGAGCCATACCAGCTGAGTAAGATGGTGACTTTTAAGGAAAATGCCCAAGGAGAGACTTTTGTGCTTCTTTATCTTCTCTGATAAAGGGGACAGATAAATGTTTCTCCTCTCCAAAGTCAAGTCTGCAGGTGTGGGGCATGGGAGTAGGAGAAATGGGTTGGGGGTAGAAAGACTACTAAGAGGCTACATTCATAAAAGTTGAGGTACCTATTATCATATTATATATATATATGTATATAATATGATAATATATATATATTATGTATATATCATACAAACACACATATACATATTATATTTCAAGGTTTGGGCTCACAGGGTGAGGTTGGCAAGTAGGAAATCTGTAGAGTAGACTGACAAGCTGGAAGCTCTTGAATAGGAGTCTTGGGGATGACTTTCTTTTTCTCTAGGAAACCTCAGGATTTTATCTAGGGATATCTCTTTTATTTAAAGTCAACTAAATATAATGTTAACCCCATCTACAAAATACCCATAGTGCCATAGATTAGTCCTATAGCACAGCCAACCTGACACACAAAAACTAGCCATCACAGGAAATGATGTTGATTCCCCACAGAAGCACAGATTGAGTAACGACAGACTGACTAAAATAACTTTATAGGAGCTCTGGGAACCTTTCAAAACTCTACAACAAGCAAGCAAACACCCAATCAAGAAAAGAATGTATTAAAACAATAGAAATTATGTTGCATGTCACTTGCCCTTTTCCACCCTTCCCTTGCACAGTGCAATGTAGTCAGGAGGAAGTAGCCCGATCTCTGGCTACCTCCCTTGGGCAATCATCATACATTTAAAAAACCTTCCCTAGTCTCCTTAAATATATTAGTTTTCCTAATTTATAATCTTATAACAGAGTGCATGTCTCCATCTCATCTCGTTCCCATAGTATACATTTAATTGTATTTGATTTGTTGCTAAGTGTATGTCATCACACTAGAATGTGAATTCAGGACACCTCATCAACAAGTCCTCCGAATTAAGTGGAAAATTGCGATTTATTGAATTAATTTGAAGGATTATGTTTCTGGTTTATTTCCCTCTTATTGTTCTTTCATCCCGGTTATCATTCTCATTCTCTTCATACCCACAAATAAAACAGAGCTCAATTAAGGGAAATATGTTAAATAGATTCTGCCTGCTTTTAGAACTTCAGGTAAAAATACATTAATAGAGCCCTGGCCAGGTGGTTCAATTGGTTGGAGCATCATCCAGTATACCATAAGGTTGCAGATTGGATTCCTATTCAGGGCACGTACCTGGATTGCGGGTTTGATCCCTGATCAGTGCACCTATGGGAGGCAACCGATCAATGTTTCTCTCTCTCCCTCTCCACCTTTCTCTCTCTCTAAAATACATTAAAAAAACACACACACAAGAAAAAAGCATATCCTCTGTGAGGATTAAAATAATAATAATAATAAAAGAATAGAAACAAAATGCATTTATGTATTTTAAAACACACATTTTTATCTCAACTCATCATTTTGCACTTTTAAAGGCAGTTTAGTATAAGAACTAGAGTATTTTTTAGATGTGATTCTCATATGGATAAAAATTTTGATTTAATATTTATTCATCTTAGCACTAAAATATAATCAGATAAACATTATTCATTTTTACCATAAACTTTGAATAATACAAAGGATATTCATCAGGTATTTTTCATAGTCATACAAAAAGTGTCTGATAGCTTTGCAAGTAAAATGTAATGCTGCATATAAATTATATTACTGTTTATGTTTTATTTGAAATATTCATAATACTCATTTTGTAAATACAATATACAATACAGGAAAATGACAATATTGTCATTGAACCTCTATGAAAAATCTTGCCTCAGAAAATTTTAGATGAAATCAATCTTGCCTGAATTTACTGGGTTAGGAAGACTAATTTACTGATCTTCTTTTTTATTCGGAGAAATATATCATGTAAGAGATTACTGTCATTTTTTGCTTTCACTTTAATCAATAACCTGGTAAAAGTATAGTGTGATTATAAACAAATATTTTTACCTATTACAAACCTCATCATGCTTTAGTAAACCCACACAAATGTATATACGCTAACATTCTTTATTAGATAGTCATATAATTGTATATTAAATTAATGAGGATGTAACATAAACAGTGTATAAAATATAGCAATGAGTTTCCAAAACTAAGGTAAGCTTTAATTTTGAAAAATATGTCAATAAAATATAATCATAAGCCTGCCTTTCTATAAACAATAGACTAATATAAAATTTTAGCAAGAAATTATTTAGGAGAAATGTGATTATAGTGTGCTAGATCATTGAGAATAAACAAATTAAATAAGATTTCAAATATTTTCTGCTTTTGACATTAACAACTCTTTTTGATCAAAAAGCACATATTATATATATATATAAATATATATAAATACACACACATACATATATATATATGAATGAATTCATATATACATATATACATATGAATTTATATATGCATATATATAAATGTATCTGAATCTGTTTGGAAGATGTTAATTTTTTTTCTTGATTCATTAAGTCAGACAGTATTAGTAATAGAACTGCCTTTGAATTTATTTGCAGTTTCTCAGAAGAAAATCTCTTGAAATACACTAAACACCTAAGAAAGATTTTTAGAAATTAAAGCCTGCCTATCTTAGCAAGATTTAAAAATTGTCAGGATTGTAGATATTCTAGCACTTTTTTTTTAAGTTTTACAACTAAAATGTCAAGGTGACCAAAATTGTTTTCCTTTTAAATATTTGAATTATCTTCCCAAAATAAATGAAAAATTTGAGAACATCTATTTAATAGGGAAGAATATAGATGATGGAACCTGAAATACACAAGATTGATAACATATATTGTGTAGACTTTTAAAAATATTTTTAAATTGATTTTGGAGAGAGAGGAAGAGGGAAAGAGAAACAATGATAAGAGAGAAACATCAACATCAATCAGCTGCCTCCTACACACCCTCCCACCCCCAACTGGGTATTGAGCCCACAACCTCAGGCATGTGCCCTGACTGGGAATTGAACTGGTGACATCCTGGTGCATAGGTTGGTGCTCAACCACTGAACACTGGCCAGGCTGTCTAGACTTTCAAAAAAGATCATCCATGATTTCATAACATATGTGGGGAAGAATTAGTACAGTGCCAAACCACAAAGACTTTGAAGCCAGAAGTTATGAAATAATAAGACAATCATTTACAATATGACTTGATATTATCTACACTCTTTTAGATGAATGAGCTATTACCTTCATTGAGCAAAATGTATTACATGGCCCAATCAACATGTCTTTATACATGAAAGTAAAATAGAAAACATTTGGAGTATATGGTGGCCAATAAAGTCACAGATTAGATTTTTAAACAACATCTGCAGCTCCAGACAGAAGGGAGGGATTGTTAACAAACTGGATGTTAGATGATGTCCCCAGCCAAGATACTTAATATAAAAAGACATTAATAAGTTTTTCTTATATTTTGCTATCAATCAAGTCTTCCTCCAAGAGTTCACTGTGACCATTAGGGGAAATGGGCCTCCCAATACTCAGGTAAGTGACAATGAATCTTGCACTCATACATTAGCAATCTTCATAAGAGCTATGCAAAGGAAGTGCCGAGAATCCATATTTGAATGTGGTCAAGTTTTCCAGTAAAATGCTAATGTTTTATTATGTAATTGAGAATTAGAGTTTTCTCTCTCTACTTTCTAACACATAGAATGAGCATAAGAGTTGATTGCTTCATTATTTATCTTTACTCTTTTTAACAGAACTTTAAGTAGCCAAAGAATACAATTATCTAGATTGATTCTTTTCTGATATTTCTTGGCATATAAATGAAACATATAATAAGCTTACTTAAATTTGTTGTGTCATAGAAGGGTAAGCCAGACAAAATTCTAGGGGTCATTAGTTGAAGCACCTCTTTTTTACAGATGAGAAAAATATGACCTCTTTAACCAAAATGAAAAATGCTAACAATACTTATGAGAGTAAATTAGTTTGCCTAAAATTAATTTTTTTTATTTTGCTTTCAAATGTAGTATTAATTGCTAATATAATAGAGTTTCAATGATAAAATTAAAAATATCTGTCTGTCTCTTTTATTATTATTATGCTAAACATTGAAAATTTTTTCATTCAAAATAGAAATTAGTGTGATTGGCAAAAGCTTCTTTTCTTTACATATATTGTATATTGACAGCTAATTATGTTATATTTATGCTTTTAAAATATCTCTAAAACAACACAACATATAAACATTCATTTCATTTAAATAAGTGACACTAAGATAATTGTTGAATTTGTAAATCTAACAAATATAACCAGTGCAGAAAAAATATTAGAAATAATTAATTCCCTTACCCATATATGAAACTCTGTTTAGGAGTGATTTGGAAAGTGCTAGAATTATTCTATTGGAAAAGGTTAGGAAAATAACCACTTTTAGAGAACAGTCAGTAAATGAAAAACCTGGTTATTGTTAGATGGAAAGCTGGCCAGCTTCTAAGTTTCATTTTATGCTAATAAAACTAGTTCTTAGTAAGATTTTAAACTTCCTTTCTCAGCCCTGGCCAGGTAGCTCAGGTGAGTTAGAGCATCATTCTGATACTCAAAGGTTGTGGGTTCAGTCTCTGGTCAGGGCACATACAAGAAGCATCCAGTGAATGTATAGGTTAGTAAAACAACAAATCTCTCTCTCAAATCAATCAATAAATAAACACATTTTAAACTTCTCTTCAGCTTCTCATAACTTTTTTCCCAGAGGATTGGAACCACAAAAGTAAACAAAATGGTTAAAAGTTCTGAACTAAGAGTTTATAATATAATGAAACAGACAACCATTATTTAATAATTTAATTATAAATGGATAATACTATCTACACTAATAAAAGAGAAAGATACAAATTGGCCATACCTTCACGACGCCCACCAGCCAATCAGGAGTGAGTATGCAAATTAACCCAACAAAGATGGCAGGTTTATTTGCATACACAGGCACCGAGCAGCTGGGAGCAGGGCGGGAGCACACTGGCCCCGGCCGCTCGGGGCCTCTGGGCAACATGGGGAGGTGAAAAGGTGGTGCCGGCAGCCAGGGGAAGGAAGGCCCATTCTTGCATGAATCTTTGTGCATCTGGCCTCTAGTCCTAATAAAGATGGAATATGTAAATTGACCATAACTCCACAACAAATATGGCAGCGCCCACAACCAATGAGGAAGGAATATTCAAATTGATGCGACAAGGCGAGGCAGAAGGCAAATCATGATAAGAAACATCTGAAGCTATGAAGCTATGAAACTATGTAAATGGTAGATACTGGGCTTAATTTATGGAGGGTAGAGAGGGTTAATATCTAAACTAAGATCTAAGCTGTATAAATAAACAATTGGTGAGTGGTATCAGGGTACAGCTTCTTCAAGAGATTTACTAGTAGAAGCTCTTCAAAGTCCAAAAATTGGGAGAGGGTTTTGCACATTGAAGAATCTATTACAATATTGTGGGAAATATTGAACTAAGTAACATAAAGTATCTACTGCACTAGTAGAGAAATAACATATATGTTTGGCTTTTCTAATCAAATAAGGTGTCATTCATTAAATAAGTTCATATTATAGCCCTAATTTTTTATACCTTTTCCACCCCTTGGTTGAGTTACCTTTCATTGCTACATGTCAGAGCCAGATTCTAAAAATCTCCTTGGTTCTATATGGCAGTGGTTCTTATGTAGCATGCTCATATTCTCTAATTAGTAAAAAATTCTTCTTTACAACAAGATTCTAACAAGAGTTTCCTTCCCTGGGAAGAGAACATGGAAAAAATTCAGGAGGTCTGCAAAGAACAAATATGTATATTTTCTATCTAAAGTCACAAAACAACAATATTTTTGGCAGACGTGGTGTTTAGAAGAGAAAAAAATGAGAACTAGATTATTTATATTGTACTCATATAAAAAAATGTGTGATTTTTTAAAACTTTTCCACACTTTTTAAACTAGGAATATACAAGAAAAATATCCTTATTAATATATGTATTCCTCCAAACTTTTACCACAGTAGTTGTCAAAAGTACATATTGAGTGAATGCCCATAGCTTGTTATCTGTCTGTGTCAGAGATGGGTCACAAACACTAACATGAAGTGGCTGACAGCTGAGCCAGCAATGAGGTAACTATCATACCTAAGAACGGGCAGAGGAATCAACAACCTCTCCCATTCCAGGAAGGAATGCTCCTGAGAAGATTTAAGTAAAACATCCGGTCTCCATTGTACCCCATTAGGGACAGGCATCTCGCACCTTAAAAGGCAAAATTTCCATATTTGGACAACTGTGACATTGACCTAAACTCCGTGTTCTTGTGTCTTATGACCAGAGACACAGACTCTGTGCTTCTTCATACTGCAGCCCTTCAAGGGTTTGAAGACCACTCATGTCCTGCCACTGCATTAACCTGGACATATTTGTACACTGTTTTCTCAAAAGAAGCAGTTTTTATATCCATTCTCATTAGTTTACCCTTGCTGTTTACATTCTATATTTGTTAGTTTCTCTCATAAAATATCTATAGTTAAATTCACCACAAGCCAAGTCTGATTAGAAATAGAGAATTATAGGAGAAAAAGCCTACATGGGAAAGAAAGAGCAAAAAAACAACATGGTAAACAAAGGTAGGTTAGTTTATTACACAAACATTTTGCCAAACTTTTTATATAAGGCTGAGGAATAAACATGAAAAGGGCACATTTTCTCTGAGGGTCTCAAAGTCTAAATGAAAAAGACATGTAAGTAAATAATTGCAATTCAATGTGATATTTGCAGTAAAGGAATAATATATTCTGAAATTGTTACTTTACTGTTAATTCAGCGAAATGAACAGCTATTTCTCAGGTGTTTTCACTAATTACAAAATAAAACATGTATTTTTGTTTAAACAATATACAGACAGTCCCTGACTCATGATGGTTTGACTTAATGTTTTTTTGACATTATGATAGTGCAAAAGTGATACACATTCAGTAGAAACTGTACTTTGAATTTTGAGATGTGTTTTTTTCTCAGGCTAGTGATCTGTGGTAAGATGCTTTTTTTGTGATGATGGCAGCGGCAGCGAAATGATTTTACCCAACTGTAAACCGATGTAACTGTTCTGAGAGTGTTGAAGTTAGGATAGGTTGAGCTTTGATGTTCAGTAGGTTAGGTGTATTAAGAGCATTTTTTGATTATAATTTATGCTAGATTTATCTAGATGTAAACCCTTAGTAATTTGAGGAACATCTGTACTCATGGTGGCTTGGGATAAATTATGTAAAGAGAATAATTATATTAATACCTGCAGAACAATATGCACTATAATAAATCAAATTTCTGTTTCATAAACAATTGGGGAGTTATTAGATTTTTAAAAATTGGAAAATGTTATTTAAAAACTGGACTTTTAACCTCATTTAAAAATTAGCCCAATAGGCATATTGTCACCTGTCTTTTTTGAAGATGTCTCATCCTAACTGAAATATATTTTTGTATTGATAATTTTTGATAGATACACAGTCAGACTAACCAGTTACCTTTCCCCTTGTATGCTAAGAATAAAGCATAAGTTATGAGGTTTAGTCTATAGGTGACTTACACAGCAGTTCAAGGGGAAAAAAAAGTTTAATAAAGTTTTGAGCCTGTGTTTGTTTTCCCAAGGCACAATATAGCTGTTATTTATAGTTTCACTGAAAAAGCTAGTGATGAATTTTCAGCACTTTATGAAACTAACTTTCTGCTTGGGAAGCCAACATTACATTCCAAAAGCAGCTAAGAATTTGTCTCTGACAGCAAGATGTTGAAGGAGAGAATTTTTTTTTGAGAAATCCATAATTTAACAATAACAGTGCCCGTATGAAGTCAATTGCAGTTTTGTAAAATATATGTCTTTACTATGAGTACTAAGAGAACTTATTTTTTTTAATGGTGCAATATCCAGGCACCCCGAGTCAGGTCAAATCTCTGATAAATTACTTTCTTAATGGGCATAGGAGTTTTCTTCAAATACTAGAGGAAATTTGCTTCAAAAATAAAGCAATTCTCACTCGCCAGAGCCAGGGGTATTCAGAAGCATGCCCCCAAAATTGATTTCAGATAGAAAGCTACTTCAGAAATTCCTGTCCCTGTATTTCAAACATTATCCATTTACCTTCTGAACTATTTTACTTCCCTTTCACTTACTTATAATGTGTGACTTGTGTTTCTGTTCAACAAAAGGTCTGGCTATCTGATAGAATCCAAGATGTTATCATCCTTCCCATTTGAATCTGCTTTAGTCTGTACATACATTCTTTCCAACTTGCGTCCAGGAGGTAATTCTCAGATCTTCTCCCATGCCATGTTCCCGACGGTGCCTTGTGCTCCATCACTCTTCCTTCAAATATTCCAATTCCTCTCCCCTTCCTTTAACCTCGAGGTCCTCCTGAGAAACCCTTCTATATTTTGCTTTTCTTTCATAGGCAAATGCCTTCATTGATTGAGAATGTGATATTTCATTTACCAGCTATACTCTAACATCTCCACAATGTTCTTTTCATTGTTCAACTAAAAATGCACTCTCAACGATCTCAAAAGGTATTTTATAAATTACAGTGGATTTTGGAGGGGAAACCTGCAAGATATACCATAATATATGTTCTCTTTTCTCAGAGTAAGAAAATTCCCTGATTTTAGTTAGGTACATGGCAATCTAGAACAAAGACATGTGTCAATTACATTTTAATTAGGAGAGGATATATCACTTTTTATCTCATTGGACACAGCCAGTGGGATTTAATCTGAAATGTCTTAATATATTTCTCAGGCTTTTTAAAAATTTTTTTAAGCAAAGCTCATGCCCTGCTTCATCCTTTTCTCCTTGATGTTGACTGTCATGTGCACATGATGGTCAGAGTTCTGGTATCCACACTGGGTCATGATTTGGAATCCAAAGAATATGGAGCAGCCTAAAAGAAGAAGATTTAATCCTTCACTATTTCATGTAACTACCTTTGTCTCTAGACTTTTTTGTATGAGATAAAAAATAAGTCATTATTTGACAAAGTTTTATATATATACACACACACACACACACACACATATACATAAATATACGTACATATATATCTTTGTGTCCATCAGTTAACTCCTCTTAAAAGAGCATATCACATAATTGACCCTCCTCCAAAACAACTTTTCTGGTCTAACAATTGTTCCCTCCTATACAAATCTCTTCATTTAGAAGACAATTAATTTCAACACAATGATATAACAAATATAACACACACCCAGCAAACATTTAGTAATCGCCCATTTCTTCCTCTCCATTCAAATAGAAGCAATGTTCTTATTGTCACTCTAACATGTCTTCTGCTTTTCCTCTTCACAGTTTTATATAACTGGTTTTTAACTGACTGAAATATGCTTTCTCCAACTTTCCAACAATTATATTTCTACACATGGGTGAAGTACCATATGAGATGTTACTTTTTGTATGACAATTTTGTCTTGAGAGAATATTGTTTTTCTTTTAGTAATCATGTTTCTTTCTGAGTGGACCTTTAATTTGATACTTGACATTTTATACTTCATCTTATTAATTAATTAATTCAAGTACAAAAATCAAAATTTTTATTTCCAATGCTCTAGAAAAAATAATGCAATCTAGTATACTTGGCAAAATAATTTTACAAAAAGAAAAATG
The DNA here is from genome assembly GCF_000147115.1 of Myotis lucifugus. Classification (NCBI taxonomy): domain Eukaryota; kingdom Metazoa; phylum Chordata; class Mammalia; order Chiroptera; family Vespertilionidae; genus Myotis; species Myotis lucifugus. Next base: position 5,766,496 of record NW_005871073.1, read on the forward strand.
TAGTTACAAAAAAAGCAGAGTGGTATTAGAGATAAAATTAAAGAGCTAGTATATTTATTTTGAGAGAGTAGAGACTTCAAAAAAATGTTTATTGAAAAGCTTTGATTAGCGAGGGCTTTTCCAGTAAGTGATAGAGACTGAAGGCATATAGGAAAAAAGAGAAACATAAGAACCAGAGTAGGAAAATTTTAATGAGAATTTTGGAAAAATAAAGAAATCCTACTTTGTCTATATCATAGCCATGTATGGGGAAAAGAGTAAAATTCAATAGAAAATATGTTAGATCATATTATTAAAGTTATTAATTCCCACTAGAAATACTTAATATTTAATTGGATTTATATTCAATATAAACCTTAAAGACCTTTGAACAGGGAATTATGATTGGAGCTTTGTTTTAAGAAATCTCATTTGTAAGTGATACGTAAGAAAGCTCAGAGAAATTGAGGTGAGAAGTAAAGAAACCTCTGCTGAAGTTATATTTTTATGTAGATAGTCTCTTTTTATATAGCTAGAGTAAAATATATCTTTGTGATGTCCTTGTGTATACTACAAGATGTGTAGTAGTATTTATTTATTTTTTTCTTTTTTTTTTATTAAATCTTTATTGTTCAGATTACATTTGTTCCTCTTTTTTTTTTCCCCCCATAACTCCCCTCCTCCCAGTTCCCGCCCCACCCTCCGCCCTCACTCCCCACCCACTGTCCTCATCCATAGGTGCACGATTTTTGTCCAGTTTCTTCCCGCATCTCCCATTCCCCTTTCCCCCCCAAGAATAGTCAGTCCATTCCCTTTCTATGTCCCTGATTCATTATAATCACCAGTTCATTCTGTACATCAGATTATTTATTCACTTGATCCTTAGATTCACTTGTTGATAGATGCATGTTTGTTGTTCACAATTTGTATCTTTACCTTTTTCTTCTTCCTCTTCTTAAAGGATACCGTTCAACATTTCGTATAATACTGGTTTAGTGGTGATGAACTCCTTTAGCTTTTCCTTATCTGTGAAGCTCTTTATCTGACCTTCAATTATGAATGATAGCTTTGCTGGATAAAGTAATCTTGGTTGTAGGTTCTTGCTATTCATCACTTTGAATATTTCTTGCCATTCCCTTCTGGCCTGCAAAGTTTCTGTTGAAAAATCAGCTGACAGTTGTATGGGTATTCCCTTGTAGGTAATTGAGTCTCTTTCTCTTGCTGCTTTTAAGATTCTCTCTTTGTCTTTTGCTCTTGGCATTTTAATTATGATGTGTCTTGGTGTGGTCCTCTTTGGATTCCTTTTGTTTGGGGTTCTCTGCGCTTCTTGGACCTGTAAGTCCATTTCTTTCACCAGGTGGGGGAAGTTTTCTGCCATTATTTCTTCAAATAGGTTTTCAATATCTTGCTGTCTCTCATCTTCTGGCACCTCTATAATTCTGGTATTTGTACGCTTGAAGCTGTCCCAGAGGCTCCTTACACTATCTTCGTATTTTCGGATTCTTTTTTCATTTTGCTTTTCCGGTTGGGTGTTTTTTTGCTTCTTCGCATTTCAAATCTTTGACTTGCTTCTTGCGCTCCTCTGGTCTGCTATTGGGTTTCTGTATAATATTCTTTATTTCAGTCCATGTATGCTTAATTTCTAGTTGGTTCTTTATCATAGCATTGAGGGTCTCATTAGTTTTCGTGAGGCTCTCATCAAGTTTATTGGCAGCTTCTAGCACATTATTGCAAGCCCTCAAAATTGCGTTTTTTAGCTCTATATCCTCCATTTCTGTCATGTTTTTTTGTCTCCGCATTTTTTATGCTTTCTTGGTGCACCCCCTTGTGGTTTTTGTGCACAGTCTTGTTCTAGTTGAGCCTTGATTGTTGTAGTTAACACTAGAGGGATTTGACCACCAGGCAGACTGGCTGTGAGAATCAGCTGTGTCTGCTGGGAAAACTTCTGTCCTCTGGAGAGGTGCTAATCTAGCCTTTGCCTGAGGCTATCCGGCAAATGGCTCTGCGCAGGGCTTGGGCGGGGCAGGTCGCAGGGGATCAACAGGGCGGGCGGAGGGAGCAGTTATGGCTGCTCTCAGTCCCGTTCCCAGAGGCTCTGCTTCTCAGAACCCCAGCAACGGCTGCAAACCTCGGAGAGAAAGCTGCCCTCACGTTCCAACTGATGCCAGACAGACAATCCCGCTTCTCCCGTTTGAGTCTGAGTCCCTAGAGACTCGCCCGGATCTGGAGCTCAGAGTCTGAGACTCCCTCCTGATTGAAAATGACAACCGCGCCCTCAGCCACCAGCCTGCTTTGGGCGCGCACCACTGCACCTTTATATTTTCCACACTGTGCCTCCTCTGAGCCTTGGTATGCTGCTGTCTTTCCTTCTAGTTGAAGAGTCTCTCCTCAGCCAGCCTTCCTGTGGTTCTGGGTGATGTCCGTTCTGTCTTTTAGTTGTATTTTTGAAGTGGTTGTTTGCGACAGCAATCTCCGGTGTTTACCTATGCCGCCATCTTGGTCTCCACTAAATAAATTATTACTGAATTAAAATAATTTCAGAGCTCTAGAAGAAAGCTATTATGAAAAATAAAGTTGATTAACTTCTCATGTTTGACAACAGACTTGAGCCATTGAGAGGTGATTGTTCTATTCCTTCTGAAAACCAGATGCTGGTATTTATAATCAAGAAATATTTATTACAAGTGTGCTCATTTAAGCATATAGTTCATGCTTCTGAGAAATGCAACATAAAAATAGAAAAATCTATATACTTAGGAATTTAATATGGCTTAAGGGCAAGCAATACAAAGGACATATTCACTGAACTGCAAATGGGAATAATTTATGGTGCAATTGCATAGTTTAGTTAAGTAAATGAAGAAATGAGAGAAATACGCTATAATATAAAATATAACAGTGCAAATAGAGAGAAAATATCTGAGATTTTTAATTATCAACAGTTAAGTGAGTCTATACTTTTATGTATCAGAGTAATCATCATTCATCCAACAGAATTGACTTGGTGTCTTCATTTACCAGCCATTTGATTCATACAAAATCTCTGCCCTCAGGAATTTTACTTGATTTGACTTTAACAGTTCTGGTCAAAACTGTTCCCCTCCCATCCTGACCTAAAATCTGCTAAGTTTTGCTAATAAACCATTACATTAGATATAAAATAATACCATATTCTATAGTTTCCTAGGATATGCCTCCTAAAAAGTGATCAGAGTGATTATTGTACTCAGAAAAGGAATTACTATTGAAGTAGAAGTTCTAGTTTTAAACTTCCAACACAGCTTAGAATTTGTTTTAAAGAGAATGCATTAGTCATTAAATGCATTTTTAATCCATTGAGAGATGTAAAACTGGTTTCATTTGTGATAAAACAATTTAGATCGAACCTTCATAGTATTATCTGAAAACAAGACGAAATACTATTTAACATTTTATTTTTTATCAACAATTACTTTATTTTTTTTCTTTATTGATTAAGGTATTATATACGTGTCCTTATTCTCCTCATTGCCCCCCACACCCCCAAAACCCTAAAGACTCCATCAAAAAATTATTAGACTTAATAAATGAATTTGGAAATGTAGCAGGATACAAAATTAATGCCAAGAAATCTATGGAATTTTTATGCACCAATAGTGAACTTACAGAAAGAGAGATTTAAAAAACCAATCCCATTTACCATCGTACCAAAAAATTAAGATACCTAGGAATAAACTTAACTAAGGAGGTAAAAGACCTGTACTTGGAAATAGCAACATTTTAGAAAAGAAAACACCTGAGAGAGTTAGCCTATGGCCTCTAAAAATATACAGTTAAATGCAACTCTAACACCAATGGTAATGTGTCTCAGTACAATGGATCTTTACAAAAGAAGACTTATACTAAATGTGTAGGTTACTTGAATTTGACTGGAAAACTATAGATAACCACCACCACCACTACCATAACTTGAAATTGGCCACTTTACTCTTTTCTCCAGACTAATTCAAGCCCCTTTCCTTTTACATCTCCTATATGCCTTAGTCCTGTTTACTTACCTTCTCTATTTTCTTAACTATTTTGTAATTATACAGTGCTTGCTGAAGACAATAGATTAGCAAGGCACAAAAAATACATCTTTAAGTGAAAATATTTCTTTGGTGTACCCAATCATTAATATATAAAATTGCATGAAGATGAGAACCTGCTTAATCCTTTAACAACTTTGATCCTGAATTTACTATAGCCCAATGAGTTGGTGTATAAATTTACTCTTCAGAAAGTTAGGTGTTCACATTTTACCCAATGGCTAATTTTCATCTAGTGTTCCATTTCTAAAGATGACAAGGGAACCTCATGGGGAGAAAGCAAATTTTTCAAATTTGTACACAAATTCTCTTTTTTCTCTCAATCTAAACAATGGGTATATAATTTTTTAATAATAAATAATACCCATGGATTACCAATTGACTATGCATGCCCAATATTTTGGGAATTTATATACTCTGTCACATTATATCATTGTTATCAATCAGGATCATTTCTTTAACATACATACTGAAAAATTTTGGCTTACTAAATATCCTTTCTACTCATAGTGTAAAATTATGAAGATAACAGTTCTCTTCAAAATCACTAAAGGTAGCAAATATTACACACATATACAACAAATTACAAAGAATGTTGACATTCTTTTGGATTTCAATTTTCCTTTTTGGAGCTCATTTAAAAACCACGGATTCATGTCTTAGAGATTTTAGAAAAACGGGGAAGACAAATTCTACATTGTTTTAAGAACTGGCCTTAACATAAGTCAGTGAATTGATGGTAGTTTGCAATGATTCTCTAGGCAGATGTTAAATATCTCATGGTACATAAAGAAATAATGTGAGTAATACCCATGTCATGCCACATACTTAATAAAGTAGCTCCTGATAGCATTATTAATGATTTAAACATTCTTAGAGTGCTTCATCTCTCCAAACACATTTTTTATAATGCCTAATGCTGTTTCTGTCTTGTGACTAAGCAGATAATCATGGCTATTTTTATTCAGTAAGTCACTTCTTGAATTGTTCAGTGTTGCCATGGGTATAAAAAACATCTTGTAAAACACAGTTCTATTCAATAAACATTTGCCCTTTTTTTCCCCTAAGAAACACCGATTTGTCGAAAAAGACAGTTAAACGAAAAGAGCTTTTAGTGGAATGATGGTTCCAAAAATCACTATTTAGGTGTTTTACATACACAGCTCATATTCTGGTAAAAAGTAGCAGTTTCATTAGCGAATTTAGTATTGTTCTTAGTGAAATTTTCCATAAAATTACCTAATCATAAGCATTTCCAGATCCTTAGCTGGCAGTCCCACAGATTGAAATATTTTTCTCTAAATATTTATATAATTTTCTAATTTTGAAATTAACACCTTTTGGATTATGGTGTTTTTTCTGTTTTTGGAAGAAAACGTGGGGTTTGCTGTACAAACAATACTCTGTACAGTAAATACACAACCAAGTACCCTTACATTAGCATTTGAAGCTACAAATTTGGCTTAGAAATGCAGTTTAGTCAAGACCTGGCCTTTTCAGCTACTAGCTCTGTAAAATATCAAATTTAAGAGATGAGGTTTTATTAGTTTTTAAATCTGGAAACATATTCTCACATTGACTTCAAAGTCAATATTTATATTTAATTGATTCTATATTAACAAATAATTATGTGTCTATGACATGTCTGGGACTTTGCCAGTCTAAATAAAACATAATCATGCAAATGTATCATTATATATTGTGCTGATTCCTACAATTAAAAAGTATACAGTATTATCTGGACCTGTCATATTTTGCTGGTAGGAATGTAAAATATTTAAACAGCTTTGGAAAACAGTTTGGTAGTTTTTTACAATGTGAAAGATATAACATATGATTCATTAATTTTATTTTTTTCAAGAGAAATGAAAACCTATGTCCACACAAAGATTTATGCACGCATATTTTGGCAACATTTTACATAGTGTACAAAAATTAGAAACACCAGAAGTGTTCCTCAGTTGGTAAAAGAATAAATGAATTTTGGCATATCATAAAATGAGACATATTTCTCAGCATGAGTAATGAACAGCTATCCGATACACACAGTAACATGGATGAATTGCAGAAAATATTAAAGGTGCCAGACACAAAATAGGGACTATTTGTACAAAAGTTTAGAAAATAAAATTCTAATCTACAGTACCATAATGCAAACACATAGTTTTCTGGGGTAAGGGAGGTGGCATTCCCTGAAAATGGGCATGGGGAAATTTTCTAGTGTGATGGATTAGCTCTATTTGTTGATCCATGGGTTGTTATGCAGGTATATGTAAACCTGTCAAAAATCAGAATTATACCTTCATATGGGCAAATTTTATTGAATTTATATTATATCTTAATAAAGTCTATATTTAAATATAGATAGTAGTACAAAAGTGATTAATAGAGGATATATCTTAGTTTGAAATGTATTTTTTGATAAAGTGTTAATGGAAATTAAATCTGGTGTATTGGCCCTAGCTGATTTGGCTCAGTGGATAGAGAATTGGCCTGTGCACTAAAGGGCCCTGGGTTCAATTCCAGTCAAGGGCACATGCCTGGGTTTCTGGCTTGATCCTCAGTGAGGTGCATGTAAGAGGCAGCTGATCAATGATTCTCTGTCATCATTGATGTTTCTATCTCTCTCTCCCTCTCACTTCCTCTCTGAAATAAAAAAAATACATAAAAGATACAATATATCTGGTTAGTCAAAGAGTATTGCAAGAAAGGGAGGCGGAGTGAAGAGCCTCTGTAAGTGAGGAACATGCTGAAGGCGATGTAGTGTGTAGTAAACATTTAAGGAACTGAAAGAAAACTATACCTGGAATTCAATGGCTAATGGGAGAGTGAGGTGAGAAAATACTGGAAAAGCAAATTAGTGCCCCATTAGGTATGGCATGCCATATTAAGGACTTTATTGCATCTGCAAGAATGCTTAATTAGGAAGGGTACAATAAAGTCAAAACCACCTCTACCCCCTGGTTGACTACCTTGTGATAAAGCTTCAATTAAAGTAAGAACCAGACATAGATGTTTGCTATACCTACCTATGTTTTACAAGCTTGTGGCAGTGCTACTCTTTGCCGGTAATTGAAATAAATATTAGAAATCAGTTAATGAACTGACCATTTTCTCCTTATATATTACATGTCCAGAAAACCTAAGAAAAGAAACTGAAAAACTGTGTAAGACATAAAGAGAAACTTTAAGAAAATGCCTGGTATATTAGGTTGAATAGAGTCCCTTCCAAAGTTCATGTCTATCTGGAACCTCAGAAGGTGATCTTATTTGAAATGGTGTCTTTTCAGGTGTAATTAGTAAAGATGAGTCATTGTGAATGCCATAATCTCAGAGCTCCAGTTTATATACCAGATGATCATGTGAACATGCCCAGTGAGGGTGATATGATATTCAGAGATTGGAGTGATGCAGCTGCAAAGCCAAGGATTGCCAGCAACCACCAGAAACTAGAAGAGAGGCAAGGCACAGATTAGATTCTCCCTTACAGTTTTCAGAAGGAAGTAACCCTACTGACACCATGATTTTTTACTTCTATGCTCCTTTATTGAGATAAAATAAATTTCTGTTGCTTTAAGCCACCACTTTTTTGTAATTTGTTACAGTAGCCCTAAGAAAATAGTACCTTTTATTATGCAAAATACAAAAATCAAAGGTTTTCCCACATAAATACAGAGTAAGCAGGAAGAAAATATAGAGGGTAAAAAATACTATTTATAATAAAATAAAAAGTTAAAATTTAATGTAACATGATTAATGTAATTAAGAATTAATTATTATGCCTATATATGTTCAATACATATTTGAATAAAACTTTAAAATATTAAACAGAAAAATATACCACCTTTGAATAATCAAACAATTATAACCGGTTTCTGTTAGAAAGTCAGTTAGAAATATAAGATAATTCTCTAAAAATAAATTTACCCATCCACTGGGTAGCAATAAAAATAAAAATTAACTTTATATGTTTGGGAAGAATAAAAAATAATAATACTGAGTTTTATTTAGACAACAAGTGTAAACGTAGACAAAAAAAATCTTTAAAAATAAGATTTCTAATTATGGAACACTACCACCTCCACATATTAAAACATTTTGAATCTAATAGACTTCACATCACTGACAATGAAATTGTGAGACATAACAGGGAGCTGTAAATAGATCCAAATACTAGTACATTTAATTAATAGTTTAAAAGCTATTTCTAATTAATGGGAACAGTTTAGTAAATTTGTTTGAAAGGCGACTATCCAATTGGGGAATATTAAGCTGGATTTCCCATGTTATGCCTGATATCAACATACACAGTTGTTAATAGATAATTTTGTACAAGTGTGGGCATCTTTTTTTTTGTTCAGTGAAGTGTCCTAAGCATAGAGAAGACTATCTGCCACATTAAGGTAGTTGATAAGTATATGTTTCATACACGTGAAATCTGTAGGAGAAAAAAATAGAATTTATATACTATACTCTGTGTGGAAGGTTAAAATATAAATATTGGAATGATGTGCACAGAAAAAAAAACTCAGGGTGAAAAAGGTTGATTAAGAGTTAATTTCTTTAATTTACAGTGGATTCATGAAATGTAATCTGCCAGAGAAACAGACAAGTTGACTAAAAAATAATTATAAATGCTCAGGAAGCATTAGAAAATATTTTCTTCTCACTTATAATTTAAGAAATGCAAATGAAAATTAGATATTATTTTATTAGTTTTTGCCAAATAGATACCGAAACATGCAAATGTTTGATGATATTCAGAGCTAGTAAGAAAGTGAAGAAATATACAGTTTTTACTATTGGAGCCAACTATTTAGAAGAAATTTTGGCAATATATACGAAAATTAAAGATGCAGATTCCAACTGATAAATTTCACTGATGGAAATTTACTAGTATTCATATAGTGTTCATGCAAATTTTATAAATGCATTTACTACCAACATGCAATATTTATTAAACTTCACCTATGAAACAGGAATATTCTTAAGACTGGTGAGAAAAAGGTAAACTAGAAAGATAAGGTTCTTTGACACAAAATGTGCAATTAACTGAGGATTTCTCATCTTAGTTATCCTAGTTAGAATGTAGTGTGATATCTATAAGATTGAAAAGAATGTGTAGACATATATACATTAATTCCCCCTTATCTATAGTTTTGCTTTCTGCAGTATCAGTTCCTGTGGTCATCTGTGGCCTGGAAATATTAAATTAAAAATTCCAAAACTAAACAAGTCATAGGTTTTAAACTGGGCATTGTTCTGAGTATGGTGATGAAATCTCGCACTGTTCTGCCCCATCTCTCCCAGAACATGAAATATCCCCTTTTCCAGTGTACCCATGCTGCACGTGCTACCTGCCCACGAGTCCCTTAGTAGCCATATCAGTTATCAGATCAACTGTCATGGTGGCACAGGGCTAGTGTTCAAGTCACCCTTATTGTACTTAATAATGGACCAAAATTATAAGAGTAGTAATGCTGGCAATTTGGACATGGCAAAAAGAAGCCATAAAGTGTGTCCTTTAAGTGAAAAGGTGAATGTTCTTAATAAAGAAAGAAGGAAAAAGAATATGCTAAGGTTGCTAAAATCTATGATAGAACAAATATTTTATCCACTAAATTGTGAAGAATGAATAAGAAATCTATGCTAGTGTTTCTGTTGAGACTCAAACTATGACTGTTATGGCTACAGTGCGTGAGAAGTGCTTAGTTAAGATGGGGAAGGCATTAACTCTATGGGGGAAAGACATGGTCAGAACACATGGTCTGATTGATGGCATCAGATGGCAAGAAAGCCTTGAGCCCATATGAAGACTTCGGCAAGGGTCCCCTGAAACGGTTGATATCTAGTCTCCTACTACAAGTAAGAGGTGTTTACACAGATTCAGGAATAGTTTTTGACTGAAAAATTTAAAAAATACTGAGAGAGAGCACATCTGCATAATTTTTATTACAATGTATCATTATAATTGTTTTATTTTATTATTGTTGTTATTCTCTTACTATGAATAATTTATAAATTAAGCTTTATCATAAGTATGTATGTATAGGAAAAAAATATATTAGGATTTGGCACAATCTGCAGTTTTAGGAATCCATTAGGGTCTTAAAACATCCCTCAAGGATGAAGGAGGACTACGATATGCTGGTATAGAAAGATAGAAATAACATGAGCTTCAATTTAAAATGTAATATGTGGAATAGTACACCCAGTATGACTCTTTTTATGCATATACAAAAATTATCTGCATAGATGGACGGTATTATCATTTTGAAAATATATGGGGTGAGGAAGACAATTTTTCTTTTTTTATATATTTCTCTGTAATATCTGGATTTTAAATTTGGACAAGTGACTTAATGAGCCATTTAACATTTCTTCTTTATACAAATACAATTTTTTAATCACTAACCAATTTTTCACAATAAATTATTTTTTAAAAAATCAAGAACTTTCCCTAGCTGGTTTGGCTTAGTAGATAGAGCGCTGGCCTGCAGACTGAAGGGTCTCGAGTTTGATTACAGTCAAGGGCACATACCTGGTTGTGGGCTCGATCCCCAGCAGCCGATCAATGATTCTCTCTCATCATTGATGTTTCTATCTCTCTCTCCCTCTCCCTTCCTCTCTGAAATCAATAAGAATATATTTTGAAAAGACAAAAACAAGAACTCTAAAGAAAATATAAATGTTGTCTTTCTGAGGCCAGGTTTGGAACGAGGGAAAGAACCCCTCTCTTTTTGGTCGGAGTAATCAAGCTTATTAAAATTTAATATAAGAAGGATTCATATGTATAATTTCCAAAAAAGCTGACCATGAAAAGTACACTTTATTTGTTTAAGTCTGAGTTGGAATCTGAAATGAATCTTTATAATTCCATTCGTGTAATCAACAGAAGCAAGAGCTGTGGAAGTGCTGACACCGTGCAAACTCCAGTCTGTGCTAAGAACGACACTATAATGAGTTGGGCTCACTGTCTTTCCCAGGCATGCACTTTTTATTATTTATTGTTAAAGTCTTATCAGGCTGATGGTCTGCATCATATTCCCCAAGCAAAATTTATGATAAAATATTTTTTCAATTCATCTGAAAAGAGGAAAAAAAGGATCGTTTTCTTTAATTACTTTTTAGTTTGCCAAAGGCTTTAGAAAATGAGCAAACTTGTTTTTTACAAATTAATAAAAAAAAATCTTCAGGATTCCCCATCAAGGTGCTGGATGTTCCTCACATTTAATTTGTTTTTCCTAATGAGATGTTTTAGATAGCTGCTTTTTCTGCTTGTAGTTAATAGAGGGTAGGTGTTATCTGCATTATTCATTATCGAAACGGCGGTATATCTTGGTTAGATTCTAAACTCAAACAGTTCTTATGACTAACCCTATGTCTCCAATAAAAATCATGAATTATGTAATGTGCAGATCTTTTCACTATAACATCACTGTTTTGGCCAAGTTAGTCAGCTATTTTTATTAAATGTTGCTCATCTGCCATATGGACTCCCATTTTCAAGTTAATTATGAAACAGATGAAAAGATATTAAATTTGTAAAGTATCTTTCCAATTAAAAATATTTTAGGAGACTGCACTTAGAAAATGGTTTCTACACGACTCCACACATCAAGAAAAAGTGTTTCTTTCCCTAATTATGCTAAAATATTTTTATTCAGGTGGAGTTACAAAATATTGGCAATACACCATTACTTCAAACTAAAAAAAAACAAAAAACGAAACTTGCTGCATTCTGTATTATACAGAGTCTGCAGCAATTTTAATTGGCTTTAGTCCTTATAATGATCACTTAAATTGTTAAAAGCTTGAAAATTTGTCATATTGTTGATTAAAATAGTATTGGTGTGAGTCTTCAGTCATTTTAATGTGTCAATAACTCATGATTTTTTCTCCTTAAAAGCCCAAACACTGTATTTCTTTCTTAATCTCAAAACTATCTCCTATAACTGCCTATACCTCTGAGCTATATGTCTTTATTTTACATAATCTTTTTTCCAATTTGTATCTAGAATTTAGAATTTCCCAAATTAGAACTTCCACCTTTTTTTTCTTATGAATTTTGTTTGACAGAGGAGTGTTAATCTCTCCAGCTACTCAACACTTATGACAATTACCTTACCTAAATTATCTGACTTTTTTGTTGATATTTAATTAATTAATTATGTTAGACTGGTGAAGAATATCATACTAATTTTACTAAGATAATGGTAAAATATTGGATTTTTTCTTCTTTTCCTCCCTAGTTTCCAGAAGTGTTAAACAGTCACCAAATTTTTAAAATATATATATATATATTTGTATAATTTCAGAGAGGAAGGGAGAGGGAAAGAGATAGAAACATCAATGATGGGAGAGAATCATTGATCAGCTGCCTTCTGCACACCCCCTATGGGGATTGAGTCTGCAACTTGGGCATGGGCCCTGACTGGGAATCAAACCATGACCTCCTGGTTCATAGGTCAACACTCAACCACTGAGTCACACTGTCCATGTCATTAATTCATTCCCTAATTCCTACCAATAAAAAAGAAAGAAGTAAGCAAAAAACCAAAAAAATAAAAATAAAAAAGAAGGGAAAAAATTGAAGTTAAGTGAGAATTTCTCAAATTAGTTATGAATTCTCAAATTGATAGTTACCTAGGATTTCCACTATTAGGATCATGGGTGCTAATAACTTGTCAGGAACTGGCATACTTATTTTTAAGAAGTAAATGAATGTATGCTGAGTAACTAATAGATTCTAATTATAGTCAATTTTACATCATAATCATATTATAACCTCACAAAAAGTAGATAATGACTGATGGATCAAATAAATACATCTGATTCCAAATCTGTGTGGTGTGCCCCTTTTAAATTATTTTGTTTCAAAGCTAGAACCATAATTATAAATATGACTGCTATTTTATTCTACTTTCCCATTTACAAAGCATCTTAAGAACCAGTATGGAATCTGTTTCTTACAGGAACACAGGATGGCATGAGTGTGAGGGATATTATCTCCACTTTACAAAGGAAGTGAAAGACTTAAAAGTTTAAGAGACATGCCAGAATATCACCTTATCTAAGTTAACATAATCTATCTGCTGTAAAATAAATGCTCAAATAATAGTTGTTTAAGCCAAGAAATAAGTATTCCTTATTGGAGCATGTCCAAGCCTCCTTTGTGCTGAAGCAAGGACTCTGTTCTACATAGTCCTTCAGAGGCTGACTTAGACTCTGACTTCTTCACCATGTGATTTCCAGAGTGATCCTGGGCATTGACTTCCATAAAAGGACAAAGAAATAGTACTGGATTACTTGAAACTTTGTTATGGGCCAAGTATAAAAATAACATTTAACATTTTTAGTGCCAGAGCACTGTTATATGGCCAGAGTCATAACTGTACAACAAAGGAGGTTGACAATGTTGCTGTTTGTTTCAGTTAGCTACTCCTGCATAACAAACCAACCCACATATGAATGCCTTCAAAGAAGGATTAACTCTATCTCTCATGGTCTGTAAGTTGACCAGACTCCGCTGGACAGTTGTTATGAAGAGTCTTTAGTGGTTGCATTTTGATGTTGGCTAGGTCATTAACCATAAGAAGTCTAACCAACAGTTTTCAATCTCAAGATAGCTCATTCACATAATGAACAATTGATATTGGCTATTCAATTGATATTGGAGAGCTCAGCTGGGGCTGTTGACCGTAACACCCACATCCTAAGAGGAAACGTTCTAAGGACAAGCATTCTAAGGAACAGGAAGAGAAAACTGCCTGTTTAATATAGAATTATACTGGAACTTGTACAATTCTGCCTCTGCCCTAATCTTTTGGTCACAGAGTCCACTCTGTTTCAAAAGAGTAGAGAAACAGACATCACTTCTTAGATGGGAGAGTCACAAGATCACATTGAATGAAGGGTGGGGGATGGGAGATATTGTTGTGATCATCTTCAATATAATCCATCGTATAATCTACCTATATGCCTAGCAAGAAAGAGATCTGGTTAGGAATAGCTAGCCTATTCTGCCACATTCATTTAATAAAATATACACCAAAAATATTAACCTGATTATCTTCATTACCCAAGATAAATACCAGATAATCTAGGTTGGATAAAGTTTTATGATTAGTTTATTAACTATTAATCTTTCCTAAGGGCCAGGGAGTAATAACATTGGGCTAATCATCCACATGCACTACCTTATCTGTTACCTTCTTACTGAACACTGAAACTAGACAGGCAGGTTAATTTAATTTGAACACTTTTATCATGGAAGGGATTTCTATTTCTCGGCAGGAAAGAAACTTATTCTGAATGAGTATTTGCCATTTTTTCCTGCAAAGCTCCTTATAGTACTAACATCTGTATACTTACTTCATCATTATTGTGTTATACACTCAAAAAGTTCATTCTGTTCTAGGAATGGAACTAATTGTAGAGCCAAATCAATAAAGCAGTGATCTCACTTCATTCAATGATTGGACCTTTACATTTACCCCATTACCCAGTTGTAACTGGTTCTAGAGAATGTAGATATAATCTTAATAAAAATATATTTTATTGATTTTTTACAGAGAGGAAGGGAGAGGGATAGAGAGTTAGAAACATCCATGAGAGAGAAACATGGATCAGCTGCCTCCTGCACACCCCTTACTGGGGATGTGCCCACAACCAAGGTACATGCCCTTGACCGGAATCGAACCTGGGACTCTTTAGTCCACAGGCCAACGCTCTAGCCACTGAGCCAAACTGGTCAGGGCAGATATAATCTTATTGAAGAGTCAGTTACTATCCTAATTGGGAGAAAAGCATTGGAAGTTCAGGTGTCATTTTGAATATGTTTGAATGAGTAATCACCATGATCTTTCTTTTTTAGCTAGACTACATTTATCTGAGAGCCAAAGAATGGAAGTCAGTAAAGCTATAATATATAAATCACTCAATAATGTTTTGTTTATTGTCCCCCCAACTTTGTAGTTTTCTAGATTAGAGTTTGTAGTAATTAGGCTAATTAATTTTAGCTGTATTAGTTATACAGGGCTTTCAAAAGTTGGCAGAGAGGGGAGACACGCAATAAAGAAACATGTCATCACTAAAGTGCACACAGACCAGATGTGATACATCATCACTCACACTCCTATTGGCCATGATGCAACCACTTGGCCTTACTCTTAAGTCAACTTTAAGGGATGAAAGGAGTGTGCTAATATGTGTTGTCCCTAATTTTCTCTGCCTCAAAGATCGTAATCACCAAAAGATGAATGATTTCACCAGTATACACAGCAACACTCTCACTCAAGTAGAAATTCAGACCGTCACCTTTTTGACTCTGCATGCCACTGAACCAACAGGAAAAGAAAAAAAAAAGATCAGTTTGCTGGTTGGGGTGATTAATACTGATTATCAAGGCCAAATAAGATTGCTACTATACAATGGCAGCAGGAAGAACTCAGCCAGACTCTCAAGTGCTTCTCTAAAAATTTCTCTTAATGTTACCATATGCAGAGGAAGTAGAAGGTAAACATAATTTAAGACTACATGAGCGAGTTTAACCAAAAACAACTGTATTAGTTTATACTATGCAACAATAACATGACAATAAAAACAAGCTTAGGGATTTTAATGACTAAAAAAAATAAACATTGTCATACTCACATGCTCACTGGTGTGTAAATCAGCTGAGATTAGGCTGATCTGGGTTAACCTCACCTGAACAAGGTTCAGGTCTTTTCAGTGAGTTTTCTGAAGGTGGAGGGGTAGCATGATACTCTTCTGGAACATGCTCTTCTAATGTCAAACTACAGAGAGCAAATCATATTAAGGTTTCTGCTCACATCACATCTGCTAGCATTTTTCAAGTCAAAGAAATTACATGGCCAAGTCAAATCTACACTAATAAAAGACAAACATGCAAATTGACCATACCTTCGCTATACCTTAAGCCACGTCCACCAGCCAATCAGAGTGACTATATGCAAATTAACCCAACCAAAATTGCAGCCAGCAGCCACGAAGGTGGAGCAAGCAGGAGGCTTGGTTGCCCCAATGATGGAGGAAGCCAAGCTTCCCGCCTGCTGCGCCGGCTCTGAGGTCCACTCAAAGCAACAACATTTCAATTATAGAAAGTAAATAAACCCCAGATACCTGCTTTCAGCAGGCCGTGGCCATGGAGCTGGAGCGAGCAGGAGGCTTGGGTTGCCCCTGGTGATGGAGGAAGCCAAACTTCCCTCCCACCCACCCTGGCTGGCTCTGAGCTCCTCTCAAGGCTACAAAGTTTCAATTATAGAAGGTAAATCAATCCCAGAATTAAAAAAAAAGAAAAAAAGGAGAGGCTGGGAGTTTCTGTCTCCGGGGGGGGGGGGGGGCGTTGGCCAAGCCTGCAAAAAGCCCCTCACCCAGGGTGGGCAGGGACCCCAGCAGGGATCCCCACCCTGAAGGGGGGGGGAACAGCCTGGAAAAACCCATTAGCCCCTCATCCAGGTTGGGCAAGGACCCCAAGGGGACCCCCCCCCTGATCCGGGAAACCCTTTAGGGGAAAACAGGTGGGCCCCACCCATGGACCAGGGCTCTTTTCTATATAATAAAAATGTAAAATGGAAATTTGCCCTAACAGCAGAACGACTGGGAATGACTAGTCACTATGTCACACACTGACCACCAGGGGGCAGACACTCAATGCAGGAGCTGCCCCCTGGTGGTCAGTGTGTTCCCACAGGGGAGATCTGCTCAGCCACAAGACAGGCTGATGGCTGCCAGCACAGCAGTGGTGGTGGGAGCCTCTCCCGCCTCCTCAGCAGCACTAAGGATGTCTGCAGCTTAGGTCTGCTCCCTGTAGGTAAGTAGACATCCCTGAGGGCTGCCGGGCTGCCAGAGGGATGTCTGACTGCCAGCTTGGGCCCAATCCCCCAGGGAGCAGGCCTAAGCCAGCAGGTGGACATCCTCCGAGGGGTCCCAGACTGCAAGAGGGCAATGGCCGGGCTGAGGGACCCCCCGAGTGCACAAATTTTTGTGCACCGGGCCTCTAGTCTATAATAATAAAAGCATAACATGCTAATTAGACCAGACATCCTTTCAGATGTCCTTCCAGATGACCTTCCAGATGAAGCTGGGGCTGCAAGGGAAGCCCATGTTCTAAGTGCCAGAGGGAAGCCGGTGCCAACAGCCGGGAAAAGGAAGGCCTACTCTTCCACAAATTTCCTGCATCAGGCCTCTAGTAGCCCAATAAGAGCAAGAAAATGTACTCTGACTACTCTAGTGGGAGACACAAGATTACATGGCAGAGGGTGTGAATGCACAGTTCTATAAAAGATATGGATTGAAGATTATAATATTAAGTAATAAAAATTTCAATCTGTTACTGAACCAAGTAATGAGATTTCAGCTGAAGATAAAGGGGATATAGATTGGAAGTGAAAAAACAAATAAGCAAACAAAAAACAGTAAAGGTTAACTCATCTGAGAAAGGAAAAGGGTTGATTTCATATAAACTATCAATTCGCCAGTAATTAAAGCACTCTCCTTTGGTCAACTGCAATACTTGAACTCCAGCTCCCTTAGCTAGACTCAATCATGATAAGATAATGAGTAATGTCACTAGTTCAACAGGTTTTGTAACTACAATCACAAGGCATACATACAGCATCTGATCATGCAGGGGAGGGATTGGTACTTCCAATACTTTGTATGCTGAGTAAAAAGAATTAGACAGGTATTGCACACCTGTCCCTGATCTTGCCACTTTTTTTCTAACAATAAACTTCCAATAAAACCCCATAGCTCAAGTTTTAGTGCATCTACCTTATAATCTAATGTTTGTCCTTGCTTCATTTCTATGTGCTACCCCTAAAATTCCATGCCCAAAGGGGCTCCCCCTATTTGCTACTACTCTGTGAGTTTTCACCAACAGACCTCCTGTCTATACTGTCTAACTTGTGTAAAGACCTGAACCCTTCCAGAAATTTGGAATCCGCCCTGGTTCAGGTGAGGTTACCCCAGATCAGTCTAATCTCAGCTGATTTACACACCAGTGAGCATGGTAGGCTTGACTGCCTTCCAGACTCAATGTTCTGCAGGATTCCTGGGATGGTTTTGGTTCTGTTACATGTAATGTACTTATGAGATACTTAGAAGTCAGAGGTTGGGGTAGGAACTATTCTTTTTCTTCTGAAAGAAGTGGCAGATATTTGGAGAGATGTGATTTTTATTTAGTTTCTGAATGATTTTATTTCCTCTGAAGGCCATGTGTGACTGAGCTGCTGTGATGTCAGCCTCAATGCTCTATCGTTTCCTAACCTTTAGGTGACAATTGCAACTTCCTTCTCTCGGAACCACAGCTGGACCTCCACACAGAACCCCTCCAGATTTCAAGTCTGCAGTCTTTCTCTATGTACTTAAGCACATTATTTCCTATATTAATCCCTTTCTCCTTGAAATAGAGGGGTTTCTTTTTTCCCCCCTAATTAATCCTTGAATAATGACACATCACTCTTTTAATGCTTTAGATTTAACTTCAACTTTCCCCTTAAACAGTTGTTTTTGTCTTCACGGGTCAGAGATAAAGACCCATCTTCTGTTTTGTTTTGTTTTATATTAATCCTTACTAAGTCTTCCCCTTTTATATTATTTGGGATGCCTGAAATAATTCTCTCAAAACCCACCATTAGTCATTTAGTATTGGAGGTTAATTGAGTTCACCCTGGTGTGCACACCATGTCTGTCAGAGCTTAAGGGTCTGACTTGGCTTGACTCCCAAAGTGAATCAACCATATCCGTCAACTTAACCAAAATAGTAACAGATTCTACGTGGAAATACAGGTCAGTAAAACAAACAGACAAAGCAAATTCAGAACATATTTAATTACTTAAAGCATTCTGCCACCTCCCAGTTTGTGTCAAAATGGTTTGTATTTGAAAGATTAACTTGTTTTGGAAATCAGAAGCTGATTGTATGTGGGCAGTTTTAGATCTGTCTATTCCATTCTTTAGCTCAACATAACCAGTGAATACTTGAAACCAAGGAAAGAGATATCAAATATTCATCAAATGCTGATAGAAAAGGCAGGTGAGAGAGCTCCACATTAAATTAAGGTGCCATGAATAGAAGAGAGTAGCAGTGAGAGGAGGATCAAGTGTATTTGTTGTTGATGATGATGATGGTGTTTATTCTTAAGTGAGATGGATAAAACAGACAACATGAGAAGCAGCAAAGAATGGCTACTCCCCAAACTGCATAGGTAACAAGTGGCATAGATTTTACAATTCTAGGTTCCCAGGCTGAATTATTTTTTTCCTCTTTCCTGTTGTCATAATTACTTGATGCGTACTTTTGTCAATATCAGAAAATGTAAGGCTTAAGAAACACTATTTTTACTAAAGATCTGAAAAGGGGGGTGACGTTTCTACTTGCCAAAAATGGCTTTTATCTTTGAAACTTGTCCAGGGAAGATTTTACTTAGCATTTAACCTAGCAGTTTTCAAAAGAGTCATAATTGTTGTGTATTAGGTGATCTTTGTAGTATTTGATTGTAGTAACAGAAACCTATTGATCCTAAGTTCTCCCAGAAAACATACATTTTCACCGGGTCATCCTTCTTCAGAGTCTTTCCTTATGAATTTTCCTAAAAGTAGAGAAAAAGACAGAGAAAGTATTGGAGAGTAATGAATTAAAGCTGAATCCTCCATCTCCTAATTCAAAGACAGGGCCTTATCATAGGGGCATATCTTAGGCCAGAGACTTTTATAATTTGAGCTCAAAAGATTTAAGGCTTAGCCTCTTTTTATAAGCAATGGTATTATATATTCACAATGGCAGTGTATATTTACACTTATTTTTTTATAAGAAAACCTAATAAGCATTTTAATTTTTGGAGATTTTAAATGACGGATGACAAAAAACAAACAAACAAAACAACTATCCATTCAAAAGAAAAAGAAAAAGTATCAAAATGTATAATCTGTAAGACACACTTTTTTGTGAGAAGGTAACATTCAGATATTTTTATTGAACAAAAAGGAAAACCACACATAATTGGGTATAGAAATTATATAAATCATATCTATTACTTAGAGCTCTAAGAATGATAAGGTTTATATTTCAGGTCTATTTTATTATCATTGTTATTATTTTTCTTTGATAATTACTTGAAAACTATTTTTAATTTCAATGACTCCATGATAGGACCATAAATATATCTGGAAGTAGTTTAGAGTTTGTCATAAATTCCACTATGCTAACATTCCAGTTAGTACAATGAAAAAAAATATAGTGATTGTAGAAATATTAATAAGAAAACTACAAATCTAAAATATAAATTAAATTATACATATAAACTCCTAATTCTTATTTTATTTTATTGTTTTAAAAAGTGATATATAGTGGAGAGAATTTGTGAGTCTGGAGACTTAGCTTTTAAGATTTTTCTCATGTAACTTTACCTATCTGGACCTTACTTTATTCATCCATGTGATTTTTTTAAAAATTGAACTTAGTAGTTTTTACTTTTTAATTAAATATTATTATTTTAATGAGAAATAAATTGTGTCTGTTTCTAAATCATTCAACTGCATTCTTCCCTTTGTATTGGAAGCAGAATCCAGTAGATGGTATGAAACTTTAGATATTCTTAAATGTTAATGTAGACACTATAATGAGGTGCATGTATTAGTAAATCTTTAATCTCACTCTTTAAGAGCAAATGCCTAAAGGATTCCAGGTCTTTTAACCATCATGTAGATTCATTTTTGGATAGAATATAGTTTGTTTTGTTTTGTTTTGTTTTTAATTGTAGTACAATACATATAAGAAAATTTGCCATCTTAACCATTTACTGTACAGTTTACTGACTCTGTGTCTAAGAATATATGAATATATTTATGCATATATATTTAATTAACATATATTATTACTGTCAGAGGTTTACTTTCTTCCTGCTTTGTAGATGCAGACTCCTTGCTTTGTCCTCACATGGTCTTTTCTCTGTGTGTGCTCATCCCTGGTGTCCCTCTGTGTGTCCGAGTTTCATCTTCTCATAAGGATACTAGTCAGAGTGTATTAGAGTCCAACCTAGCAAGCTCATTTTAACCTAATCACCCCCTAAAAGGCCATATATCCAAATACAGTCATATTTTGAGTTACTGGAGATTAGGGTTCAGCACAAATTTGGGGGCACACAGTTCATATATAAATAGATAGATATAGGGCACAATGCCCCATTAACCTATTATGAATGATTCCTTGTTCTCAAATCATTTATTTAAAGCCAACATGAAAAATCTATAAAACATGTGACCTACTTGTCATAGTAACAATAAGTTAAAAAAAAATCCTTGGACACAAAACAGAAAATTAAAATACAGTTAGACTCTATAAGACAATTCTAAAATATTAAAAGGGATGTGATGGTTCTAAAATATAACCTCAAATATTGGTTAAAATTGTATTAGTTCCATCAGTTTATGCTTTGTGGTTTTACATATGGCTGGTTATGATTACTTACGTGTGGGTCATAAAAACCCAGTGTGTTTTCCAAGCAGTCAAATGGCCTGTCAGCTGCTAAAGGGGCAGAATTAATGAGAAACTTACTTTATAGTCTAAAGAATAGCAGCTGGGGTCTGGTTTAACAAGCCCCGGGAAGCGTACATGGACGGGAATTCTTTGTGGCTAGACTTATATCCTGTCTTGTCTCTAAAACATTCTACTCATTGACTTGCGCAGTTATACAAGATTCAAGGATGCAGTAATAGCCTTACATATCATTAAATTTGAGTAAAAGAACAATTTGCCACTTATTTTTCACTGTGGCAGAGAATGCCATGTGTTTATCAAAGCCCATTTCCTTTTTCTCCTGGTATAGAGCTGGACCACATTTCTCAGCCTCTGTTGCATGCAGATGTAGCCATGTAAGTTAATTCTTGCCAAGGGAATTTGGGAACAAGGGGTATGCACTTCTTTCAGGGCTCGACCTTCTCCTGTGTGAGTAGCATTTTTGCCCCTGGATTTATTCACTGGAAAAGTGGATAGCCTTCAGAGTAAGTCAGAAGACATGGCAGAGGACACAACAATTAGATAGAAGGAGCCTGCACCCTGAAATGATTATGTAGACCACCTGCCAAACACTTGTTCTGTTATGTGAATTGGAAAAAAATATTGTGTTAATTCTTGGAAACGTTCAGATTCACTGTTAACCATAGTTAGCTAATCCTAATAATACACTCACTTAAAGCTTAGCTTATTAGGAGAGCCATCTAATAATCTGACATGGTATTCTCCTGAGGAATAAGCAGAGGAATCTACCAGTTTTGAGAGGATATGAAAAATTTTCAAGTTTATTTTTAAATCTTTTTTTTTTTCAAAGAAAGAGACCTTTACTGCTATTTAACATATGCCTCATCAGTAGTATATAATTCTTAAATATGTTTACATATTTTGTTGGGGATCAAAATAAAAAAATAATAGTGGCCCTTGATTAAAAAGATTTAGATACCTCTGATCAAAGATACTAGTAAGCTCTAGGTATAAAGTTTAGAAAATATTCCACTGTGAAATTTTGAAGAATGGAGCATTTCAACATTATGCCAAATCAAGAGCCTGAAAAAGTACATAATGCAATGATATTTGATAAATTTCATTGATCAAAAGCTGCTACGTTATTAGTAGTACATTAATACAAGGAAATATCATTGTCCATTCTCTATTTCTTATACCTGGAAAGGCCTTGTATTGTGCTTTGTCCAACAAATTGCAGTGGATGTGTCCTTGTGTTGCCAGGTTTGACTGACAGGCACCTTTTTTAGTCATCCCACTCCCCTGTGCATGGTCTACCTCCCCTTTGTTGGACCACTTCCCCCAGTGATTGCAGGCCATGGGCTGGCTGGTGGTTCCCTGGGGAGTGTGAAGTTGCAGCTTCCTGGTGAAACTGCCAAAATGATGTTCTGATAATGCCTGGCCTCTCTTGCTCCTTTCCTATAGTTAATAACTAGTTAATTACAATGGTATCAGTGTCAATAATAAACTGTGAAAGGAACCATTTTAAAAAGTCAACAGAAAACACATGCTCAAATTCCAGGTCAAGGAAAAAAAATTCTTTAGCAAAGGGAAAGTTCCTACCAAGTACCTTGATACTTATCCAACAATTGAGTATCTGAATTCAAAAAGTTGACTGATTAATTAACTGTATTTTATCTCAGCACTTAGCACTTTATTTAGTAGACAGCGTCCAGGTCTTTAATAAATAGCAAAGCTAGTTCTACAGGATGAGCTGTATTTCCAGAAAATAGAATTTTCTTGGAAAAAAAAGTTGGGAATCAGAGTAGACTCTGCAGGGACATGCTATTACGGTATAAGAATATCAACAGAAAATAGAAAGAAAATCCTCTGAAATATGTTTATCAGTAAATAACCTGATCAGCTATGATCCCTCACAGGCATATCATGGTTCTGTAAATCAGAACATCCCAGGGAGCAAGTTTAAATGGATTTGAGATTACTGACACTTTTTATTAAAGTTCCCTTAAAACTCAGGCAAGGAAAATATAATGCCCAAAATGTTACACCTTTTAAAACTTCATAGGTTATCTTATTTAAAACAGAAAACTTTCCTATTTTAGACTCCTTTATACAAAGCTTAAGTCCCTAAGGTTTAAAAGCAGAGCGGACAATTTTTAAAGACTCTTTTTGAGGTTGTACAGCCTGCTTCCTATCATGGGTTTGATCAGGATAGACTGCCTCCTCAGCTTCCAAGCAAAATGATATATCAGACCGGCTCAACTCAAGGAGTCAATTAGGATAGCAGCCCAAGCACACTCAAAATATTTAGAGGGCTCCTACTTTAACACTGGGGAAATAGACATTTGTTTTTACAGAATCATCAGCTTGGAAGCCTTTGTCTTTAGGCAAAGCATTTTGAAAAATGATTCCTGCTTTGGGAGAATACCCTAGTGGAGTCAGATTTCCTAATTTGCAAACCCTGGTTGACTACAGTTCTTTGAATGACCTTAAATGTGAATCCTAAGTACATTGTTTTCAGTTGTACTAA
>NW_005871073.1:5790674-5814348 GCF_000147115.1 Myotis lucifugus
CCTAGATTCCTTAAAAGAAATACAGTTTCAAAAACACAGTTTCTTTATTTCACTTTGGTTTTCCAATATTAGTGGAAAAGAATCACCTTTGATACTTAAGTAACCCTATAACAATAAATTCTAAGCCCTCTAATTAACTTTCAGTCTTTGTTTTCCTCAATTTTAGGATAGAAACTGATGCTGTTTTTATTAACTGGCTGTGTTAGCCTCCCTTGCTAGATTTCCAACAGATAGGATAAAGATATCAGAAAGGGCAACTAAGATCATGAAATGTAAAGACAATAATATTGCCTTGTTGTCAGGGGCTTCTGGGATTCTTTTTATCTCTTTCCATAGTCAGTCAACTTATATTTGTGTGACAGTCTATTAAACAAAATCTCTTCAAGCAATTAGGAAAAAATGAGTTCAATAAAAATGTACAAGGAAGTATCTCATGAGTCTAACCCTGATTTGAAAATAGTGGTTTGTGTAAATTATGGGATAACTTTTTTTATATAAATTTTATTGATTTTTTACAGAGAGGAAGGGAGAGGGATAGTTGGAAACATCAATGAGAGAGAAACATCGATCAGCCGCCTCCTGCACACCTCCTACTGGGGATGTGCCCGCAACAAAGGTACATGCCCCTGACTGGAATGGAACCTGGGACCTTTCAGTCTGCAGGCCAACGCTCTATCTACTGAGCCAAACCGGTCAGGGCTGGGATAACCTTTTTAACAAATGTTTTACATTTATATGACAAACGATGCACCTAGAATAGTATACATTTTTTAGTTCATCAGGCTGCTTACTTGGAACTCACAGTAGTCACCTGAATCTTGATTGTAATTGAGAATTATCCAGCTTTATCTTTAACTGGAGAGAATTATAAGGACTGATTAGACCGGAAAAATGTGTAACACAGTTACATACACAGATATACACACAAAGTATGAAATGCCCTATGGGAATGTTCTATGTAATTAGTTCCAATAAAAAAAAACATTAAAAATGATATACTGAATATATCCAATCGTGGCAGTGATCCTTATTAACTGGGAATAATCAGCCGCATGCAGCTCATGACAGTCTTTGCCTTGGTCTTACCTGAAAACTTTATCTTTTTTTAGTTATATCTCCATTAACATTTGAATGGCTATTTTTTAGTACCAGGGCTTATATACAAACTGCAAGAAATTTTGATTCTCTCTTTCTACAATGATAATATTCTTCATATTTTTATGTTTCTGCCATGTGTATTTGGATAATTCAGTTACAATTTTCCAGGAATTACTCACATTCCCCCAATATGTGTTTTGTGTGTTTAAAATAATATGTTTCAACCATTGTTCCTAACAGTGGGGTGTCTTCTCTTACTGTGTTTTTTTTTTACTTCATTAAGAAAGTTATATAACAGGTGTAAGTAAGCAAAAAGAGCGTTTGGCATACACTTTTAATGTCATATTGGTTCATTATGTTACAAGGACACTCAAGGACTCTTTTATTCTCCAGGAGAATGTACCTGTGTTTGGTTTTTCTATTTAACTAGAGTCACATGTTAATTTGTTGATATCTACCCAGTAGAAGACATATTGCCAACAGTTATGGTTTTAATGCCTTGTGGAATATTAAAAAGTTTTGTATGTAATTTAACAGCCTTATTTTAATATGCATAACAACGGGGAGGGAAAGGGGACTCCTGCAATAATGTGAACATTAAAAAATTAATACAAAACCGAAAAAGAAAGTATGTCTTGTCTGAGGGCTATATAAGCTTTAATCCTCAAAATCTTTTAAAACCAGCTTTATCATATTACTATTTTTTTAATTTAATTAATGAGTTAAGTAAAATAATCTGACATGTGTCTATTCAATGTTTGCATGAGAGTCATGTTTTTAACCTTTGAAACTACACTTTGACAACTCTGTTTTATTTCCTTCTAAGCTGTGAATGCCCCATTCATATAGGAGTGACTACTTAAAAAAAATTGTTTTTGAAAGTAGCCTAAATCTAAAGCCTAAGTCCTCTCTCTCCTCTTCTCTAAACCTACCTTATGCTGTTAACCAGATCATTTTCTAATAAATGCTGGTACTAGTTTGGTGTTTATCTACTGTGATATTTTCTATGTTTTTACAAATATCCATAAGTGCATATGTTAACTTAAATATACACTATGTGGAATACACTATGTGGAATAGTCTGCTCTATACGTCTGAAAGATTTTTACATTTTACTCCTCATTCTTAACTATTGCATACTGACTATCACAAGAAATGCCATAATTTGAGTATTTATCTATTAAGATGGTATCTAATGAATAAAATAAACTGACAAACAAAATAGAACCAGAAGCATGGATACCTGGAACAGATTGGCCGGTGCCCGATGGGAGAGGGGTGGGGGGGACTGGATAAGAAGGTGAAGGGATTAGATAAAGAACATATATGCGTATCCCATGGGCTTGGACAATAGTTTGGTGAAGGCCAAGGGAGGGGGAGGTAGGGGTGGGTGGAGGTGGACAAAGGGCAGGAGAGGGCCACATGCAATGATGTCAAAATTAAAAATAATTAATTAAAAAATATATAAAAGAAGCATTTAGGTTGCTTCCAATTTTTTATTATAAACAATCTTAGAATGATCATTCTTGTAAATGTTTCCCTGCCTTCATGTTTATGAATACATTTCTAGGGTAAATATCAAGAATTGGATTTGCTCTATCATTTGTAATTTTTTAAAATTTCTTTATTGATTAAGCTATTACATATGTGTCCTTATCTCCCTTTGCCCCACCCCCCCACCTCCCACTCATGCCCTCATCCCCCTATTGTCTGTGTCCATTGGTTAGGCATATATGCATGCATACAAGTCCTTTGATTGATCTCTCCCCCTTACCCCCACCCTCCCCTACCTTCCCTCTGAGGTTTGACGGTCTGATCGATGCTTCTCTGTCTCTGGATCTGTTTTTGTTCATCCGTTTATGTTGTTCATTATATTCCACAAATGAGTGGGGTCATGTGATATTTATCTTTCTCTGACTGGCTTATTTCACTTAGCATAATGCTCTCCCATTTGTAATTTTAAATAAAAAATATATTTTTAAATTGCCTTCCAAAGGAGTTCCTTTTTTTCATAAGCAGTTAGCCTCATTGGTAAATATTTCAAACAATACAATATTTTGCCATACTACTTAATGGGATATTTCAATGGGGTAATATATTTTTAATGGTTAAATTCTAAACTCATCAAGGAAGAGAACAATAGTGTACATGAATTAAAAATTGCCTCTAAAATATATTTGACTTGTATATATAACACTACAGAAATTTTATTAGTTTCTCTAAATTATCCTTAATCTACTTATATTAAATATTGTTTGACTCTTATTTAATTCGTAATGGTAAATCAAGGACAGCACATTTTTTTTCATATCTTATTTTTCTTTTTTACACTAAATTTTATCAGAAGCACCGTATCTCTTAACTGAGACACAGCTCAGTGAGCTAAGTGATAGAAGCTCAATTTTTTAGTCTCCTATTTTATACAAACAATGCTGAGATAATTTTGTGGAGTTTTTATAAGTTAAAATGATGTTTTTATAAGATTCTCTACTGTAGCAGATCTATCTTTTGAAATGTAAATCAGATCCTATTTTCCCCCATCTTTTCTCCATAGCATTTGCCTTCTGTCACTGCACTTTAGGACCCCCAGGGAGGGAAGAGTGTGGGCACAGAGAATATATTCAGTTAATAGCTGTCCAGTGAATGGATTGCTGTTAATTGAAAAGAATCAACAAATGGTTAGTCTAACGATGTTCTCTGGATGCTTTTAAAAAGTGTAAAATCTCTACTTGTTTTGAAATAATGCATATCCACTTACTAGCGTACACAACTGAATTGTTTTATTGAAATATTTGATCTGTGGTTTCTGAGAAAGGTGTAATAAACTATCTTGCTGAAGTTTCAGATTTGTCATTTAGCAGTTGTCACTTTTTGAATTATAAAGTAATTTAAAAATTTTATTTATGTGAAGATTTGTGTCTATTATATTGTTCTGGTATATTGTTGCTTCTATCCATATAAATTATGTCTCTTCATAGTATTAGGGCATTTTGTATTGAATTTGGTTTTATATTTTTTGTTTTGTTCTGTTTTGACTTAATCTGAGCAATTTTTGTTTTATAACATTAAAAATTTCAATATATACTACTTTATTTCTTTATCCCAATTGATACCTACTTTAAGTTTCCTATTTGCCCTACCTTATTGAATGTTTTAGTTTCCGTGTTATTTTTTGAGTATTGAGTGCACTTTCTAATGATTTTCCATTCTAGTGTTTGAATGGTATACCTCTTTCTTCTAATCATTTATTATATATCCCTAACTAAATAACACACTTAAATTTGCATTTTTTAAACATTAAATATTAATACGTCTGTATAGTTGTTTCCTACCAAGACAAGATGTGTGGAATACTTATACTTACTTTGGCTCTTTCCTCTACCCTTCCTACAAGTCACTATGGATATTATCTGGGAATTTCATTTTATATTGTTAGAATTTTTTGTTTATCTTCAACACTGATTTACTTCACATCTCGGGGCCTCAATTTTTTTATGACATTTGTTAGCCCTATTGTATCCACAGCTTAGCATATAAATTCACTGAGCTAAACCATAGGCATTAATTTGTTATCATCTCTGTTTTTTTTCTAAAAAAAAAAATAATTGTGGATTTGAGGAGTTCCCAACTTTCAAACCTAAATAAAATGAAACTTAGGTGACTATGTAAAGCACTTACTCTAAAGAGAAATGGCCAGAGATGTAGGACAGAGACCCTGCATTGCAAATTAAACAGTCAAGCAGTACAATACATAAGGCAGTTCTGAAGTGCATTTCTAGTCCAATTACTAGGATAATTATAAAGGTTTCTTTTCCCAAAACTTGTCCCAACTTCTCTATGTGTATTTTTGTTGTTGTTTGTTTTTGTTTCTCTCTAGTTCTGTCACTAAGGATTCTATCAGCAAAACAGAAATCTACTTAGGTATTTTAAGCAGAGGAGAACTGGGGTACAAAATTGTTGGCAGGAGCAAAAAGGTGGAGTGGCATTACTAGATCAGAAGCTGTAGAAAGCTATGAGTGCCTATGCATTCCTCTGTGCCTGCCATGCATTATATTAGATAGGGAATCAGCATACACATTTTAGCTACTTGCAGAGCCTGTCTTTGTCCTGCATTATGATATTGATGCTATTTATAGTAGAGAATAATCTGAATAATCAAGGGCCTAGGTGACTTGGTATGAAAAACCTTAAACTTGATCTAGTGTATGATTTAAAGTGAAGATAAAAAGTATGGGTCCCAACTCTCTTTGTTTGCTAACCATCTATAAATTTACATGAGCTCATTGATGAATGCTCAGCGGGAGGAAAATGACTTTTTTATTTTCTCTGTGCCAAAACACAAATGAGTTGTTCTATTGACTACACACATCAAGTGAAATAGATCTACTAGGCTTCAGTGTCTCAAATCATGACATTTCGCCTTGGTGTCTATTATTGATAAAACCTGTAAACAAACAATAAGCCAGGAGACTTCATTACAATGAAAATAATTTGGTATCCCACATGCTGTTTTGAGTGCTTCTTAAAAAAAGTATTACATAGGAAGGATAGAATGATAAGCTTTGAATCACCAACCATCAGGAACTTAGCAATTCACTATAGCTCTTTTTTTCTTATTTAAATAAGAAAAATAATTAAATGATAATTCAATGAAATAATTTACATGATGGAATCTAAAATTGTCTCACAAATATTTGATACTGTAACTTACTATTCTTATGTGCCCATCACAGACAGAAATAGTTTATCATCATTGACTCATTTAGTCCTTATAAAACCTTATAATCTAAGTTTTATTAAGATTCTTATTTTTAGATAAAGAAACAAGAGTTTGGAAACAAGACTTTCCCAAAGGGCATTGGCGAAAAGTCCTGTGCAATCATAACTCTCTTTGGTGAAAATACACTTAATCATTATCCCACACACCAAAGTAAAACTATTTTATCAGAGAGTAGTAAGGAGAGTAAAGAATAAATTAGTTGAAAAATAGGTTAAAATTGGGAATCAAAAATATATTTAACATTTTAAATGAAAGATATATACATGTATAGTTTGCCAGACTTCTGATTTGGATCATTATGGATCATTTTCTGGCCTAAAACACAGAGATATTATTCATCTACAATTTTCAAGTTTGATGTCTGTAATGGAAAGGACTTAGACTATTGCAAACATATCTGAGTGTAGAATCGTTCTTTGGCACTGTCCAATAAAATGTTTTTTGATGATGGAAATATTTTGTATTAGTGCTCTTCAATTCGGTGGCCACAAGATGCCTGTGGCTATTAAACAGAGAGCAACTGAGAAATTGAATTTTTAATTTAACTCAATTTTAATTACTTTGAATATGAAAACTTGTGTGTGGCTAGAGGCTACTGTATTGATTTATATATTCCCAAATCAACCCTCCACCTACCAAGTAGTTTACCATTTCATTGTTCACATCTAAATTCAATAGTATTTCAGAAAGTTGCAAGAATCATTATGTTCTTCCAAAGCACTCGAGTTTTTAATGGGCAAAATGCCAAATACTTTTACAGTCTTTCTATTTTTTTTCCAGTTCACGAAATAGTTAAACATATTACCTAATTACAACAGCAAGTTTGAATGGGATAAATGTTGTGAAACCTGACAAGCATATAATTCAATTGGTGGAGAGCACATGTCCACAGACATATTAGAGAAAGTACATTGGTTACAGATATTCATGTGCTGTGAGCATGGTATACAAGAGGAATAAAGTGTGCCCTATATTGGGTGAACAGATTAATGGAGGTCAGGTCAAACTACAGTGGGAAGTCCGGGGAGGGTTGGGGGTGGGCGTAAGAGATCAACTGAAGAACTTGTATGCATGCATATAAGCATAACCAATGGACACAAGACACTGGGGGGTAGGGGAGGCCAGGGGAAGGTCAAGGGGAGAAAAAAAAAGGAGACATATGTAATACTCTTTGTAATACTTTAAGCAATAAAACAAAATAAAAAAAAACACCCAGCCCTATTGTGCTATGAGTGTCACTGTTGATTGCACACCCTCAGTAAAAATCAAATAAATCCAGTTATACTTTATATAATGAAAGTTAGGTCATTGATAGACTGCATATATGACATTAGCCTAATAAGATTATGAATGAGCTGGAAATATCCTATTGCCTAATGACATGGTAGCCATCATGAGGTCATAGTGTAAGTAAGACATTACTCTCATGTTTGTTGTGTAAGCAAACCTGTGCTGCCCATCATATAAAAAATTAGCTCATACAGTTATGTACAGTACATAAACCTTGAAAATAATTATAAACAACTATGTTACTGGTATGTATTTGTTATGGTATACTTTTATTGTTATCTTAGTGTTCATATATTTCAAAAGGCTGCTGTAAAACAATGGGCTATGTTACACTATCAGCCACCTCATATATCTCATGTCCACTGTTTCTTCATTACATCAATTTCTCCTGTACTTGATTTAATCTCTTATTGTTTTGTACAGTAACATGCCATACAGGCTTGTAGTGTAGGAGCAATGGCTATACCATATCGCCTAGATGTATTACAGGCTATAACACCTAGCTTTGTGAACTCTGTGATGTTTGCACAATGACTATATTGCATAATGATGCATTTCTCAGAACATATATCCATCATTAACTGTTACATGACTGTAGATACATGAAATACATAATATAAAATAAAATGTAATGTAAAGTTATTAACATAATTAGCAAGCGTCTAAATTCACATAAGACAAAATTAACAGAAAAAGGAAAAATCATCAAAATATTATAAAAATAATTTCAACTTGAAAGACTTTCTTACTCTAAGTGTAGCCATACTGATATGAAAGAGAAAAATCTTTCTTGTGTGTTCCATGAGAAATCCCCCACACCTGCCTGATGGGTTGCTGTGAGAAAATGACTGGCTCAAAATGAACCCTAGATAGCCCTTTCACTCCATCCTGTAAACGTCCTCTCTCAGTTATTACACCTGCAGGAACAGGTGTAGCCAGGTTATAAAAGGCAGCTTGATTGGTTATGTGCCAGATCAAAGTACAGTATATATTTGAAGATAGAAAAAGTCTGGAAAACAGGAAGCTTAAAGGAATGTGGCCCCGGGGGCACTAACAACAGATGTGCTGACAATTTATGAATATTTTACTGGAAATGCATTCTTCTTCTTCTGTTATATAAGGAATTACGTAATGCCAGACGCCATGCCAAAATGCCTGATGCTTACTTAAAGTAACTTGCACAAACTGGTATTTTCTGAAAACTGAGACTCAGAAATGATTGTATTTGATTTTGCTTCATTTGAATAAGTAACACTAATGTGCCCATGCATAAGGATGGACACATCTATTGCACAGATAGATTTAAACAGGAAATAATAAATGTCAAATCCACATGACATGGACACCCATACCCAATTACAGAGTGGGAAAATTGTTTTTAGTGGTCCACTGCCTCTAGTTTTCACCATTTGATACACTAGATGAAGTATGAGTTTCACAACTCGAGAGAGGTTGCTAACATTTGCTTGGGGTCACAACACAGGCGGGTCATCTTTAAGCTTCTCCAACAGCTGTAGTTATTAGGTTGAGCTTTATATCTAGACCTGCATACAAATAGGCAATAACAGGAGAGATCCATGAAATGCTTCTGTTTCTAATAGTGGGGTCAATTTATTCTCACCTTCTTCATTGATGTAAATCACACCCAAATACAACATCTGTGTGATCCAGGAGTGTTACTTTATCAAATTAAAGGTGGTTGTAAAGCAAAGGCTTTAGAGTTGTCTAATTTAGATCTTTATTGGGCTCATTCTGAAGAATGGAAGTCCAAAAAATAGTCTTTCCCAGACACTCATGCAATAGGTCATAATGGATTTAAAGAAAATATCATGGATCATTACATACTCAAATTTAGCAGGCTCATCAAGACACTAGATGACTGGGAAGGGACATTTGTATATTATGTGTGCTCAATAATTAGAATTTGATTCAAGTGGAGGACTAATATATTTAGAGAAAAGTCTCCAAATCCACAAATTATTTGCATAAAATGTAGTCCAGTAGTGCTTTGCTTGACGGAGAAAAAGAAATTGAATTGTTGAAAAGTAAGAAGCCCATTCCTCAAGGCTGATAACATTCAATAGATACTTTATGAAGAATAATAGCTTTCCATTTTGATTATTATTTGGAAAAATGAGGATATTCCTGAAGAACAGATCACTTGATTTTAAGCAAGAGCTAGAATTAAATAAAAAAATAGACCAGCAAACAGTAAAGTAGAACCCCCACCCTTCCACTACACCCTCCCACTGCAGTGACATAATGCAACTTTAAATAGGCTGACACCGCAGGTTTAAATCATTTAATGGAGATTTAAAATAAGCAACCAAAAGTCAGCATTTATCTAGCCAAAAAGTAGACTATGCAGCAGAGAAGAATAAACACCAGCACAGAAATACTTGGTGTGCTAAACAATACATGCTGTAGCAAGATAATCTTTTTCTTCTACCTGAAATCCTATGCCAATCCAGTCTCAACACTTTGGAGTGTTAAGGATTAATTTTAGAGGTTTATTAAAAATATTAGTATTTTAAAAAGATTTACCAAAATAAATACATGGTCAAAAGCTGAACATTTTTTTTCACCCTAGCTGGTTTGGCTCAGTGGATAGAGTGTCGGCCTGCAGACTGAAGGCTGCTGGGTTCGATTCTGGCCAAGGGCACGTGCCTTGGTTGCAGCCTCAATTCCCAGTTGACGGAGTGCAGGAGGCAGCTGATCAATAATACTTTCTCATCATTCATGCTTCTATCTCTCTCCCTCTCCCTTCCTCTCTGAAATCAATACAAATATATTTTTTAAAAGCTTATTTTTTCTACACTTAGTGAAAATATTGTAACTATTCTTAATTACTGCTTTTCAATTATTTAACCCTCGTTACCCCCCAAAAAAGTCTAATATGTATAGTTTGTAATAACAATGACATAAACACCCAAACTCATATTTTTGAACTTCCATCAAGATTTTAGTCATATCATTTACTTATTTTTGTTTCTACTTTATTTTTGTCTCCTGTTTTGTTTATAATAGAAACCTCAAAACTTGATAAATTACATGTCAAAATAAGTTCCTGCTTATTGTTAGGGGCTTGAGGGTTTATTTAAAAATGTTTTATTCTAGATATTGTTATGGTCACTTGTTATGGTGGCAGAAAAACAAATGGATATGAGCATTTTGATCAATTTCTGATATCTATATTATGACATTATTTAAAAATCTAATAGCACTTCCTAGATTACTATTATTATTATATAGTGATTATCTGTTAATCTTGCTTTTAGTGAATAGAACAGATTTTCCATTAGAAATAATTTTCAATGTACTGCAAATCACAAAAATGCACACAGCCCTGAGAGTAAATATTTTTTAGGTAAACAAACAAGCTTAAAGTCAAACAAAGAATGTAGCACCACGCACGACACTAAGCTTTACTGTTTTTTTACCTTTTAAGTCAATTAAGCATGCTATGTTGCTAGCATTTTAGCATTTCCCCTCAGTATTGTATTTTAAAATATAATCAATAAATGTATCAAACTATATTATAACTGTATGTGAGCAGGCTGGGGGACCCAATGTAGGAACTGTCCCAACAATTCTCCTGTAATAACAAAGTCATGAATAATGGATTGACAAATCTTGGAGATAAACTAAAAACAATGCAAAGCAACGTTTCTTATTTTATATGTAAAAAGGAAGCTTATTTGAAAAGAAATAATTTGTCTTATGAAAAAAAATATTAATTAGTTTCAGGAATGGTTTGAACTTGTCTAATATATAATTGTTGCAGAGAAAGGCCATCATCATTATGATAATAACTACCACTAAAATAGTGGGAAATATGGATATGAGTGATTTAGTAGGAAACAAACTCATTCCGAGCCAAAGTAAAATGAAACTAATAAAGTTTTGATGGTTATTATTGAATTACGGGCCATTTATGAAATTGCAGAAATATGTTTCAAAACTTATATGGCATAATTCTTGTTCTAGCCACATATATAATGATTCCGCTTTTTCCTCTATAGCTTTCATTCTGAAGCCCTTGGGGAAAGTGACAGAGTAGGAACCAGATGCCTCATTGACATTATGGAGCAGGCAAATTACAGCTTGCAGCAATAGTTACGGCTGGGCTTATGCCGTTGTCATTTTAATTCAACAAAGAGTAGACTGTTTTTTGGTGTGTGTGTGTGTGTGTGTGTGTGTGTTTAGGTGCCCAGCACTGGACTGGGCAGGACAGATTCAATTAGAATGGCAAAAAAATTATACATGCAAATCCTGGCTGCTATTGAGGCACAAAGTCTAAACAGTTATTAGGATTTTTCTCTTCATAAAATAGATAATTTTGGTTTCTATTATTATTAGTTCACAGTGGTTGGATTTGAAAAAGCTAGAGATAGTGACTTAGCTTGATTTCAAGATGCTTTATAGACAGTGTGCTTTTCAAGGTTTTGACTGATATAGATGGACATTGCTTATTTATAACTATACCTGCTATTATTAATTGGAACACCTTTCCACAAATATTTATCCTGACAATATGAAAGGGACTGCTCTAGGCACTGAGGTTGAGTTTTGAATGAGATGGACAGCTATTGGTTGGTATCCACATTTATAAACAAAAAGCATTCCTAATAGATTAAATTTGTATCATTTTAAAATTTCATCTCCATTTAAACCTATAAACTATAGGTAAGAAATTTGGAGGCAGAAGATTTTTCCATTCTAAGATAATTAATGTCAAACTTTTAGATTATTCAGCCTAAGGCATTGGAGCAGATTAATATATGCAATGCATGTATAGGTGTTATAGAGAACATAATAATAAAATAATTCTTCTCAGTTTACACAGCTTCATTTAAGCCTAGTAACAATTTCAAGTTTGTAGATGTAAATATGGTGACTCATAACAGTTTGAATTAAGGCTCGAATTACCATGTATAGAAGAACTCAGTGAAGTTTGTTTCCCTTTGTTTTATTTCCTGTCTTTGCTTTTACTGCTAGTTCCCATTAAGGTCTCTTTTAAACCCCCCTTTCAGCAGCTTCTTTCTTTCAGTCAGTCCCGATATTGAGGCGCAGGATGCCCGGCCTTGCAGAAATGGGGAATGTGCTTGCTTATATCTTTGAGGCTTTGCCCGTCCATCAGGGGTAGCAGTCAAGCACCTCTTGACTTACTGCCCTGTGCTCCTCTCCGATTGAACTTAAATGTTATCATCCGAGTGTACAGTCCTGGGATGAGGACTTATTCCTGTCCTTGGGAAGGGAAAGTAAACCTAGGAAATGAACAGATTGACCCATTCACCTTTTAGTTCCTCCCAGTTCTCTCACTTCAGTGATACTCGGGTCTGCGCTAGTGACACATTAGGGGATGAGAGCTGGTCGCCAGTCTCTCCAGTAGACATAGTCCATATGCTTTATACAGAAAAGACTCCTTGTGTGTTCTTTTACAGTTTATTTTTTAAATATTAAAAATATACTTTAGCCCTCACTGGTTTAGCTCAACGGATAGAGCATCTGCCTGAGGACTGAAGGGTCCCAGGTTCAAGTCTAGTCAAGGGCCCGTTCTTAGGTTGCAGGCTCCATTCCTGGCCCTGATCAGGGCACGTGCAGGAGGCAACTAATGGATGTGACTCTTTCACATGAATGTTTCTCTTCCTGTCTCTCCACTCTCTCTTCCAATCTCTCCAAAATTCAATGGAAAAATATTCACTGGTGAGAATTAACACCAAAAATATATACTTTATACTCTCTTCAAATGGATTACAATAGCGATTGTTCAATTACTTAGACAAATAGCCATCCAGGCTTCATGTTCCACTCTACTTTTTGCTATACTAACAAAAAAATGTCCAAAAATAGGATTTCCCCACATATAAAACCTTACTTCTAGTGGCATATTTATAAAAGAAATGACTACTCTAGTCTTCTGACTCAAGTGCATGAAATTTAGATTGTTTACCAAGATTTAGAGAAATAAGAAGAGTTGCAAAACAGATATGTTTCACGTGGGAAAACATCTGCTTAGGAGAGATAAACATCGGATGGTAATATTGTGACAATGTTAAGTAGGTCTTGCTGAAATGCCTGAGAAAAATTTCAGTAAGCAGCAAAATATTCATTTATCCTCTCAAAAAGTATTTGTGTCTTCTCTTTGTCAAGGACTAAGCGTGCTTCCTGTTGGGGATACTGGGATGAATCCATCTGTGTTCCTGCCTTCTGAGAGCTCACTGTCTAGTCACAGTGTGAGGACAAGTTATAATGCAGCATTTACCAAGGAAGCTCTGGGAGCATTGACTTGGGCCTACCTTTTCAGCCTGGGGCCTTTGTTAGTGAGTAAACATCTGTTGTTTGTGCCTACATAGCATCCCTTCTCTCTTCCTGAAGAACATGGTAGCAATTTTCCATTGGGCCTGCATTCTATGAGGAATATCAATTTTGTATTCGCCTTGTTTGGTCAAGGGGTAAAATGTAAATACCAGGCAAACATCTGATTAAAAATATAAAAATGAAACATTTTGTATCTTTTATAAATGAACAAAGTATTGCAGAATGTATCTTAAGTATCTTCAGTGACTACTTCAAGAGGAGAAAACTAGTGACTAGAGAACAGTGATGAGTAAGGGACTTAAATTTTTATTAGATTGTGTTTTCAAGCTTTTACGTTTTTCTAAAATATGTGTATATAACCTACTCAGAAAAAATTAAGTAGATATTAAATCTAAAACAAAAACCAAAATCAAAACATCAAGGCTTGAGACAGCATGTCAGGTTCAAGCCCCTAAGAATTGGATAGAATCATATGCAATTGCAGATACTGGATCATTTCTTATTTGAAACTTTGCAGTGTCCCATTTTCAATCAAAAACTGTATTTTTATTTGAACAATGGCCCATGTGGAAAGATGCAAAGAAAGAGAAAATACTCAAGCCATAACTGCTAGTTTTTCTACCAATTACTTATAACCTTCCATCGTGTGTGTGTGTGTGTGTGTGTGTGTGTGTGTGTGTGTGTGTGTTTAATTATCTGTGTCTTCTACTTTCAGTCTGAGAGTAAATTGAGATGCTGGTCACCGTACATAATATAACTGGGGAGCGGCAAAACCAGATTTGAGACTCAGGTATTTCTGACTTTAAAGCACATACTTGTTCAATTAACTCACCATGCCTTGGGACTAAGACTGGAATGGCTGATGATTTTGCTTCCTGACCCTATAAACCATGTTACCTTTACCGGTCTTTGACAAGTTTCTAAATCTATTCTATGCCTCGGTTTCCTTAGCCTTAAAATGTAAATAATATTCTTTACTCTGCACGCCTCATGGTGGTTATAACACTCAGATAAAAACACATACGTGGAAGGACTTTGTAAACTGTAAGTCTTATCTAAATGCATATAATTATCACTGGTTATCCACATCATGATTTTAACTGTGAAGGTAGCAGTAACCTTTGAGAAGGAACTAGTATGTGTGGATAACAGAAGAACAATAAATTAAGTTAGAATGTGAAAGATGCGTTTTATTTTATTTTTATTCTTATGAACAGCAATAAATAACAGAGGGAAGACATACATCAAACATCTACCATTTATTCCCAAATAAACAAGGCAATAATTATTTTTAGGTGTGTAAAGGGATTGAGAGTAATATTTTGTCAGTTCAAAACAAATATGCTTTTATTTTATGCAAAACATTGATTAAAAATGAACATTCTGAGAGTAATCAAAGGCTTCACAAATTTTATAAAGTTAATTTGGTAGAAACAAATTTCAATGGAAGAACATTAATAAAAGCCTTTTCCTTCTTTCCCTTTACTCCACATGTGGAATGATGAAAGTGTTAGAATACAAGTAAGTATTACCATTTTAAGATGAAATAAGACTTCTGTCAGCACAAGAGATGAATAGTCATTATACGTCCTCCCAGGCTCTTTCAACCGCAGTGCCAGCAGGACCAGTGATCCATGGGCTGGAAGGCACGGAGTCAGGTGCTGGTCCTGGAACAGGAGCGGGCTCAGCTGCAGCCCTCAGGTGGGGAGGCCCAGGAGTTATCTGTACTGTTTGCAGCTGCAGCACTTGGGGCTACAGACTCAGCTACAAAACCCTTGGGAGAAGCTTGCTCTGTCTGGCCTTGGGCTCCTAAGTAGCTTTTCTCTATATTAATCACCCAGAGGACCAGGCAGCAGCAGCAACAGCTGAGGTGGCAGGAGCAGCGACAGTTGCCAGGGCTGAATGATGACTCAGAGACGCACCTTTACCCACGACAAACCCTGTGACAACCTCTGTCTCCTGAACCCGTCATTTCCGAAATAACATCAGCTGCTAATTAGGATGCCCGCTCTGGAGCAGAGTGAAATTTTCTCCTAAATGGGGGTGGTGGCTCCAGTTATCCAGGGCTTTATTTTAATTCACTCAAGTTTTTGGTAGCAGCGGTGATGCCGAGAAACTTTCTGATTTTACAGAATAGGTTTGGCAGTTATAATAGCTAGCATTCTTTCAGTGCTTTCTGTATATGAGGCTCTGTTATAAGCCCTTTACATATATGACTCAGGTAACCATATGACCACCCTATAAATTGTAGGTATATCACAGTTCCCATTTTTCAGATGAGAAAACTGAGTGAGGCAAGGAAAAGTTACATCAATTTATCTAAAGTGATGCAGCTATTAAATTTAGAAAAAAATGATTTAAAATTTTCCATCTGGCTTTAGAGCTTGTGACTGTAATCACTGTACCCTGGTTCCACTCTTTACAATGGAAAACTGAGCAAAGGTAAGAAAATCAGTCCTGTTTTACTGACAGTGGAGAAACGGATCCTTAATGGGAAAATACCCCATGTATGGGTCTCTTTATGTTACTCACACTGTATTACCTTCCTTCATTGAAGGCCCTCTAAACAGATTGGTGAAGTACTTGCTGAGGCCATATGCCAAACAATATGCAAGAAAACATATTTTGAGCCCTGGTTGGGGCTCTCTCTCTCTCTCTCTCTCTCTCTCTCTCTCTCTCAGAGAGAGAAGTAACCTTGGCAAACCTCAAAAGTTTCTTGGACATTTTTACATATTATAATTTAGCAATCTTTCTATTTGAATTACATGGATTAGGGCACTATCATTTTTTAGTGCATACAGAACCTAAATGCCTTAAATAAGATCTGACCACTTCAAATACCAATATGAGGTTTCTGGTGATTTTAGAGAAGCAATAGTCATAATTGTGTTGTTGTTTTTCTTCAAATACTATCATGGAATTATCAGGAAAGAAATTTATGTTGTGCATCATTTATCAACTTCAAGGAAAATTACATGAAGTGAAAAATTAACTATACTCTATATTATTATATCCTATTGTTTGTGATTTCCCCCCAAAATAGAAAGCCAATTAAGTAAAAATAATGAACATGCAGGGCAATTTCAGGGTTATAATGACTGCTTGGGAAAGTCGGAGGGTTTTGTGAAAGCTGAGCCCACTAAAGCTGTAGCAGTCAGTAATCCCCAGGAAATGTCCTTCACTGTAGTCATTACTGCTACTCACAAAAATGCATGCTTTTGGA
The DNA here is from genome assembly GCF_000147115.1 of Myotis lucifugus. Lineage (NCBI taxonomy): Eukaryota > Metazoa > Chordata > Mammalia > Chiroptera > Vespertilionidae > Myotis > Myotis lucifugus. Next base: position 5,807,387 of record NW_005871073.1, read on the forward strand.
TTTATTTCAAAATTATGGATTTGTTTTTATGGCTGATGCCATTTTAATTGCTGCTGCAGAATATTTGTAAGGAAGGAATGTCAAATGTGTTGGTCAATTACGTTGATCAAATTGCCTTCCAAATTCTTTTTGACTCATAATTATTTACTGGAATTCTTCATTAAAATTCCAAAGAAGGCAAAAAAGTAATTAGATTTGCTATTTGTTAACATTCAACCCTCCAAGATTCCATTATGTTGGAAGAACCTAGCCCATTTAGCTGTAATCTACATTCTATTGACTTAAAAACTACTGGAAAGAGCTTGTTAATGCATTTTCCACCCAAAATTGCCCTATTTAAAAAAATATCCAATATAGACAGTTAAAAATCTGTTGTGAAACTTTGGAAATCTATTTCAAATATCTGACATGCTAAAAATTGTGAATGATACTTTAATGTTAAGCTTTTTAATATTTTCTGTCAGCTATTGATCAACTTATTAACACATTATTAAAAGTGTATCTTTTATACTTTCAATGGTACAGTTATTAGGCTACAGAGCAATGCATAATCCATTTAATAACATAATATTATTCTTTAAGGATCCTGTGGAATGAAAAAAAACCCTACACCCTGTTCATGCTTTTTCTGACTGCCCCTAACTATGGCAGACATTGCCTACTTGTTTACATGGAAATTTTCATATATGATTTTTTTTAAGCTTTTGGGTTGGTATGTCTGTTTGTGAAATTAAAGATAAAGTTTGAATTTTTTGTTTGCCTAATGCTGACTTAGTACCCAATACCACTCTCCATACATAATATATATCTTCAAAATATATTTTAAGTCAAGGTAACCCTCCTCCTCTTACTTTATTTATTGCAAAGTAAATGTTAATTCTTTCAGAGTGCTTTTTAGATTTAGGACAGGTTGGAAAAACAAGTTGACAAAGCCTTGCAAAATCCTGTTGTATTATATCAGGTCTTCCTCTACCACAGTCATCCCAGGTTGAAATAGTATTTCTGTGTGCTGCTCAGCCTCTCAGCTGCTGCTCAGCCATTCAGGAGAGACCAACAGGAGATGTTTTTGTCTAAATCGGCAACTCGCATTAACATATGGAGACTGGTGATCTTCTACACCTGGCACCTGTGGAACTGGAACTTTCTACTAAACAGGACCCTAAAAATGTTATGCCCTTGTTGAATTTACAGTTTATCCCTGGTGGAAATGGCATGCACATGAGGGAAAAAAATGAGGAATTTGACCCAAAATACAACATGTCCCTTTAAAATTGTAAGAAACCCATTCAAGAACATCTTTTAAAAAAGGAATAAGTCAAATTCTAATAGGTTTGAATGTCTTAGAGAGAAAATAGATTACATGATATGATTTGCATGGTTCTAAGTATCCTGATGAGAAAAAGTTTAGTTTCATAATAAATATATGTATTTCTTTTTTCCCATATTAATGATTTTTATGTGTAGAGAAAAGGGGACTTAGGGTCAGCGGGGGCAATAAGAGCAGCCTGGGAATGAGTGACGAAGAAAACTGAAGCGTGAGGAACAGCTGGAGCGTGCATTACTCTGGAGCTGCTCTTCGATGCAATCATTTGGTGAGGACTACAAACCTACTGAGAGGGAGAAAACAGTGTAAATGTGTGTAGAAAATGCATAGCTCATCTATCTCCAATCCAGTTATGCTGTTGGCCATGCATATTCCTAAATATGGTGGGAAATTAGGCATATCCAATAGATATGAAGAGAGTCAATGATAGTTTTGTCCTCGAATTAATTTCTTTAAAATATTTTATGATATAAAGGAATAATATCTTTATGAATATAAATATAACAAGCTTTATGTCTCTCTAGAATATTTTGACATATTTACATGGCATTTATTTGAAGTTCTATTATTTTAAGTTATTTATATAAACCAAAAGAAGCAATTATGAAACAATTTATAATATGTGAATAAAACAAAGTCTCATGTAAAATTAATGAAAGCAAAATCTTAACAATCTTACCAAAAGAAGGAGATAAAGAGAAAAAAAGGAAGAGGAAGGGAGGAAGGAAAAGAAGGCAGCCTTTTATGACAGCACTCTATCCTATTTTTAATGTCAGTGCTAATTATTATATTCTTAACCATAAGCAGTGTTTAAATTATCTATGTCACTATTCTTTACTTAATAATTACTTGGGTATTTGATTGTCAGTGTTTGCTTTTGAGATTCTATAATCCATAATGCTTTATATTGTATAGTTTTCTCAATTACATGATTTTGTATAGGGTTATACAAAAGTGTAGACACACCATCTGTAGGAGTCACAAAATAATAGTCAAATATTCACTAAGAAATGCATATACATTTAATTCTTTTGGAGACCATGAGTGCAGGGATATAATTGTAATACATATGTTTAATACATACTATACCCAATACCTAATACAGTATGTGGCATACAGGATACAACAAAATATATATTTTTTCACAGAGTAAAAGAATGCATTTTAATTTATTAAATTCATTAGTTGGATCCACTACATGTCTACCACATCACTACTTCAAGGCTCCAGGCTCTCTTCTCATGCTTTGAATAGGAAGTTAAAAAATTTACTTAGAAAAAAATTTGGAGTCATCAAATGAATTTGTAAATGTCAGCATAATAATAGGAAAAGATTTTACTAATGAGAGCCGCTGTCAACATTTTTGAGTGATTATTCTTATGTGACCCATCAGCCCTCCTAGCTAATTTTCCAAAGGATGGGTATCAATCCTCTGTTGGTTTTCCGTTAGCAGTAGTGAGAGCTGCTTTCATGAATGAAAAGAGAGCTTGTTCTTCATATGACCTCCTTCATCCATAGCCTTTGTTTATCTAGCTCTGTTTTCAAGCTGCATTTTTGTTGAGTTGCCCGTGGTCACAGAAATCCTCTGCTTTAGTCAAAGGTGATCCCACAATAAACAGTGCTACTTCTTCAACACTATACAGTTAGAACCCTCTGACAGCTGCCATTCATGAATCCATTTTCTGCAAATATAAAATGTAGAACTTGGGACAATGCAGCCTTTATTATTTGTATTTAATTATGCTCCAGTGGGAAATAATGACTGTATGTGCTTTCCCTTTAATGGCCAATTTTAAGCGTTTCGTAGCATGCAACCACCTCAGTTCGGCTTCCTGACAAAGTCCAATTTTGCTGCCTCAGGGTAAATGCTCAATTTTCCTAATATTAATTTAGACAGTTGCAATTTTCCATCTAAATAATTAGTCTCTATATGAAACTTGGGTAATAAACAAAGTTTAAAATAAATAATGAATGACTTTCTTAAGTCAATAACATTGATCTAACACTCTCCTGAAATCAAATTGTGAAACAGCAATTTCTTTTGATTGGAATTATAGCATATAGCTAGAAAACATGATTGACATTTTACTTTTTTGGTCAGTTATTGAATATAAAACTAATTTTAAGGCTATGAGTATTTTCTCCATGGCTTTAATTGTATTTAAAGGTAAAATGTGTATCCATTTATGCATTTCAGCAAATACACAAGATGAACATACAAATATCTATGTAAATGCACAGCCTTAAATGCATAGCTGCATTTCATGAGGATACAAACTTTAAAAATATTTTTTGAAAACAATGCGTTTCAACTTTTTAGATAGGAAACAATTTTTAGATTAGGAGGAGTGAGGGCATGTTTTCTGTGGCCAGCACCTATATTTAAAACATCTTAAGCTTCCATTTGAAATGCCAGAACAATGGTCATTCTTTACCCCCTTTTTTTTGTTTGTTTTGTTTTGTTTCCTTGGAGACAACATCATGACTCTTCTACCTTGTGGAATTGTTTCCTGTGCAAAAGGATATTAAAATGGGGTCTAAAGTTACCTACCCGGATCTAATATAGTTCATTTATTCAGTAACCTGAGTCCTTTCTTTTATACTTTTCTGAGGTTTCTGACAGCAGGGTTGTGTTTATTACCATTAAAAAGGATCTTTATGCCTCCATGACAAGGCAGTTTTTGAGATACAGAACTGTCAAGCCATCTTATCTGATACCAGCTCTGGTTAATATACATCCAAGAGTGACCTTCAGGATAACTTCACCTCAAATATGATCAGTGGGAGGTGATTAGTAAAGAACAGTTTGCTAGAGGGCACTCTGAAAACCTTGTACTATGGAAAAGCTTAAGGACCAACATAGGTCACTGTGAGTGTCTGGGAATCCAGATGATCTCTTTTCCTTATTCCTATAAAAGTGTAAATGGATGCAATCTACTCAGCCCTTGGGTATACACTCTGGAGCTTCTCTGCACCCTGCCTCCTGAAACCATTGTCCAAGATTTCCTATTACAATTTTTTCTTTTTCCCCCATTTCCTCCTCTGACTCCATTACTAAATTTAAGGAATGACCTTTATCTTTTTCCCTCTACTTTAAAAATCTTCTGTTCCTGATTTGTAAAATAGGGATAAATTGTTTAAAATACTTAGCAATTCCTGCAGGGTAGTTTTATCCCAAATATTAAGAGTGGGGAATTGCTGCCCTAGCTGGTTTGCCTCAGTGGATAGAGCATCGACCTGCAGATTGAAGGGTCTTGTGTTCGATTCCAGTCAAGGGCACATGCCCGGGTTGCAGGCTCAATCCCCAGTAGGGGGCGTGCAGGAGGCAGCCAATCAATGATTCTCATCATTGATGTTTCTATCTCTCTCTCTCCCTCTCCCTTCCTCTTTGAAATAAATAAAAATATATTTTGTAAAAAAAGAGTGGGGAATTGCAACCCACCCACCATTCTTTTGCCATTGTTCCTGCAAATGCTGACTCTAACTTATATGTAGCTTGTAGATAAACATCATGTTTGAATTCTAGGAACTAATTTCAGAAGATGCAGACTCCAACGTTCAATTATACTATTTCCAGGAGATTTTTCTGACCTTCAACTGTAGAGTCAAGACGATGAAGACCAGGATTATGCACACCAGACCACCTCTTGACCAGTTTCAAGATCCTTATCTGAATGGACAATGCTAGACTGCAAATAGAGAACTTTTCAACCCCCATCCCTTGTGTGGTTTTGGTTCTGATTTTCCTCTCCCTCCTTATAAAACCTCTGCCTGAACTGAGGTGGAGAGATGGCCTTTGTGACAAGAGTCCCCCATCTTCTCCAGTGACTGGTACTTGAATAAACCTCTTTCCTTTTTCACCAGCATCTGTCTTATGAGTTTGGCTTTCCTGCATCAGACAGCTGAACCCTAGTTCCAGTTACAGACTGTATCTAGCAAAAGTAAAAACTGAGCTTCCTTTGTGTTCACTACCTCTTCCTCATTTGCACTCTTCCTATGCTCAATGCTTTAATGCTGTTTCATGCCAATAAGATCTGTTCCCACGGGAGACTTTTTTGCAGTAGTCTGCGTTTCCACTAGTATGTTATTTTGACCAGTTGTCTTTTTCATTACTTTTGATTCATAGGTGTATCATTTTATTATTCTTTTGAAAAGCATATTACATTTGCTAAAAAATTTAAACTGTGAAATCAGATGTTCTAAGTTACAATTCAGCCTTAAGTACAAGTAGCTATTTGGCATTTTGCAAGTTATTATTTCTGGTATATTTGTATAATTATCATTAAAATATAGCTACTGACAGTACTAGCTTCATAAGACTGCTAAAATGACAAAATGGCCGACTCTATAACAATGAACACTCTGAATGCTCATATTATGATCTTAAAATATCATTTTGCAATAAAAATACTATAACTTATTAAAAGAATTTGCTAACATATAGAAAATAAACTATAGAATTAAAATGTCACAATTTTGCAATCTCCAACAAAATAATGAATCTATATCTTAACTATTGTCAGCTGTAAACATCAAAAAAAGAGAGACAAGCAATCATTATATACTTCTTGTTGAAAGAACACAGTGCCATCTAGAATCTTGCCAAAGGGTTAAACCTGAGTCTAATCAAGCCTCTGAATTCAGCTGTCAATTGGTAGGAAATGATGAGGGCAGAGGATCATGGTGAGGACTCGAAGAATATATAATCAATTATAATCAATAAAACCTAGAATTTCTAATGGCCTTGGATCAGCAATGGACAAAAATGGCTAGCTTGCTATTGTATTCAAAAGAAAGGGAACTTGTAGATTGAAAGAGATCTAAAATATTAAATTATTTTTTAAATGAGCCAGGCTCAGCTATTGTGTTTAAATAAGACACTTTGAGTAATAAAGCCATAAAATAATGCAAGGAAGTAATTACTATAAAGGTTAGCATGCTTAGAGAGAGGGGGGAATTAAAGCAGACTGCAACTGGGATCACACATTTCAAGTGGCTTCTGAATTGAGTGGAAAAATTCTGTTTCTTAATTTGGTAGGAGATGAAAGGTACAATAATAATTCATTAAGCCACATATATAATTATATGTATTTCTGTGTCTGCAATTTTAAAAAGAAGCAGAGGTAGCAACAAGTAAAAGGGAGAACTTCCAATTGACATTTGCAAAAATATTCCCAATAAGTGATAATGCATTTGCTGTCTTTAGGTCAGCTTCTATAATTAATTCTTTAACTGTGCTGTGCCCACTTTAAACAGCAAATCGGCCAGAACCAATAATATTCTGAAATACTTTACTTTCATTCTTTTAGGAAATGACTTATATTTTAATATTCAATATTTTCTCACCCAGCTAATGGGAAATGAGTAGTTTGATTTTAGATTATTTAAAAGTTTTACACAAAGATGGCCGATTAAAAAATCTCATCAGTATCAAATGACTTTCAATTAGTACATTTTACATAAACATCTTATCTATAAATATATAGAATAATGCTATGTTTATATCTTGCTGAAAATTGCTTTAGGTTCACATGCCGCATTAAATTAACTTAAAAATGTGGAAACAAAAGTCCATATGCCAGTCTAGGTTAATTTAATTTTTTGTTAGCTTTCAAGAAAGCTGGCTCACCAGATTTAA
>NW_005871073.1:5814448-5819712 GCF_000147115.1 Myotis lucifugus
ATATATATATATATATATATATATATATATATATATTTAAATAATTTTAAATTGTAAGTACATCCTCTTTATTTCAGAAATAGAAAAAAATTAATAAACTAAGTACAAGTTATAATTCTCGTGGATGATTATGTCTAAGCATATATATTATCAAAGGCTGCTGAAAGGTTAAGGAAGATGTGTAAATGACTACTGGGTTAATCACCTAGAGTCCCTGGAAACTTTAGATGGACTTGTTTTGATGATGTTTATAATGGAATTCAGATAGTAGTATGATGACTTATGAATGGAAAGTGAGGCAATGAAAATAATGAGTAACGAAAATTCATTTAAATTTTTGACAATGAAGAAGAGAGGGGAAAAAAAAGAAAATGATAACTAGAGTGGCACATTCCTCTAGACTTTTCCAAGTCATAATTAAATACCTTCTAATAGTAGAGTGTTTATAGATGTCATAACTTAACATGTATTATAACACTATAATATTGTGAATCACATTAATATGCAATTTTATAATATTTAAATATATACTGCTAGAGTATGGTAAATATACTTTTCTTTCTTGTATCCCCATTATTTTTAGCACAGTTACCTACAGCAAAGTCAGCACAGAATAAATATTAATGTGAATGAATGAAGTTTAGCAGCAGGATTATGATTGAAGGAACAGACAGAGCATCTTAAAAATTCTCGCCTTCCAGTAGCTTCAAATTATTTCTAATTAGAAACTATTTTATTACTAGCCTATGTGCTTCTTTAGAAGGTTTCCAAATGATTTAACATATAAATTATTATTTGGAAATTTGTGTTGTTATATAAAAAGAAAAAAATATATACAAAGTTGAAGTTTGCAAAGTGTTCATCATCAATAAAATATACAATCACTGGTGGCAAAGAAATTTCCAAAAGTTTGAGGCTAAGTAACTAACTGAGTGTTCATATAATCTATACTATGGTTTAAAACATTCATAAATATATATTTCCCAATAAACTTGAACTGTATAAGTAAACAAAATGATTTTTTAAAAGACTTATAAATATGTATAACCACATAAAATGTATGAATCTCTGTAATATATAAAAACTGCTTAAATCATCCACAGTATTTACTGGAGAGCTCAGAACAGCACCACAGTGGAATACTTCACTAACGCTTCCATACAGCATGGTAACAATTTACAGAGCCAGTGCTGAACAAATCAAATATAGTATTCTGTAGCTTGTTTAAGAAAATGAAATGGTCCAAAAATCTTGTAAAATGTATAGTAAGTGGAATTAATGAATCTATAGGTTAACATACAAACATAGAAACACTTTTAGATCATTCTATATAGATGTAGAAACAAAATACCCAATGCAACTCTTCCTAGTGTAGCACCCTTATATTCTCCAATTTTAAAATGAATCTGTGACTACTAAGGTGAAAATGCATGGCATTAACTTGTTCATGTTCAGCAAAACAATAAAATAACAGTAGTAGTAATAGTAATAATCACAATAACTCCCTGAGTTCTTCAAATCAAACAGTTATGGGGAATTCAATGTTCCTGTCAGTGTGAGTAATATTTAAAATACATTAAGCAAAATTAACAGAAGCCAAATTTTAAAAGGTACCAGAAATGACATTTACAAGAAATACAACTCCAAAGGAAAGGAGTTATATTTTTTCTTGCAAAGTTTAGCCCGATATAGAATTTTAATTTTGTATTACAGTTAAGAATTGTGCACATCATTTTACTGCCATCCCTCTTGAGGTTATTCAAATAGGGTCTAATTATTCAATTAGTTCATTTTGGGTCATCAGATCTCTTCCTCGTATATTGTGGCTAAAGATCCCGAAACTCCAGGCATTTAAAATGTGCTCAATGAATCCTTTACTCAATTCAGGTATCATTTATTAAAAACTTAACCTGGGCATGACTATCTTTTTGACACTTTGAAAAATTCTTTTGAATGATACAAGTGGCACTTGCCCTCAAGGACCCTCATCCAAAGTTTAAAATGGTGAAGAACTTATAGAATTACGAATGTAAGAAAACTATATTATTTATATACTAGAGGCCTGGTGCATGAAATTTGTGTACTACGGGGGGGAGGGGGTTGTCCCTCAGCCCAGCTTGCACCCTCTCCAATCTGGGACCCCACGAGGGATGTCCGACTCCCTCTCACAATCCAGGACTGCTGGCTCCCAACTGCTCACCTGCCTGCCTGCCTGATTGCCCCCAGCGGTTGTCAACCTGTGGGTTGCGAACCATGAAAATACATCCTGCATATCAGATATTTACATTACAATTCATAACAGTAGCAAAATTACAGTTATGAAGTAGCAACAAAAATAATTTTATGGTTGGGAGTCACCACAACATGAGGAACTGTATTAAAGGGTCGCGCCATTAGGAAGGTTGAGAACCACTGCGCCTAACCGCTTCTGCCTGCCAGCCTGATCACCCCCTAATCACTCCCCTGCCAGCCTGATCGACGCCTAACTGTTCCCCTTCTGGAACAATCACCCCCAGCTGCCCTCCCTGGTGGCCCGGTTGCCCCCAACTGCCCTCACCTGCAAGCTAGGTCCCCCCCCAACTGTCCTCCCCATCAGGCCCGGTCCTCTCCAACTGCCCTCCCCTGCTTCCGAGAAACACCATCAGAAGGATGTAAAGTTCCAGTACGGTGATAAACTTGTCCGTGTATTCTAAAACAGTATGGCCCATATCCTGATGGTGATATAATATTTGCACCCATGGAAGCAAAAGCAAAGGAACTATTTATGGAATGAATATTTTCCATGAAATTTTTACTGTAAGAATCTTCATTTGTCATTAATCTTTTTAAATATGCTGGGTAATCTGGAAAATGTATATGATTTGGAAAGACTTTCCCTTTGCTACAACATCGAGTAAATTTACCATCGGATGGTTTTACATCCGAGAAATTTAGTGATAGGCAAAATTGACATCTATCAGTCATTCCACCACAACTATGTTCGAGAATTGCATACTCATGTATTCCATATTCTCTGAGAAGGCAGTTACTACCAGTATTGGTAGTACTTGTTGATGACTGTTCTCTAGACATATTCTGTCGTGGCCACCGCCTTCTTTCAACTTCAAAGGCACGTTAGTCTTTAGACATTTTCTGTCAATGACACTGGCTTTTTTCGGCTTCAGAGCTACATTTTGCCAATAGTAGCTTTTCAGATACATTCTGTTGCAGGTGCCGCCTTCTTTCAACATCAGACGCACATTGGTCTTCAGACATTTTCTGTCCATAACGCCGGCTTCTTTCAGTTGCTCTTTAGGCATAGCCCCACCTCCCTGCTGTCATGGTGTGAGATGCAGGTGAATGACAGTCCTGGCTGTCAGGCCGCTGAGAGCTGTCTGACCAACGGCTGATTCTGGCTGATTCTGTTGGGGTGGGACTTCCTCCCTGCTGTCAGAGTCTCCACGGAGGCGATGATGTAGGTCCGGCCTGCCCAGAGACCCTCTGTGGCGGGGCCGGAATGCTTGTCTAGTCGCCGGGCCAACAATGCAAGTGTTCCATGCCCAGCCTGCCCAGAGACCCTTGGCGACCGGGCCGGAAAACTTGCCTTGTCGCCGTGGCAATGAAACAAGCATTCCGCCAGGCCACTCATGCTGCCCGCTCTCAGCAGCCACCCCCCACCCCCAGGATTGGGGGACACCAACGGGGCTGAGAGGACTGGGCGCCACCATCTTGTGGCTATGGACCGCCATCTTTGTGACGGAGTGATGGTCAGTTTGCATATTTCCTCTTTATTTGATAGGATATAAAAGGCTAAGCGACCGTCTAATCATCTGACCGGCCGGTAGGTATGGTGTGCACTAACCATCAGGGGGCAGATGCTCAATGCAGGAGCTACGAGCTGTGGTGACTTGGCAGTGGCAGTTCTTGTGTGACACATCCTGGAACCAGAGAGGAGGGAGCCCAATTCCAGGGTGTGTCACCCAAGAACTTCTCTCTTGCAATCTGGAACCCCTTGGGGGATGTTAGAGAGCCAGTTTCGGCCTGATCCCCGCAGGCCAGGCCAAGGGGCCCCCATCTGCTGGAGAGACCCCTCTCACTCCGTAGACGCCCTTCAAGCCTAGGCACTGCCCCAGGTGCGGCCGGCTGGGGAGAGACCACAGGAGGTTGGCTCTAGGGCATTTCTGGCCAGTCTCGGCCAGTTCCACCCTGCCAGCCACCCTCTAATTAATTTCCTTTCAATGTGCAAGAATCCATGCAATGGGGCACTAGTGTATTATAAGGTAATATAAGAAAGATGAACTCTTACCAGTAAATGTCCTTCAAAGTAGATATGATTAAAGACTACCCACTGAATGGGTGAACATAATCACCAATCATACATCTGATGAGGGGTAATTATCCAAAATTTATAAAGAACTTTTATAAATTAACACCAAAAAAATCCAATTAAAAAATGCGCAAAAGACCTGAATAGAAATTTCTCCAAAGAGGAAATACAGATAGCCAATTGGCATATGAGAAGATGCTCAATGTCACTAGTCATCAGAGAAATACAAATTAAAACGGCAATGAGATATCACTTCACACCATTAGAATGGTTATCTACACTAATAAAAGAGAAACATGCAAATTGGTGTCACTCTGCTACCCTTCCCATTGGCTAATCAGGGCGATATGCAAATTAACTGCCAGCCAAGATGGCAGCCGGCAGCCAGGCAGCTTGAAGCGAACATGAGTCTTGCTTGCTTCAGTGACGGAGGACTCCAACGTTCCCCGCCTGCCGCTGCCGGCCTCTGAGCTTGCAGTTTGAAACATTGTTACAAATATAGAAGCTAAACAAAACCCCAGAAACCTGTTTCAGCCAGCCGGGATCTCAGAACTGGAGTTGAAACAGTGTTTCGATTATAGAACCCAAACAAACCAGATACCTGCTTTCAGCAGCGAGGCCTCAGAGCTGGAGCCAAGCCTCAGAGCTAAAGCTGGACCAGAATAAAAAAAAAAGGAGCGGTTGGGAGCTTCAGTCACCCGCCAGCCTGAAAACAGCCTTCAGCCCCTCACCCAGACTGGCCAGGCACCCCAGTGGGGACCCCCACCCTGAAGGGGCTGGGGCCAGCCTGCAAACAGCCATTATCCCCTCACCCAGGCTGGCAAGGCACCCAAAGGGTGACCCCCCCCTGAAGGGGCTATAGCCAGCCTGCAGGGTGTGTGACCAGCTGCAAACAGCCATCATCCCCTCATCCAGGCTGGCCAGGCATCCCAGTGGGGACCCCCACCCTGATCCAGGA
>NW_005871073.1:5821255-5824315 GCF_000147115.1 Myotis lucifugus
CAGGTTAGTTGGAGTGCATTCCTTGCAAACTTCCACAGAAAGGGGAGAGACTGGACAGCCACCCCAGTGGGACCCTCACCCTAAAGGGGGGTGTGGCCAGTGTGAAAAACAGCCCTCAGCCCCTTACCCAGGCTGGCCAGGGCACCCCCAGCAGGACCCCCCACCCTGATCCAGGACACTCTTTAGGGACAAAATCAGCTGGCCCCCACCCATGTACCAGGGCCTCTATCCTATATAATAAAAAGGGTAATATGCCAAATTGACCCTAACAGCAGAGCGACTGGGAATCACTGGTCACTATGACACACACTGACCACCAGGGGGCAGACTCTCAATGCAGGAGCTGCCCCCTGGTGGTTAGTGTGCTCAACCACAAGCCAGGCTGACGGCTGCCAGTACAGCGGTGGGTGGTGGGGAGCTTCTCCCTCCTCCTCAGCAGGGCTAAGGATGTCCAACTGCAGCTATGCCTGCTCCCCACTGGCAAGTGGACATCCCCTGAGGGCTCCCGGGCTGCTAGAGGAATGTCTGACTTCCAGCTTAGGCCCGATCTCCAGCAGGTGGTCATTTCTCGAGGGGTCCCAGACTGTGAGAGGGCACAGGCCGGGCTGAGGGACCCTCCCGAGTGCACAAATTTTTGTGCACCAGACCTCTAATTATCAATAAATCAACAAGCAAGCACCGACAAGGATGTGGAGAAAAGAGAACCCTTGTGCATTCCTGGTAGAAATGCAGATTGGTGCAGCCACTGTGGAATACAGAACGCAATTTCCTTATGACCCAGTAATTTCACTTTTGGGAATTTATCTGAAGAAACCAGAAATACTAATTTGAAAGAATATATGTACCCCTATCTTCATTGCAGCGTTATTTACTAGTACAATAGCCAAGATTTAGAAGCAGGCCAAGTGCCCATCAGTAGATGAGTTGATAAAAGTGCTGTGGTATATTTACACAATTGGATGCTACTCACCATAAAAAGGAAGAAAAACTTACCCTTTGAGACATCATGGATGAACCTGGAGAATATTATATAAGTGAAATAAGCCAGTCAGAGAGACAAGGACCATATGATTTTCTCATGTGTGGAATTTAATGAAAAAAACTGAACTCCAAGCAAAATAGAGACAGATTCATAGATAGGGAGCCAGCAGACAGTTCTGGTGTCTGTGTGTGTGTGTGTGTGGGGAGGGCAGTAATGGTGGGGGAGGTTAAGAACAGGAGGGATTGAAGAAAAAAGAGAACAAAAAGAGAAAGAACTCATGAACAACAGTGTGAGGATTTTGGAGGGGAGGTAGTGAGTGGAAGTGAAAGAGGGCATAGAGGGGATAAATGGTGATAGAAAAAAAAATAAAACAAACATTAAACATTCTAACTGTGCTATGAGAAAAAAAGAGTTGTCTTGCAATCTTTCACAATTTTTAGTCCTTTATAAAAGCCCCTGCTTCCTAGCTTCTTTAGAGTGAAAAGAGCCTTTCATATTTCTTAATATTCTTATGTTAAAAGATAAATATTAAAAATTATACACCACTGAAATAAAAAGCAGATATGATTATTGAACATGTACATTATACTAGAAACTAGGCAGTGGGTGTCCAATAACAGCTCATTAGTTTGAGCTACTCAAAATGGTGCATTAATAATACAGTTAAACATACTGTATTTTTTACAGTTATATGTTTAATACTATGTGAAATTCTTGGAAAAAAGTCTCTAAATATTTTTATTAATGCATAAATTTGTTATAGTGACTATTGTTAATAAGAACATATTTAATCACCCTGTAGGTTTCCGATCATGAGATATCTATATAATAAAAGCCTAAGTGACCTTTACAGTGGAACAACCAGAATGACTGGTCGCTATGATGCACACTGACCACCAGGGGGCAGACGCTCAATTCATGAGCTGCCCCCTAGTGGTCAGTGTGCTCCCACAGGGGGGGTGCCACTCAGCCAGAAGCCGGGCTCACGGCTGGCAAGCTCAGCTGCAGTGGTAGGAGCCTCTCCTGCCTCCACTAAGGAGCAGCAAGCCGAGCAGTAAGGAGCAGTGAGCAGGCAGGCAGTAAGGAGAGAGGGGTCCCAGACTGAAAGGTCGCAGGCTGGGCTGAAGGTACACCCCTCCGCCCCAGTGCACGAATTTTGTGCACTGAGCCTCTAGTAGATGATAAGATAAAAGCCTAACTTAACTAAACAGTAATAATTATTCTCTTTATTAGGTTTATATATTATATAAAATTTACTTAGGCTAAGTATGAAAATGGAATATAAGAATATATATTATAAAATGATTTATCAGTATTTTATTGATTGCTTTGATAAAGGCTTAGTTTCTTTTTTATTTTATTTTATATTTAAAAAGATGGGTTTGTAGAAAAGACTTGATATAATCAGGGTATAATTAGATGTCATCACAGCTAATCATTTCAGATTATAAGAAGTAGGTTGACCACCAAAGTGGGAGAAGCAATGTCTAGGTTGTGTCCACAGAGTTGACCATCAGTGACCTTCATTCCTCTATTTCTCCTAAGACAGGTTGGTCTCCAGGTCTCCTTTGCCCTCTACATTTCAAAGGAGTGGAAGGGACACCCCAGAAAAGATAAAAGAAATGAGTGTGTATAACTTCTGATTGCACCATAATGAAAATAATGCACTTGTAGATTTTTTTTTATAGTTGTTTTTACTGTGTCATTTTGTTTTCAATAATCATTGGTTTTATGTTTCAGGTCCCTTTGTGTTGTTATTTGGCCCATTATTGTTTTAATTAGAGGATCGGGGCATGGATTCGTGCATAGGTGGGGTCCAGCTGCTTGCCCCGATGGGGGCTGATCAGGGCCAGGCTGGTGGGGGGGGGGGGCGGGTGTGGGAGGTTGGGAGGGGCCAATTAGGGCTTCTATCGAACTGGTTGGCTGTTGCAGTGAGTGTCATAGGGACTGGTCATTCCAATTGTTCCATTGTTCCGGTCACTTGGCTTTTATATATGTACTAGAGGCCCGGTGAACAAAATTCGTGCATGGGGCGGGGGTCCCCTCAGCCCAGTTTGCACCCTCTCCAATCCTGGACC
>NW_005871073.1:5824666-5851497 GCF_000147115.1 Myotis lucifugus
TTCTCAGTCATTTGGGCGTCCCTCACTAACGCCCCTGCCAGCCTTGTCACCCCACTCAGCCTGTTCTGTTATCCGTTCAGTTGTTTGTTTGGTTGCGATGGCCCCTGGCTTTATATATATGTATATATAGATTAGAGGCCCGGTGCACAAAATTTGTGCACTGGAGGATGTCCCTCAGCCCAGCCTACACCCTCTCCAATCTGGGTCCCCTCCGGGGATGTCCGACTGCCAGTATTGGCATAAACCGGAAGTTGGACATCCCTCTCACAATCCAGGACTGCTGGCTCCTAACCACTCACCTGCCTGACTGCCCCTAACCGCTTCTGCCTTCCAGCCTGATAGCCCCCTAACCGCTCCCCTGCTGGCCTGGTTGACACCTAACTGCTCCCCTGGTGGCTCGATCGCCCCCCATTTCCCTCCCCTGAAGGCCATCTTGTGACAATGTGGGGGTGGCCATCTTGTGGTGGCCATCTTGTGATGACGTGGTGGCAGCCATCTTGTGATGTGAGGGCATGAGGGTCAATTTGCATATTACTTCTTTATTATATAGGATTATTATATAGGATATATAGACAGATAAGTACATGTTATGAGGTGATATTTATCACTGAATTTGTTAGATAATTGACCCACTTCTGTATTAACTGTTGTACTTCATATTTCTGCCCACGATGTTAAGAACTGCTTGCCATTTAGAGGTATCTTAACTCTTTCTGGTTATTGGAAAGAAGCAATTTATTAAAAGGATTCTGGGTACTTGACAAAAGTTAATGCAGTTTGAAAGAGGAGATTTCTTTCTATCTCACTCAAAGAATCAGGTCAAATAGCCTTTCTCCCTTCTATTTTCTACAATTGCTAAAGATATCATTTGGACTTTATTTTAAATGAAATCCTTGGATGGGGAGTGATGTGAGGATGCCCAGATTCAGCTAGCACTGCATTTAGTGCTTTTGTTTTATGAGATCCAGGGCTATAACATCCTGCTTCTGGGGTTAAGCTGTCAAGAGAGAGGAAAGCTTTCTCTATCAGAGACCTGAGACTTTAAACTCTCTCTCCACTCAGAGACACCTCATTCTCAGTATGAAAGCATTTAGAAGGAGATGCAGAAGCTATTTTCATACTTAAGAACTCCTCGGTCAGGCTAGGTGCAGGTCACTCTTTTTGCTTCACTCTTCTTAGAATTTTACAGAGCTTAAATAATAAGAAATTCATCTCCATCTTTTCTTACTTTAATACACTTCTATTTCTTTTTTAAAGTGACGTTCTTAAGTACCAATGTCACCAAGAAAAAAAATTGAATTCCTATGTAATTATACTGCTATGTAATTATAAAAATCACAGTAAACATAGAGTAAACATAATACACATTTTTACTTATCTTGAAAATGTCTAAATCTTTTATATTGCTTACACATACTTTCTTTTTCCAGATCCCTTTGTGTGATTAACACCTTTTTTAGCTGACCATTAATTAAGTAATTCATGCGCAATTGTTTTGTATGATATTCAGGTAGGGCTACAAGGTAATCTTACTTTTTCTGTGAGTCACATGTGGTAAAGTAGGGTCTTGGGTCCAATAGGGAAGTGAAACAGAGTTGGATTAACTGTAATTAGAACAAACAAAGAACGGGTAGCAATTTCAGAAGTGGGCTCTTATGGTGAAATCTTGTAGGGATCTCTGAGGCAGAGTGAAAGAAACCTGATATCTGTGTCTCAGTCATCAGACCTGCAGCAATGAATTTTGTCAAGTGAGAGGTGTCCTCATCGTATAGAAGTCTTTTTCTCTGTTTTTATTGAATTTATTAAGGTGACATTGGTTAACAATAGTAAACATGTTTCAGATGCACAATTCTACAACACATCATGTGTACACTGTATTGTGTGTTCACCACCCAAGTCAAGTTTCTGTCCATCATCATTTATACCCCCGATACCCTCCTCCCCTCCCTCCCTTCCCCCCACCACCTGGCAATAACCACGCTATTGAACAAAATGAACTAACAAGCAAAATAGTGACAGATTCATAAATAAGAGAGCAGGCTGACAGCTGGGGAGGTGGGGGCTAGGTAGGGGTGGTAGTGGAGGGATTGAGCAAAAAGAAAAAAAAAAGAGAAGCCTCATGTACCAGTCTTATGCCATCAAAAGCAAAACATTCAGAGGAACATAACTGAGTTCAGGGCAACATGAAGTGGGAAGGAAGACTGGGCATATTACAGGAATAGCTTTAGGAATAGTTCAACTATGCCCAAGTTAATGTTACCAACATCACGGCTGCCTGTTGGAATCAGCTGTTTCTCTGCACACTTGGCACCCTCCACCTGAGCCAGGTGTTCTTAATGACTATTTCTGCCAGGCGGGGCATGCTGGGATTGCTTATTATATTCACAGATACTATGTAAAACTTCAATGTCTGATCCGAAAGAAAAAGCCAAGCAAATCGACGACATCCTGTCTCGGTGATAAAGCTGCTTTTTGGTGATAGGACCTGGCTATCTGTCCTTTCTGTTCAACAGCAACCCCTCAGTTCCTGCAGGTCTTCTACCTTTGGGCCTGCATGACTGATCAATGAGAGTGAGGAAGGAACTGTAGCAAGACTGTGGGGCTGGATCTCATACCCGTTTGATCGGCAACCTGTAGTGATAATCATTACGATGGCAAAACTTCCATAATGCTCATCCTGTGCTAAGCACTTTGCTTATTTTATCCCAATAAGCCCTCACCATAGCCCAGGGTAGACTCATTTTTTCCCACTTTTACATGGAGGAGAAAATAATAAAGCACAGAGAGTTGAAATGTGCAAAATGTATTTCCTGAATACATGAATGAATACATTCAGTCAATAAGAATATTTATTGAGTACCCCAAAGTAGTTCCTGTTGTCATGGAAATCATGTCTTATTCCATAGGAAGGAAGGATGGGAGGAAGGTAAGAAGCAAACAACAAATTCTGGAGGTTGGTGCAGGATGCAAAGGAGGGTGGGTACCATTGCCTTAGGCCAGTGGTCGGCAAACTCATTAGTTAGCAGAGCCAAATATCAACAGTACAATGACTGAAATTTCCTTTGAGAGCCAAATTTTTTAAACTTAAACTATATAGGTAGGTACATTGTTATTAACTTAATTAGGGTACTCCTAAGCTGGCCTTTGCTAAAAACGTCCTCAATCTGATTGAGGTACCTTCGCTGAGGTCGACCCCTTCCAACTTTCCCATCCACACTTGTCTTATATACTTGTTTCGTCTATCTCCTTTCGTTCATCCTCTCTATATGTCCAAACCATCTCAAAATACCTTTCTCAATCCTCCACACGACATCTTCTTTCACTCCACAACGTTCCCTAAAATTAACTTAATAAACTTTACTTAATATTTTAAGTCAACTTCGCACTGTATGTGTGCGACTGCATGTGGTATTTTGTGGAAGAGCCACACTCAAGGGGCTAAAGAGCCGCATGTGGCTCGCGAGCTGTGGTTTGCTGACCACTGCCCTAGGCAGACTGAATAGTGCAATCAGCTGTGGTGTGAAAAGTGTGACCTAGAGTTGGGGAAGGCAGAAGGGGGAAAGGGCATTTTTAGGCATGACATACATGAGTTCTGATTCTCCTTCACAGATGTCTGATCTCTGCCTGACTTTATAACACCTACCGCCTGTGGGTGGCCTCAGGGTTAATTGTGGCCAGAAGGGGCCCCGAAGCCTTTGGGTAAATCCTTCCTGGAAGAAAGGACAGGACCAACAATGCTGAAAATAATTCACATTTCTGAGCAGGCTTTTTTTTTCTTTTATTTAGAATCATCTGCCTTGTTCCATATATTCTGAAATTCACTTGTATTGAGTTCTTATCTGTATTTTGCTTCCGGTCTATTTTTTTTTCTTACTCTCTTTTCATGTACCATGAACTGCTTTGTAAATTAGAACTTACCTAGATGTTTTGTTAACTGGTGACTACTCCAGTTACTTTTTTGCTAACTTGTGATTACTCCTGATTTCTTATTTTTTTAAAAATCTCACACACACACACACACACACACACACACACACACACACACGCGCGCACGTGCGCGCGCGCGCGCGCGCACACACACACACACTCCAATTCTGGGCCTGCCTTAATTACCAGCCTTAATTACTCTGGGCCCCAGTAATACTTCCCTACTCCCTACCCTTTTAGAATTGTGGGACTAAACACTATCTCCTCCTTTCTCTAGCTTTAGTTATGTCATTTATATTCTATAACAGAGTGATTTCTAGGATAACTTCTGTAATTTATACATGTCTGCGTAATGCATTCACATTGCTCAAGTCCTTGGTGCTTTTTAATGCCTGGCATGTATGAAATGAAAAAAGACCCATTCCCTGGTTACCTGGGAAACATAAAAAAATTAGAAATGGTTTCATTGACTCAGCCCTGGCCTGCTTTTTTCTTTGATATTAGGGTCAAGATACTCATGGTCTTAACATTATCTCCTCAAGGTCTCTGGGACCCAGAGTCATAGACCCCTCAGGCTGCTCAGATCTTTACCTCTTCTCTCAGAGATAGAGAGACTTGTATACCTGCCTCACAGAACAAGGATCTAATACGACAAATGGAAGTGAGGAACAAAAACAGAGCATAGGTCTTTTCCATTTTTCTCCTTCTCTCCTCCCATATATTCCTTCTACCAAAGAAAGGCATCTCACACAGCAGATCCTCCAGCTATCAGGTCAGAACTGAAGTGAAGACCCTCTCCTACTTCTCATTGCCTTACTTTCTCCTCAAGATTTCAGGAGAGAAAGGGGATTTCACTATTGGCTCTAAATGCTGTTTTATCTTACTCAGTAAGACACATCCTATCTCAGTGGTCGGCAAACTGGCCCCTTGAGTGTGGCTCTTCCACAAAATACCACATGCGGGCACGCACGTACAGTGTGATTGAAACTTTGTGGCCCATGCCACGGGGCCAAAGAGCCGCATATGGCTCGCAAGCCGCGGTTTGCCGACCACTGTCCTATCTAATAAAAAAGTAATATGCAAATTAACTGTCACTCTGTCACAAAGATGGTGATACCCAGTCCTCTCAGCCCCGCAAGAGTCCTCCAGTCCCGGGGGGTGATCACTGAGAGAGGGCAGCATAAGCGGCCTGGAGGAATGCTTGCTTTGTCGCCGCAGCAAGTACAATAAAAGTTGGCTTCAAAACAGCCTGTTTCTTGGCAAGTCCGGGTAGGAGGGGGTCCTGAGAGCTCTTCTGCTGGCTGCTCAGGAAACAGCACTGACACCGAGGGAGCCATTGGGGAGGAGGCGGTAACTGCCACTGCGGAGCCAGACCGGAAGATGTGGGGGAGTGGAAGTGGAGGAGGCGGGGTTGCCTCTGCTCCTGCAGGGGTGGCGGGTGAGCTGCAGTTCAGGAGCCTCCGGGAGTGGTGGCAGCAGGCCATCCAGTGCTGCATCCAGTCCCTGAGGCATGCCCGCCAGTACCGCGACACCAACTGCCTGCAGCCGTCCTGCCAGAAGATGAGGTGGGTTGTGCAGCACTCCAAGGGCTGCAGGCGCAAGACCAATGGAGATTGCAGAGTGTGAAGGTAGTTCATAGCCCTTTGATGCTATCATGCTAAACCCTGCCAAGAAAACACATGCCCCATTCCCTACTACCTCAACATCAAGCAGAAGCTCTGTCAGCAGAAGACACAGCACTGCCGGAAGCACGCTTAGCTGATGCACCAGCATATGCCACCATCAACACCCACACCCTTCCTCAGCTGAGTCTGCCTTCCCCTCCTTCAGCACCACCCTGGTCCCCCACACTGCATCCCACCACACCCTGGACACCACAGCCCCTGACTCTGTCCCAGACTTTGCCTGTGAGCATGTCACTAGCCGGCTTCTCCAGCATGGCCAGAACTCAGCCCCCGACCACAGTTTGCACTGGGAAGCCCACTAACCAGGTGCCAGCACCACCGCCCCCACCCAGGCCCACCTGCAGCAGTGGAGTCGCCCGGCAGATTGCACGTGAGGCACAGCAGCAGCAGCATCTGTACTGGGTGAGCACCAACAACGGTATGCCCCTGAGGCACAGTCACCCCTCGTGGGCCTGAATGTGACCCAACCAGATCAGTGGGCCTGTTATTCTGCCCCCCGAGCCCCGGCAGTGGCAGCCGGCACCCATCCCCCAGCAACAGTCAATGTGAGGCATGCCCAGACCCGTGATGTCTATGCAGACCCAGGGTGCAGCCACCTCAGAACATCTCTCCAGGTGCCCTGTAGGACCTGCTGCGGACCCTGAAGTCTCCCAGCTCCCCCAGCAGCAGCACGTGTCAAACCCTCAGCTGATGGCAGCTCTCATCAAATTGCACACAGCCAAGTAAGTGGCCAGCCAGCCCGGTCTTCAGTCTAGCCAAGCCTGCTGAATCTGAATGCCATGCAAGCCAGTGGGCCATGACCTGCTGTCCCTCCGCAGCAGCAAGCAATGGGAGGCCTGAACCCCCAGGGCCAGGCCTTGAATATCATGAACCCAGGGCACAACCCCAGCATGGTGAGTATGAACCACAGTACAGAGATGCCATGGAGCAACAGCAGCAGCAGCAACAGCATTGAGAGAGGCATGTCCAACTGTCGGTTGTGATGGGGCATCGCCTTCCCCTGATCGCCGGGGCACCTCCTGCCCCTGAGGGCTTCCGGATTGTGAGAGGGGGCAGGCTGGGCTAAGGGACCCCCCCTCCAATGCATGAATTTTCATGCACTGGGCCTCTAGCTTAATATAGTTATTCTACTGGCAATGTACTTATTTTTGTTTTATGATATATTTTAGTCAAATCATACTAAAAAATGAACCCTAATTATAGCAATGCAAAATTTTGCTTCTATTTTGAAGGTTAAAATTGAAGGAAAACTATTATTTGAGTGTTTACACTTTTACTTTTGTCAGTTTTGTCGTATTAAAAATGGAGATGGTAATAGGACCCAGAACAAAAGGTGTTGGGAGAATTAAATGAATTTATGCATGTAAATTACTTACTAGTAGAAAAGGCTGACAGAGTAGATTTTAGGTATCATTTCTGTTGTTATTATTGTACCAACACCCAAAGCTATTACTAAACAAAGATATATTTAAAAATATCCGAAGTTTTTTTTAACTTTTTTTCTAAATATTTATGTAGATTTTTATTTTTTTTCCTAATTGCATAAATTTGGAGTCAGAAGAATGTGGGTTAGTGTTCCACATCTGTTACTTAGTAGATGAGTAACCTTGGGCAGGTTATTTTTTATCCTCTCTAAACATCAGGTCCTTGTTTGTGAAATGAACATATTTACTCCTAATTCACTGGTTTGTAAAGAGAGCATGTAACACTGAGTACACGTGATAAGCTCTGAATATATGGTAGCTTTTATTATCCTGCAAAAATTCTTCAGAGAAGACTGACCTCGTCTCTGAGTAGTTTGACTATTTAAGTGTAGAAAGGTCTAGTTAAACTTGCAAATCCCTGGATACAATGGAGCAGCTTCAGGACATTTGTTCTGATTTGAAATTATTTCTTTTCTCACTCAAAAGATAGTTGTGGCTTCCATTTTGTACCCCTAGTGCTCATTACAACCTCAGAAGTAGCTCATCATCCTCACAGAGACTGATCATCATAGATTCTGGATGAAAGTATTCAGTTACAACTAGAAAGGGCAACTTGCTTCAATATGGCATTTAAAAAATTCCACTTTGCCCTGGCCCGTGTGCTCAGTGGTTAGCAACAAAAGGTCTCCAGTTCAATTTCCAGTCAAGGGCATGTATATGGGTTGCCACTTCACTACCTGTCATGGGTAAGGCACATGCAGGAGGCAAACAGTTTATGTGTCTCTCTCACATTGATGTTTCTCTCTCTCGCTCTCTCTCTCTCTCTCTCTCTCTCTGAAAAGCAATGGGGGGAAATATTCTCAGGTAAGGATTAACAAAAAAAGAAAACAAAGAAATTCCACCTAATAATAGAGTAAATTGTGTTTCTCTCTCTCTCTCTCTCTCTCTCTCTCTCTCTCTCACACACACACACACACATGCACGTGCACACAGCACCTTACTTGTACTGTGATTTTATAGAAACATGAGATTGCTTTGGATTTTTCTCTGAAAAATACATTGTTAATATATAAAGAAGGATTCATTCAAAGACCGTGAAATATTAGTGATCTGGTGAGAACGATGTATTTTAGAGTAGAGGTGGGGATTATCAGTGCTGCTGGGATATAGCTCCTCTATCCTATTATGATGTGCAGATGTGAATGTATGAAAAATTATGTAAATCTTTGGACATTTTAATAAGAAATGGTACTATTTTATAAACATTAGGGATAATAACATTTGCTTTCAGTCAGATCTAGAATAAAGCTAATTCCAATAAATGTAGGCTTCAGAGTTAGGCTATGTTATAACTCTAAAAGGAATTTTTGCTTTATTTGCTAAGTAATTGACCCAGAAGGCATGATAAGTGGACTATATATGCATATATCATGGTATATGGTACATATTCATTTAAAACCATTGCTCTGAATATTTAGAAAAATGAAAAACTTAATTACAGTTAATATTTTGGGCTCTCTCTGTTTGCTTTAAGAAGACTCAGAGTTTCTCCATAAGTGTTTTCTTAACCTCTAAGTCCATTTTCTTTAATTTGGGGTTACTGATGAAAATCTATCATCTCTGTTTAAAAAATGTCAAGAAGAATAAAGAAGAAAGTATAGAAGAGGCTACAAAAGCTCAAGGCCTCAAAGCCATTTGCAAAGCTTTAGTCAAACTCATCACTCCTCCAGAGAAATCAGAGCAAGATATGGATCCACTAAGATGTGAACTCATAAATATATATAACATAGCAAAGAGAATGGAAGATGTGAGGGGTTTATGTGTATATTATCCAAGGTAACTTGTAGTCTGGAGCAAATCACTACAGAAACAATAGTAAAACTAATATATAAAAATTTTTAAGGCAATTTAGGCATAAAGGCTATAACTTGATATGTCACATTGTCCCAAGTATAACTTTTTCTACATAGAATGTGGAAAATAGTATTAAAACTCCATAGAAAGTTGGACTTATACAGTGATTCTGTTGATACTTTAAGAATTGTCTTGGTGCACACCTCAATAGGAAGCATAGAGGATCTTTTTAGTACCATTGGTTAATATAAAATTAGTATGTTACCTTGTTTGTTATATCCAACTCTATCAATTTCCTCAAAATATTCCTATTTCTTTAGATCCAGAGATGTACAGGCAACAGTTGAAATAGGAAAGCCACAGCATGTGTGGAGGAATTCCTAATTGTGTTAAAAATAAATTTGCTTTTGTTTCTACTTTGTGCTTATAGTGAATGTTCATTACAGGGTAGCAAAGTTTGATTCCTTATTTTTTTTGTGTGTGTGATTCACTCAAAGTGAATCAAAAGAAAAGAATGATTAATTCCTCATTGTTGAACTAATACAGTGGTTTTCAACCTTGGCAATTTTGTCCTCCCAACTCCCCGCTCCCCAAGACATTTGGCAATTTTGGAGACATTTTTGTTCGTTGCAACTTGTGGAAGCGGTAGGGCAGTGCCAGTGCCCCTGGCATCAGGTGGATAGAGGTCAGGCTGTAGCCCCATTCCTAAAGAGTTAACTGGCCCAAAATGCCAATAGTGCCAAGGTTAAGAAACCCTGATGTAGTAAAACCAAATTTAATCTGAAGGAAGGAAAATTTGCTTGGACTTGAGAAAATGGCTAAAGTGGAGCTTAACATCAGATCTGGGAGCATTGTTGGAAAGTAAAAGGAACATAAAATCAAATCAACATACTGATTTCATTTTCTAAAGCTGATATCTGGCTGCTTATTAACTGCAATGGAGATTTATATTACCTTACTACATTTGAATTTCTTTGCATTACTTACTTGGCACATCTGTCTCCATACTAATCTCTTCTCTTTTCTTGAATCCCTGTTCATAGAAAGAAAAACATATATTTCACACTTTAAAATAATCTCAGAAGTATGTTTCTGAATTTGTATTACTTTTTTTGCATAGAAAAATTACTCTGGAGGTATTCTCAGTCTCCAATGCATTAGAAGAGTGATAAAGGCAGACCTCAGACAAATGTTATCCTTGTCACCTATCAACTTTTTGACTTTGGGGAAGCACTTTAAGCTACTTGAATTTTACAGTTATTATCTGTGAAATGTGACTAATAATATCTACTTTGTAGGATCATATAAGTAAAGGAAATATATATATATATATATATTTAGAATGTAAGCATCCAAAACAGGCAGTTTTGTAAAATTTTAGTGTAGTTTCATATGTACTTATCTACCCATCCCCCATTCCATATTTGTACTTACTTATCCTTGAATAAACATAGCCATATACAACCTTAGAATTTGCTAGTGGATACTATGAGTGAAGTGTCCTTATATATCTTTACTAGCCACTTGGATCTTGACTGCTTCTCTTTCTCACTTCTAAATCTAAGCATGGAGAGCAGTTCCCTAACTGCTCAAGTGAAAGTGACATAGATTCCTACTTCAAAACATCAATGAATTGTATTTTTTTCTCAGATACTTCTCTGGTATGAATCAGTAAAATTCTCTGTTGTATTTTAGAAGCATGTCAGCTGATTGAGAAGGAATTATCAGTAAATGATAAATTAACGAATGGCACTTCTATTGGATATGAGACAACTTTTTTCAAAATTATTATTTTGTATTACTTATTTCTTTTTTGCTCTTCCACATTAGTGAGTTTTACTAAACGTTTGAGGATAATGGCAATGGTTATGAAGCACAGTACATGAAATAGAATTGACTTAATACCCTTGAACCTCAGCCATCCCTGGTAATATTTTGCTGCCACCTCTTACCATCAAGCCCGTGGGTTCTTGCCATGTTGCTTAGACTCCCTGTTTTTCTTTTCCTTATTTTTAGTTGTTAATAGTATTATAGATATCCCCCATATCCATCCCCCAACTTTGCCCAACTATTTTTTCAAGTAAACTTTTCCAAAAAGAGAAACCTTGCTCCTAAAATGTGTTTCAGAGTTAATAGATCAAATTAGTGCCTTCTTCCCGTTCCCCAGCCAGATTTCTTGAATGTGACTTAGTAGACATACAGAATAAAAACCAGAGAAAAATTATGAAAAATAAAAGACACTAGTTATAAAAAGGTGACCCAGAAAAACTGAAGTATTTAAGTTTGCACTGCATCTGTATTCTTGCAACCTAAATTGGATAATTAAATAATCAGATCAAAATAACTTGATCATATGTGAATATTTTCAGTGAAGTTTTATTCAATTGAAAATATTTATATGATTAATTAAATTGTATCAGTGAGGTGGATACCAAACCAGTAATTAACTAATAATATCTAGAAATTCTCATTTTAATAAAAGTTTATCATATTATTTCAGATAAATTAATTTTTCCATGTTAAAAGGGTTTTTGATGATTACATTTTAAACCATTCCCAAACCCTTAATATAGGACATAAATACCATTAAAAGGAGTTATTTTTATGATACTTGTGAACTAGGGTGATATTTGAAATTGTATCAATTTGTACCACAGAGACATCAACCAATAAGATAATGGTACTGATGCATCAGAAAGGACACTGGTATAGAAAATATAGTAGTGCCACATTAGTACATACTGGCTGCATATCAGCCTTGTGTATGTATTTTTAAAATGGGACTATTAATATTCATGTTTTGCCTAGACTATCAATCTCAAAAATGTGCAGATATATAATACGGTTCATTAGCTTCTGTTGATACATGTTTCATAGAGCCAGAAGAAAAAAAAATAGTTAAATGTCAATGTAGTGAAGTTTATGGTATATAGGAATGTAGTAAAATTTTAGAGATTAAACAACAGATTCTTTCTCATCTAATTATCATTATTCTGCTTTAATCAGAAGTTACACAAATGTCAGACATTAAATCTAAGAGAAATGTCAAATTGAATCCCACACCTGTACAGTAACATCCCAGGCATGAACATATATTTTAGCTGATCATTAGCAATTTCTCTGTCCATCTAATTGGTTCTACTGATCTTTCCCAGGTGATTTTTTAGTTCCCATAATGCATCGGCTTGGAGTTAAAATGCTATTGGCTTTTTATCTTGCAACCATTTCATTAGAGTTTTAGCCTGACTGAGCCCATTAAAATCGCTGCTACACACTTGGGCTGTGTTTACTCATGTGAGGTAGAGTGGAGCACAGGGCAACCACTCATAATTCAGGCCCAAGAAACTCTTTTGCCTGAAATATTTAAATAGTTGAGATTATTTTCTCTGGTTAAATTACAAGAATCACTTCAGTTCTCCACTTCAACTGAAGTGAATCAGCCCAGGCTCATTTGAACATGTTGGTTATCTATCTTAGCCAGAACTGTTTTCTAGAACAGTTGTAAAAGGAAGGAACCAAGTATTCAAGTATTTCTTTCTCGGTTCTTAGCACATCTCTGCTTTGAATCTCCCTTGACCAGATAAGACAAATGACCCCTACAAAGGTTTGATACCTCACTTTATCAGGATGAGAGACAGGAGCATATACCCAGCTGGAATTCTAACTTAGGGCCTTCTGATTGCAGATGCCGTGTTCCTATGGGTGTCCTAGAGTCAGTGGTCGGCAAACTCATTAGTCAACAGAGCCAAATATCAACAGTACAACGATTGAAATTTCTTTTGAGAGCCAAATTTTTTAAATTTAAACTATATAGGTAGGTACATTATTGTTAACTTAATTAGGGTACTCCTAAGGCTTAGGAAGAGCTACACTCAAGGGGCCAAAGAGCCGCATGTGGCTCGCAAGCCACAGTTTGCCGGCCACGGTCCTAGACTGATTTTAGGATCAATGCTGCCTGGTACTGGCACAAGAACAGACATATACACCAATGGAATAGAATAGAGAACCCAGAAATCGACCCAAACCACTATGCTCAATTAATATTTGACAAAGGAGGCAAGAACATACAATGGAGTCAAGATAGTCTGTTCAATAGTGGTGTTGGGAAAATTGGACAGATACATGCAAAAAAATGAAACTAAACCACCAACTTATACCATACTCAAAATAAACTCAAAATGGATAAAGGACTTAAATGTAAGGCTGGAAACCATAAAAATCATAGAAGAATCCACAGGCAGCAAAATCTCAGACATATGCCAAAGCAATATCTTCACCGATACAGCTCCTAGGGCAATGGAAACTAAAGAGAAAATAAACAAATGGGACTACATCAAAATAAAAAGCTTTTGCACAGCAAAAGAAACAATCAGCAAAACAACAAGAAAGCCCACTGCGTGGGAGAACATATTTGCCAATGTTATCACAGATAAGGGTTTAATCTCCAACATTTACAGGGAACTCATACAACTTTACAAAAGAGAGATAAACAATCCAACCAAAAAATGGGCAAAGGACTTAAATAGATGCTTTTTGAAAGAGGACATAAAGAAGGCCAAGAGACACATGAAAACATGGTCAAAGTCACTAATCATCTGAGAGATGCAAATCAAAACGACAAGGAGGTGCCATCTCACACCTGCCAGAATGGCTATCATCAACAAATCAACAAATGACAAGTGCTGGGAAGGATGCAGAGAAAAAGGAACCCTTGTGCACTGCTGGTGGGAATGCAGACTGGTGCAGCCACTGTGGAGAACAGTATGGAGTTTCCTCAAAAAACTAAAAATGGAACTGCCATTTGACCCACTTCTAGGAACATATCCCAAGAAACTAGAAACACCAGTTAGAAAGGATATGTGCACCCCTATATTCATAGCAGCACAATTTACAATAGCTAAGATTAGGAAGCAGCCTAAGTTCCCATCAGCAGATGAGTGGATTAAAAAACTGTGGTGCATCTACACAATGGAATACTACGCTGCTGTAAAAAGGAAGGTACTCCTACCATTTGCAACAGCATGGATGGCCCTGGAGAGCATATACTAAGCGAAATAAGTCAGTTGGAGAAAGATAAATATCACATGATCTCACTCATTTGTGGGATATAATGAACAACATAAACTGATGAACAAAAACAGATTCAGAGACAGAGAAGCATTGATCAGACCATCAAACCTCAGAGGGAAAACAGGGGAGGGTGGGGGTAAGGGGGAGAGATCAACCAAAGGACTTGTATGCATGCATATAAGCCTAAGCAATAGACACAGACACCAGGGGTTGAGCACATGAGCGGCTGGTGGGGGGCACTGGGGAGATAAGGACACATATTTAATACCTTAATCAATAAAGAAAATAAAAAAATAAAATACAGTAATTGTATGATAAAAATATAATAATAGCTACTAGTAAATAAATAACTGTTTTGTGTACTCACAACTGTAAAAAAAAGTGAGATAGTTTTGGATCATCACAGCTTACTACCATTAGTTCAATATTGCAATAAAAGTGTGCTTTTCAGGTATAATGTTGTCTAAGCTCACAGTACAGAACAAATTTTTCATTGGCCAGAAAAATGTCATAATCAGTTACTAGTGATTAGTGTAAAGTGTCACAGCAGTATAATGAGTTGCCAAGTAGAACAAAATGCAAACACTTACCATAAATAGTACCCATATGTAAATTATCAGACAAACCAATTATAAGAAAATGTCTTTAGATCATAATTGCATTATCTTCTACTTATACTCTACCTGGACTGCCCAGGCACAACCATATGCACTCATGCCTATCTCAGCATGGTTTTCACTTACCAAAATCTCTCAAATACATGTTTTGGGGATGTGACAGTTTTGGCACCAACAGAGTATATTAATAGCACTGTGTATATGTAAGTAGTAAAATATTAAATCCAGGTTTCTTGTTCAGAAAAATTTTTATATAAAAACTAGGAATAGTTTATAGTTTGAGAAGTAGATATATGCAAGAAGTAATTCTGATAGAAAACACAGGTTTATAATTAAAAATTGTAATTTTTTTATTGATTCATAAAATATACAGTATAAAGTTATATATGAAATAGCACATCGGGCAAATGGCCTCCACGGCTTTGCTGGCACATACGTCTTCATTGGTCTTCATTGTCCCTGCTCCTGGGCCATAATTGGTACTTGGTAATGCTTATCAAATTGAGGGGATTGAAATCAAAGGGCAACAGATATTAGAATCTGATTCAATAAACCAAGTAAAATTAGGCTTTTTTTTTTGTTGTTGTTGTTGTTGTTGTTAATGCTCACACAAAATTCAAATCTTGCATGAATTTTGGGACACCCTATACATGGTTTATTTATCATACTGAATATTAGGTGATTTCACCTCATTACCCTGTGTGTGTGTCTCTCTGTGTGTGTGTGTGTGTGTGTGTGTGTAATTATCCTAGTATAGATTTTAATAAAATGGCTAACTTGAACCAAGTCCCTATTATGTTCCAGGGACTGAGTCTAAACACTTTAAATACAGTAACCATTTAACCCCTATTCAACTCTATCTGGTATTAATGTCTACTTTGTACAGCTAAGGAAACTGAAGCATGGAGAGGATAAGAAATGTGCCCGAGGCCCCTCGAGTAGGACATAACAGAGCTGGGATTGGAACTCAGGTCGTCTGGCTGTGAAATGTTAACGAGGTTATGTGGTAATGTTAGAATGTAGCTAGAGGAACTTTAACGTATCCTTTTAACTTAACCACCATTGTCTTCTTCTTACAGAATTTTAATTTCCAAATGAACTTTATAGAGAATTAAGTGACAAAAAGTAATTTTGCCTAATTTCACTTACAAGTGATTTTTTTGTAACTTCTGGAAATTATGAGGAAATCCAGGTTATATCATGGATTAAAATAAGAAGATTAAAAAATATTTGGACATAATTATATATTTAAATATTTTTAAAGACATTTTCATGTAGCATACCAATTTCAGTTCATAAAACAATGCAAAAATTAGCAAATAGCAGTTGGAGATGATGTTAGCCATGCATGAAACACCATAGGTTCTATGGCTCCACATATTTCATAAATATATTTGTTTGGCAGTAATGAGATAGTTTCCATCAAAAACAGAAAATCTGTAATAACTTTTAAAATAGCTTCTAGGATGTGATGTTGATGCTTTTTTAAAATTTCAGCTTTTTATATATCAGTTATTAAAACTATACATTGTGGGGGTTTTTTCCTCCCAAACTAAGAACTTCAGCAACCTTAACTGCCTCAGCATCAATTTGAATGTGGTTACAATTACTTGTTCCATGTCTGAATGTGGTCTCAATTTCAGGAGAGGCGGGAAGTGCTGTTGTGTCATGCTATTAGACCCAGGATGCAGCTATGTGATGTGTTCTGCTGCTCCTCTCTCTCAGGCATTACTGAGGGATCCTGCATGCCTTCCTTATGATCTTGGGCAAATGTTATGCAGCTCTGCAGGCAACTCTTTTAACCAATTAGAATTGGCATGACACTTGTCATCCATAATTAAAATAATCTACACTAATAAAAGAGAAACATGGTAATTAGCGTACGACCGCTACCCTTCCCATTGGCTAATCAGCATATCCTTATGCAAATTAACTGTCAGCCAAGATGGCGGCCGGCAGCCGTGCACTGAAGCGAGCAGGGAGGCTTGCTTGCTCCAGTGATAGCAAACTCCAATGTTCCCCGCCTAACTTGCCCGCCTCTCAGCTGCAACTCAAAGCAACTATGTACTATGTTGCAAATAAGAAGCTAAACAAAACCCCAGAAACCGGCTATCATTCAGCCAGTTTCACCCAGCCGGACCGCAACATTGTATCGATGTTTTCAACAGTGAGGCCTCAGAGTTAAAGCTGGCCCAGAATAAAAAAAAAAAAAGAAAAGAAAAAAGGAGTGGTTGGGAGCTTCAGTCACCCGCTTCCGGAAAACAGCCCTCAGCCCCTCACCCAGACTGGCCAGGCACCCCAGTGGGGACCCCCACCCTGATCCAGGACACCCTTCAGGGCAAACCAGCCAACCCCCACCCATGCACCAGGCTTCTATCCTATATAGTAAAAGGGTAATATGCCTCCCGGCACTGGGATCAGCGTGACAGGGGACAGCGCCCAAACCCCCTGATCGCCCTGCGACTCTGTGAGTGACAGGGGGTGGGGCCACAACCTCCCTATCCATCCTGCTCTGTTCGTGACAGGGGAAGGCGCCCCAACCCCCTGATCAGCCCTGCTCTGTGCCTGATAGGGGGGAACTCCCCAATCCCCTGATCGCCCTGTGGCTCTGTGTGTGACAGGGGGCGGGGCCACAACCTCCCTATCTGCCCTGCTCTGTTCGTGACAGGGGAAGGCGCCCCAACCCCCTGATCAGCCCTGCTCTGTGCCTGATAGGGGGGGAGCTCCCCAATCCCCTGATTGCCCTGCGGCTCTGTGTTTGACAGAGTGCGGTGCCCCAACCCCCCCGCCCCCTACGGGCCCTGCTCTGTGTGTGATGGGGTAGAGCCATAACCTCTCCATCGGCCCTGCCCCGAGTGTGACAGTGGCGGCGCCCCAACCCCGTGATCGGCCCTGCTCTGTGGGTGATAGAGGGTGGTGCCCCAACCCCCCTCCACGGGCCTTGCTCTGTGTGTGACAGGGTAGAGCCATAACCTCCCCATTGGCCCTGCCCTGAGTGTGACAGGGTGCAGCGCCCCAACCCCCTGATCCGCCCTGCTCTGTGTGTGACAGGGGGCGGTGCCCCAGCTCCCCTATCGGCCCTACTCTGTGAGTGACAGGGGGAAGCTCCTCAACCCCCTGATTGGCCCTGCTCTGTGCATGACAGGGGGGAGCTCCCCAACCTCCTGATCGACCCTGCTCTGTGTGTGACAGGGTACAGAGCCCCAACCCCCCTGATGGGCCCTGCTCTGTGAGTGACAGGGGGTGGCACCGCAACCTCCCCATTGACCCTGCCTTGAGTGTGACAGGGGGCGGTGCCCCAACCCCCCAATCGGCCCTACCCTGAGCGTTACTGAGGGTGGCATCGCAACCTCCCGATCCGCCCTGCTCTGAGCCTGACCAGGGGCTGCACTTAGGGATTGGGCCTGCCCTCTGCCACCCGGGAGCAGGCCTAAGCCAGCAGGTCGTTATCTCCCGAGTGTTCCCAGACTGCGAGAGGGCACAGGCCAGGCTGGGGGACCCCCACCCCCCCGAGTGCACAAATTTTTGTGCACTGTGCCTCTAGTAATAATAATAAAGCTCAAACAACAACAACCAAAAACTTTCAGGAAATAGATTGTGGCCAACGAAAAGGCCAAGGCTGTAACAGCACTAACCAATGAGTAAGCACTTGGAGCTGCAAGTCTCTTACTGTTTTAATTTGAAAAGTTGTAAGTACAGGTTTTTAATAGGAACTCAACCATTCATTTGCCTCTAGACAAGATAACGATGCAATTATATTTGATATAGTAATACTTGCAATCTTCTGCCATGTATTAGAATTTTTTTGTTAGATCATCATAGTTTGTTAATTGCAAGTATCTTGAAGGCAGATTACACATTCTTCATAATTGTCCTCTTTTACATGTTATTTGCAATGAATAGTTGTCTAATAAAATAATTAAGTGATTCTCTAATCATTAACACATCCCTTCATTCATTTTAAAGTGTTTTCTTCCCTATAAAGATCTTTGATAAGATTTAGATAAATATAGATGTTCCTCTTGTTTATATGCGGACTAGAGGCTGGGTGCAGGAATTCCTGCACAGGTGGGGTTCAGCCAACCTGCCCCAATTCCCAGTTCAGGGGACAATTTGCATATTAGCCGTTTATTAATAGCACTAGAGGTCCGGTGCACAAAATTTGTGCACATTGGGGGGAGTCCCTAAGTCTGGCCTGCACTCTCTTGCAATCCGGGACCCCTCAGGGGATGTCTGACTGCTAGTTTTGGCCCGATTTCACAATCCAGGACCACTGGCTCCTAACTGCTCACCTGCCTGCCTGGCCCCTAACCACCTCTGCCTCGACCCCCACTGCCACGGCTTCATCCGGAAGGATGTTTGGAATGATGTCCGGAAGGTCGTTCGGCTGTCTGGTCTAGTTAGCATATTACGCTTTTATTATTATAGATTAATATCAATAGGATCTAAAGTTCCCTTAACCTGATCTCCCCTACCACTAATGATATCTAGAGAGGATGCCAAATGTTGCTAAATTTAATCTACTATAGACAGTCCCCTTTGCAGTCTTTAGAAAGTTCAATCTAGTTTAATTTTTATTTTTCGTCTACTTTTTTTAGTGACTTATGATGATTTCTATTTTTAACGGTTGAGTTAGTCAAGAAACCTATTTACAAAGGAGGTTTGATAATCACTTAATGACTGACGTGAAACAAGTTAGTGATGGATTCACTCAATAAAACTATACTGAAACATGTGGAATATAACCTAAGATTTTATATGGTAGTTTTCATTTTTATTTTATTTTATCTTAATTGGGTGATATTAGTTAGTAAGATTATAAAGGTTTCAAATGTATATTTTTATGATACGACCTGTATATTGATTGCATTGTGCCCACCACACAAGGTTAAATCATTTTCTATCACCATATATTCAACCCTCCTTACCTTTTATTCCCCCTCACTCCCCTTCCCTCAGGTAAACATCATACTATTTTCTGTGTCTATGAGACTATGTTTTTTGTTTGTTCATCTGTTGCTTTCAGTTTTATATTCCACATATGAGTAAAAAATCATATGGTTCTTAAATTTTTCTGTCTGATATTTCTTTTAGAATGATATTCTCAAGGTCCATCCATATTGTCCAAAATGGCTGTATTCCATCTTTTCTTATAGCTGAGTAGTACTCCATTGTATATGTATACCATATCCTCTTTATCCAATCATCCATCAAGGGACACTTTGCTTATTTCTATTTCTTGGCCACCATGAATAGTGCTGCAATGAACAAAGGGGTGCAAACATTTTTGTGAATAAATGTTTTAAAATTTTCAGGTAGATACCCAGAAAAGGAGTTGCTGGGTCATATGGTAACTCTGTTCTTAAGTTTTTGAAGGACCTCCATACTATGTTTTGTATAATGGCTGTACCAGTTTACATTCCCACCAGCAATGAGTGAAAGTCTTTTTCTCCACAACCTCTGCAACATTTGTAATATGTTACTATAATGTGTTGCAATTTTTCTGAGCTCCTTTGAATTTCTTTCAAAAAATGTATTATACAGATGGAGACATTTTTTACTAGCTCTAAACAATTCAGCATCTACCTTTCACATTTCCATAACCACAAGAACACCAGACTCATACTTCAAAGTTATTACTTTTTCCTTATTTTCTCTCTAAAAAAATTTTTGAGAATCAAATATGCAAAGCAGATGAATATGAAGATTTCATCAATGGTAAAGTTTGTTTTATAATCTCAAGATTTTCTTTTTCTTCTAATTAAATTAAATTTGAGGCATATTCTTCATGTTCATTGAAATAATTATAGGAATAAATGAGGAAATAATTATTATGATTACAGTAAACATTTGATTAGGGTCTTTCTTCTATTGTCATGCATTATTGTTCCATAATTCCCT
The DNA here is from genome assembly GCF_000147115.1 of Myotis lucifugus. Taxonomy (NCBI): domain Eukaryota; kingdom Metazoa; phylum Chordata; class Mammalia; order Chiroptera; family Vespertilionidae; genus Myotis; species Myotis lucifugus. The sequence goes on from NW_005871073.1 coordinate 5,845,145, forward strand.
GTTCTTGACCTGATTATTCCTTCACAAGTTTCAAAATAAAATCATCAATTCTTTCTGAAAAAAAAATGCTTGTAAGGAAAAAATGGAAGAAAACTGATGTTTTTCTCTACTTTTTATAGGTTAATAGGATGATTGCCCTCATAGTACCAGCTGTTGATTGATACTTTGAAATAAGCACACCCTTGCATTACAGAATTGTCATAAATCACCAGAATCACTTCAGGTTTAAATTCTCATTTTTTCATCAGTTCAACCCTTACCCAGACCCCCTATCCTTCCAGCTCAGGACTCAGCCAACTGATGAAAACAGTGGTGAAGGAGATTGCTTTCTTTCCCTTTCCCTCTCTACCCCTTTTCCTATTGGGCATTTCATAGATGCAAAAGGGGAAATTGTGTAACAGGCACTTTTGTAATATGTATGGTAATGGGACTTTTGGAGTGTCAGATCACCAAATGTTAGTGTTTTCCTCTAGGAAAATATTTATCAATTTTTTCACCGATCAGCCCTACGTTTCCCCTTTTGAGGGCTTCTGAATTTCCACTCAGCGAAGTGACAGAACCCTTTGTTATAAATCACTTCCCCATCAGTCATTTCTGTGACTCTGTATCACACACAAACAACGTATGCTGAGGAGAGTCTTGTTAGTTGAGTCTTTTCAAGATTCCTCACCTGTGCCTATCTTCCCTACTTTCTATGGTATCCTGGAGAAAACATGTACCCTTTCTGTGTAGGGACATCTCGCTTTCACTGCCATTCGTCTGTCATCACAGCCACATATTGCAACTTTCCCTTAGATTTTACCAGTTTCATGTTAGTCACCTATCTTTGTGACCCACAAACCCTTGAAGTTGTCCTCCCATGACTTAGAGTGGGAAACGGAGTCCCTCTCCTCTTTACCACAAGAAGAGTATGGAGAATAGCACAGCTCTCTAATGAATTTCTTCACTCCAAGTCTACCCTCTCCTGATAAATCTGGCCTTCTTTATATAAGGAGAAGGGGGATGAGAAGCTATGATGACAAATTAGTTTTGTATTATACCTTAAAGTCATAGGGTGAAGGGATTCTAGTTGCTGTCTTTTGAATATGTGGGAATTTGATATTGATTGCCTTCAGTTTTGAGACCTGAGCTAAAATGCCAAATCAAGAAAAAGATCTTTTGTCATCCTGTTATGCAAGCAATAAAAGGAAATCCAAAGAAATGTAAAAATGTTGATATTAATAAGAGTGCTCTAGATCAGCACTACTTTTTTTGGTTCCAGAAGTGAATTGGAAAATCATAGTCCAATCCTTATTCACATGCTTAAAAGATTAGGGTGGATGGAAAATCAAAGACAACAAATATTTGAGCCATATTAATTTTCTAGATCAAACTTTTACCATATGGGTTTACATTTATAGTAACTAAACATAAAAAGATAAAACCATTAAATCTAAGAAAGTTAAGTTGCCAAAATCTAAAGAAATGTATTTAGTAAATAATCTGAAATCTAAATCTTACTTTTTAGCTTTTCATTTACCCTAAGACAGGTAGAATTCTAATCAGAATGAACCTTGACTGATAATTATGTGCAACTTGTTCATAATACTAATATGTTTCTTGTGGGAGCTGTAGTTAACTGTATAAAGTGTAATCATCTTTAATAGTAAGGCATTGATGATAGAGTAACACAGTATTCCTGCATGATTGCTTACAAAGGTTTATTGAGAGTGCAGGTGAAAAATGGGCACTGTGATAAGGGGAATTGGGAAAGGTTTGGCTAAAATGAGAGAATATGAGCTAAAGCTTTAGGAGAAATAAGTGTTCAAAAGAAGTCCTTTAGTCTGTCTGGCATGGCTCAGTGGATGAACTTTGACCTATGAATCAGGAGGTCATGGTTGGATTTTCGGTCAGGGCACATGCCCTGGTTGTGGGCTCCATCCCCAGTGTGGGGCATGCAGGAGGCAGCCAATCAATGATTATCTCTCATCATTGTTGTTTCTGTCTCTCTCTCCTTTTTCTTTCCTCTATGAAATTAATTTTAAAAAATAGCCCTTTAAAGTTTTGGGAAATAAACATAGAGACTTAGACATTGAAGTATTAAATAACACTTTTGTCATTACTGCATTTAGATATAAAACACATACTCTCTCTCTCTTTCTCTCTCTCACACACACACACACACACACACACACACACACACACAGTCAGTACAATTATATTATGAGGAAGGTATATATATATATATATATATATATCATATATAAATATATATATATATGTAGCATATATACATATATATGTAAATAAGCCTTTTTCATCATCCTCTGTGTATTTATTGAAGACCTTTTACACATGCTGCAGTGTGGGGCATACAAACTTAGTGCAGGACATTGCCCTTTTCTCAGTGAGTTTTTAGTTATAGCTTTATTTATTTATTTATTTATTTATTTATTGAATTTATTGGGGTGATGTTGGTTAATAAGATTATATAGGTTTCAGGTGCACAATTCTATAATACATATCTGGATTTTTTATTGTGTGTTCACCAACCCAAGTCAAGTTTCCATCCATCACCATTTATCCTCCCTTTGTCTTCTTCTACCTCCCCCACCTCCCTTTCCTTCTAGTAATCATCATACTATTATCTGTGTCTATGAGTTTTGCTTTTTTATTTGTTTGTTTGCTTAGTTTCTACACTTTTTTCCCCAGCTCCCCAACCCCTCTTTCCTCTGACAGCTGTCAGTGTGTTGTTCTCCCTATCTATGAATCTTTTTTTAAATTTTGTTTGTTAGTTTATTTTTTTCATTAGTTTCCACATATAAGTGAGATCTTATGGTACTCATCTTTTCTGACTGGCTTATTTCATTTAGCATAATACTCTCCAGGTCCATATTTTAACCATAATGTTGCAAAAGGTAAAATTCCCTTCCTTTTATAGCCCAGTAGCATTCCATTGTATAAATGTACCATATCTTTTTTATCCACTTGTCTACTGATGGTCCCTTGGGCTACTTCCAAATCCTGGCTATTGTAAATAACACTACAATGGACATAGGGGTGCATATATGCTTTTTAATTAGCATTTGGTATTTCTTCAGATATGTATAACCAGAACTGGAATCACTGGGTCATCGGGCAGTTCCAGTTTTAATTTTTAAGGTAACTCCATACTGCTTTCCACAGTTGCTGCACCAAATCTGCCTTCCCACCAACAGTACAGGAGGGGATCCTTCTCTCTTCATCCTTGCCAATACTTGTTGCCTGTTGATTTATAGATAATAGCCATTTTGACAGGAGTGAGGTGATTATATATAAACTTTTAATCATAGAAATGTCTAGCATACACATTAAACAGACTAGTATAACAAACCTCTAGACACCCATTATGCTGCTTTAATACATTATAAATATTCTGCAAATTTTTTTTTAATCTATAACTTTCCATGCTCTCCACTTTCTCTATTATTTTTAGGTAAAATGTACATACTTTGAAATATAGAGTATCTGAAAAATTGTACATCCATGTAACTCATACCTAAGTTATGAATGTGTTAAGGAGTTGAAAACAACAATAACAACAAAAGAAATTATTTTTTACATAAATCATAGTTAATAAGCTTTAGACTGATTTGCAATTTCATTTCAACTTCAAGAAATGAAGAAACTTATTTGATGCCTGGATAATAAATTTAATAAAACTTATTGTTTGCAGGCAATTTTGAATGTTGACTGAGTCTGTCAGAAATAACAAATAATCTTCTTTATATAGCTCAGTGCTGAGTAAGCTTAAATAGCTTCTGCCTCTAGAATGCAATGTGATTATAAGACATGATTACAACTGATTATAATCAATCAGCACAGTCTTAAGTGTAATTTATATTGCTGCAGCTGTGGTTAGATTAAATCATCACATAAGATACAATTTCTACGAGGTATGTGAAATTATTTGAACAAACCCAAATACAGTAAACTCATAATACCACAAATGCATAGTAAATTTTGCCAATTGCATAATACTTTAGGACTCTGTTTATTTCAAAATAAGTTTCCCACTACAGAGTCTAGTCTTGATTTGAAAGACATAACTGTTATTTCACCAAGTTTGGCAGATGTGACTTCTGGCTGTTGGTTCTACCTGTGCTAATATTTTATGCATACTATGTAGTGTGATTGCTATTATGTTTGAAAAGAATACTCTACCAAGCTTAGGAAGTTAGTTTTTGTGGGTTTTTGTTGTTGTTGTTGTTGTTCTTCCTAATTGAAGTTCAAACAGAGGAAGTTCTAACTTTCATCTACATTTTCTATAATAAGATCATTTCCATCTTGGCCTTAAAGTTGAAACTCAATTCACCAAACATGTATTGGTAGAGATTAGACCTGAGGAATTAGGTACAGCCCTTGCTCTCAATACACTATAGGTAGGACTTGAACAAAATAAAGACATAAATGGAGACACTTTAGACTGACAACTATTATAAAAATAGAAGTAGCGTTTAGAGTACTAGACAGAGAGCAAGGTAAAACTGGAGCCCATTTTACCCCAACATTTATTATCTATTTATTGGCATTTTTTATAAAGTTAATGTATCTGAGATTTAATCAGTTTATAGATTAAAGAGGGGAAAATACTTTCCCTTTTTTAAGTGTAGGGCTACTGTAAAAATCAAATAATATAATTAATTTAAAGGTTCTTTGAAATCAATTAAAAGTAGTCTTATCATTCTTAAATCACCTATTATTTTGTTAAAATTGATTTCATTTGGTTTCTTGAGCAAAAATGTAAAATAGTGTATTAACATTTCAATGATTTTTACTATTTAATTTCTCTCCTGAGAATAATATAATTTCAATTATATTCCATATAATAATATAATTACCATTACTTCATCTACTCTTTAATAACTCCTTGGACATAATTTTTATATACCCAGCAATTTAATCAAATATCCTAAAAGTATGTGTACAGTAACTCTGGCAGACCATAGGTATAGCTCTATGAACAGGATACATGTTCACTACTAAATAAGAAAATACATTTTAATGACTTAAATATGAAAAAAATATTCAACTTTCATACCTAAAAATTCTACAATATTTTGTGCAGATTCACAAAGTGAACAAAAGAGGCAAGAGGCTATGCTATACAAAACAGGTAGGAGCCAGATATACCTTCAGTATCAATAGTTTCTAATGCATTTTTAAGACGTTTATGGTTTTTAATGTTTCAAAAGAAGCAGTTATTTTTCTAGACTAATAAAACATCAACTTTCTCTGAGCATAAAAACTTAACCTTTGAAAATAATAGTGATATTGATTTGGGAACTGATTACATTTTAAAAAGCAGAAAAATAAGTCTAACTGTGCCACAATATAGGGACTCATTTAAAATCAAACTCATGAACTATTGATATACCCCCAGGTAAACACTAAGCTTGTATGGAATGAAGAAGATTGGTGAGAACAAGGCACAGATAGTAAATACAGAATCTACAGAGGCCATCTGTCAGTAGATATTAAAAAATTACCTGCATTTTCATAAATATTTTATCTTTGCCTACTTCATAGAACTATTATGTCTTTCAAATAAAGAATACAAAATAATTCCACTCAGTTTATACTATTTTATAAAAGTGAGTATACAGATAAATTATCTTTCAGAAATTGCTTGCCAAATCTTTTCTTTTCTTTTTTTTAAATTAAATCTTTATTGTTCAGATTATTACAGTTGTTCCCCTTTTTTCCCCCATAGTTCCCCTCCACCCGGTTCCCACCCCACCCTCTGCCCTCACCCCCCGCCCACTGTCCTCATCCATAGGTGCACGATTATTGGCCAGTCTCTTCCCGCATCCCCCACACCCCTTTCCCTCCCAAGAATAGTCAGTCCACTCCCTTTCTATGCCCCTGATTCTATTATAATCATCAGTTTATTCTGTTCATCAGATTATTTATTCACTTGATTTTTAGATTCACTTGTTGATAGATGTGTATTTGTTGTTCATAATTTGTATCTTTACCTTTTTCTTCTTCTTCCTCTTCTTAAAGGATACCTTTCAGCATTTCATATAATACTGATTTGGTGGGGATGAACTCCTTTAGCTTTTCCTTATCTGTGAAGCTCTTTATCTGACCTTCAATTCTGAATGATAGCTTTGCTGGGATAAAGTAATCTTGGTTGTAGGTTCTTGCTATTCATCACTTTGAATATTTCTTGCCACTCCCTTCTGGCCTGCAAAGTTTCTGTTGAGAAAATCAGCTGACAGTCGTATGGATACTGACTGTCAGTTACTTGTAGTAACTGACTGTCTTTCTCTTGCTGCTTTTAAGATTCTCTCTTTGGTCTTTTGCTCTTGGCAGTTTAATAATGATGTGTC
>NW_005871073.1:5851597-6084338 GCF_000147115.1 Myotis lucifugus
GATTCAAAAAGACAAGCCATGTCCTCAGTTGCCAGCCCTTGCCCGCGTGCGCCTCCATACCTCTGCACTTCCCGCACCTCCTCTGAGTCTCAGTGTGCTTTTCTCTTTCCTTCTAGTTGTAGAATTTCCACTCAGCCAGCCTTCCTGTAGTTCTGGACGATGTCCATTTTGTCTTTTAGTTGTATTTTTTAATTTGTGGTGGGAGGCAGCAATTTCCGGTGTTTACCCTATGCCGCCATCTTGGTTTGCCAAATCTTTTCTTTTGAAATGTGGGGATATAAAAATCCTGGTTCTGCATTTTCTTACTGTGTATAGATATTTGAGAGAATACCACAGTGTGACTGGGTAAGCAGCAGGTGATAGCCAAACCTCAGCTGCTGTGGGTACCATGTACTTTTCTAGGTAGGGCTCCTAACTTTGCCAGCATGTTTGGTGAGAATAAAGGCCAATGTGCAAATGCAGACATAAGTGGAAATAGTTGTTTCAAGTCAAGGCCAGTGTATAGGTACTCCCCTCCCCCACCAATCTCTGATCCTCATATCTTCCTAAGCACCATCACAAGGAAGGTGAATAAGAAAAGATAGACTCTGAAGTATTCATCATTTTCTAAACCAAATAGGCAGGTTAAACTATGGGGGAGAAATGAGATCCCAGGAATTGTCAAGACTGTTCTCCATCACTTGGGAACACAAGGTAATCATTCATAGAAAATAATCAAGAGATACTTTTATACCTTCCTGATCACACATGTTACATTGCCTAAAGTATTATTAAGATTTGCTAACATGTTTATTTTCCCACTTCTAAAATAAGGATACTATAATATCTACCTCTCTTCTCAAACTTTGTTACTCCATTCTTTCTCTGACCCCCACTCCAATTCCTCTTCTACCACCTAACTCCACTTCCCCTAATTCTATTCTTCCTTCTGCCATCTGAGTTGTTGACTTTATTATTTTAAGGTTTCCAGATTAAGCCAATAAAAATACCAGCTAGTATCTAAATTACAGTATTATATAAAAGAAGTAATGATTTTAGTATGTTCCAAATATTGCAGTAAACAAAATTCTTTGTTATCTGAAAAACAAATTTAGCTGGGTGCCAGGTATTTTTCTTGTAAACCTATACTATTTCTTATTTATGCAATTTGAGATTATTTTCCTCCCTGAATTATCTGAGCAATTAAAAGAATTTCTCCTTTGTGGAATGTACTATATTTTACTTTCATTTTAAATTATCTTAATAAGACCATATAAAAGTTCTTTAAATATGCTAACCTCTGGATTAAAACACAAGCAAGGAAATTCTCAATGCCTGTGAAATTAAGATTCACCCTTTGATAGTCTATACAAAAGCTGGGTCAGTAGGCCTCCCTGTGGCTATTTTGCAAACATAATACTAACTCAACTCCAATTAAGATAAAGAGAATTCTTTTGATAGAAATTCAGGCTAGATTTTAAAACACTCAAAATCCATTATATGCTTCATCACTCTTACTTGAGGTGAACATAAAAGTCACTCTTTTGGCAACCCCAATGCTAATTCCATTTCAGTCCTGCCTAATTATCGTACTTAATATCAAACCCAAGCTAAGTCAATGATACAGTGTTTTAGTCATCTATTCCTGCATACCAAACAACCCTAAAACTTAGTGGTTTAAAAACCAACTATTTTATGTGCTCACAACCCTGCAATCAGGTCTAGGTTCAGCTGAGTGGTAGTTTTGCTGGCACACTTGCTAGTGGTCTATTGTGTGGCTGTATTGAGATGGTGGATTGGCTGGAGACTGCACTTGGCTAGGATTCTAGAACAACTGGACTTCCCTCTCTCTCCATGTGGTTACAGACTTCTTCCCTTTTAAATGTCCTCTCTGTACTTGTTCCTTACAGTCTCCCCGGCAGAACAACTGGCCTTGGTTTATCAGAGTTCTCACACATGTAGAGTGGAAAGCTAGCAGGCCTTTGTAAAGCATTGACCAGAAACTTCTACGTAGGCCAGTGTCAGTTCCAGCACACTCTGTTGGTTAAAGAAAGTCACAGTCTCAGTTCAAGTCAAAGGGAATTTGTAGAGGTATGGTTTATTTGGGGCCAACAGTGTAATAGACAACCACATAAAGTTAAGTCTTGCTCAAGAGATGACGCCTCAAATAACATAGGTTATTTTAGTCAAAATTTGATTGTTGCAGTTAATTTATTTATATCATTTATCATTTCATTATCCTATCTAATAAAAGAGTAATATACAAATTGATCACCACTCCAACACACAAGATGGCCACCCCATGTGGTCAAAGATGGCTGCCCCCATGTGGACACAAGATGGCCAGCAGGGGAGGGCAGTTGGGGGCGACCAGACCTGTAGGAGAGGACAGTTAAGAGTGACCAGGCCTGCAGGGGATGCAGTTAGGGGCAATCGAGCGGGCAGGGGAGGGCAGTCAGGGACAATTGGGCTGGCAGGGGAGCAGTTAGGCGTTGATCAGGCTGGCAGGGGAGTGGTTAGGGGTGATCAGACTGGCAAGCAGAAGGAGTTAGGGCAATCAGGCAGGTAGGCAGGTGAGTGGTTGGGAGCCAGCAGTCCTGGAATGTGAGAGGGATGTCCAACTGCCAGTTTAGGCCCGATCCCCCCAGGATCGAGCCTAAACATCAGTTGGACATCCCTTGAGGGGTCCCAAATTGGAGAGGGTGCAAGCTGGGCTGAGGGACACCCCACCCCCACCCCCTGCATGAATTTCATGCACTGGGCCTCTAGTTTCTTAAATAAATATCTAAGAATAGGGGAGAGATGGGGCAGCTTCAGTGTCTCGTGCACAACTTCTTTTAATGTGGGTGGAATTCTAAATTCTTGTTGAGTTTTCTAATAACTAGTTTGTTTATTTGGTATTGTGGTATGAGTTACATGCAGAAAATCACACAAATCTTAGTTGCACAAAATCAAGAATGTATACCTTTGTACACTAATATATAAACACTACTCATAAGAAAATGTGGACCCTTTATAGGCTCCTCTGTTCTCCTTCCCTTTCAAGTTCCTCCGAAGGTAATCGCTATTATGGTTTTTGTCACCTTAGATTGATGATTACTAAGATATAGCTTATTTGGATAAAATTCCATAACTACTTAAAATAACTACTTAAAATGAATGTGTGTATTAACATTATTGGTTGTAGACTTCTACCTAGGTTGCTCAGCTAAATTTAGTGAATTGTGTTTACACACTGAATTTAGTTGCTGAAATCCCAAAATTAAAAATAAATATATTGCAATTTTTTTCTCAATTTGAATGATTTTACTTGTGGCTAACCATATGCACTGATCACCATCTTTCTATACCTATCTATTCCCCAAATATGTACATAGTAGCTATTTCTGGCTTATTTAAAGGCCATTTTAAACACCCCTAAGATTCCCTATGTGAATAAGATGCCTCAGTTCTTCTACAGAATTCAGTTCAAGTGGAAGATACGCTCTTTTTAAGGAGAAAAATTACACCCAATAGTATGGTTTGTTGTATGCTTTTTCTTATACTTTTCTGATCATAGTATTGATAAATCAAGCCACCTGATTATTCTCTTAGAATTAATAACACATACCCTACTGGAGGGATTCGAGGTATTTTTTAGGTTTGTTTGGTTGTTTTTTGTTTATTTTTCTGTTATTATTTACCCAAATGTCCACAGATGTTAATCCTCTAGACATATAACAACTATTGTCTTCAATACAAATTTATAATTTGCAATTTCTGATTCTTCATTTCTATCTTCACTTCTATTTTCCTAAGATTTTTCTATAAAGTTTCACTAAAGAGTTTGAATAAAATTATCCAATTAATTTTCTGATAATTTAATATGAGCAAGGAAAGAATTGAATACATTTTGACAGAACCATTCAAATCACAATTTTTTCAATTCTTATTTATTTATTTAATTTTAGAGGATATATACATTTGTATACATACACATGTGCACACATACCATGTGTATTGCAATTGAAGTAATATTATTAAACTTACTTCTGTGGATTCATATACTAAATATATATTAACATAATTTCAGTCAAGTCAGCATGGGATATATTTTCTTAGATGTGTTCATTAAAATCACATAAAGTGATTTAGAGTTAATTATGGAGAACCTATTTAACTCTACTGTATCTTGATGATTACAATTTGTTATTTTAAAGAAGATTAAAATATAAAAACTTCAAAATACAATATGGTTAACATAGAAAATTTTATGAGAGAAATCATGTATTCATATTTTAAATGAATATAACATGCCTCATGATTTAAAGTATTATAATTTAGTGATCATTTTGATAATTTTTAAAAAATTTTTTTTATTGTTCACACTAAAACACTATTACACAATATTACAGATGTCTCTCATTTTCTCCCTCTTTGCCTCTCTCCACTGGGCCCCTGCCACACCCCAGTACTTTTTAATTTAAAATATGTTTTTAGTGATGAGAAAGAGAGAGAGAGAGAGAGAGAGAGAGAGAGAAAGAGAGGAAAGGAGAGGGAGAGAGAGATAAACATTGGTGAGTGAGAAGCACTGATCAATTGCCTCCTCCAACACCCCTACTGGGGATTGAGCCCACAACTGGCTTGTGCCCTGACCAGGAATTGAATGGACAACCTCTAGGTGCATGGTGTATGGGATGATGCTCAACCAACGGAGGCCCACTGGCCAGGGCAATAAAATTTAATCATTAATATTATCTAAGAAAAAAATGAGTGTTAGGTTATATGGAGTATAGTCAAGCCTCTGCCATTATTCACCTAAATACTTAACTGGCCAAATAACTTGGTGAGTGTAGGATTATCACTGAAACTCCATTGACATAAGTATCCTCATCTGTATTAGTAAATTGGGGGGTGGGCTGGGGTGGAGTGGCTAGGATTAGCTTATCTTTATTGTAATCATAATAATGAAATTATATCAGAACAACCATTGATAAAATAAATACTAATAAGCAAGATGTAACAAAAAAGAAAAAAAAGCATTTGACCAGGATTAAAATGTTGATTTATTTTTTTTTTGTGTGTGTGCAAAATTTAAAGAAGAAAAATTAGAAGGAACAACACATCAGAGCAAAATTTAAGGTATTTTAAAATGTAAATCCAACTATATTTACACATAGTTTATTTTCTAAGTTGTAGGACATGAACAAAAATTGATTTTCTAGTGAATGAATCATGGATTACATTGTACTCACATGGCCACCCAGCATGACCATTACAATCACATACTGGGTTAACTGATTCTATGGAATTTTGTAAAGGTTAAATGTAAGGAAAACGTAACTAGTAATTTAAAATTTATTCACTCATTTACTATTTTCTAGTTCTATGGAAAGAGATATAAATGGAGAAAAATAGGCTACTGAAAAAGACAGGAAAATCTTTTCTCTTATCTTCTCCCTGAAAGACTGAAAACCTGTCTTTTGTGAGGCATTTGGAGAGAAACACTTCTTACAAAGCTGTAAGTATTACGTAGGAGTTAGTAGATTGTGACATTGCAGGGGCAACACTGGCTTCATGGAATGGAGGGGAACAGGGAGTCCAGGACCAGTTCTGCCCTTTGTTTCCCCCGGTGGCCCTTCTGTCATTCAGGTTTTGTCTATGTCCAGAATCCAGATTTCTGTGGGAACTGAGGGATGTGTTCTGACTGCTGTAAGGAGAGAGAAACTAACTCAGTTTAGGTATACGTATGTCTGTTTGAAGAACAGACTTAACCTGTTCTAATTTGTATCAAATAAACGCAGTATGTTTTATTTGTTTAGATATTAGATTTTGCACATAATAAAACTTCCATGTATGATAGTGAGATTTTAGTTTAGTTCAGTGGTCATATGTCTTGATATGCCAGATATGCTCCATGCCTTAGTATAAAGGGAATAAGATATGGCTTCAACATTTAATTTTTTATAATGTAGCATGACATCTAATTGCTTATATTGCTTTTGTGTATGACCACTCTCAGATCAACATCTTGTCTTCTAAACAAGTGAGTAGGTCCATCCAAATAGTTTAATTTCCTTTTGGAAAAGCAAATATATTATCGATTAAAATAAATAAACATTGTTAAGCAGCTACTACATTCATGATGCTGTGCTGGTCTTGTTCACATAAAAGAAAATTTCATTCATTCATCAAAATGTTCTCCAGATTATATATGGGGAAAGTGTCTAATTCAAGATGACTCAATTAGAATGTGACTAAAATAGAAGCTTCCCAGCCCCTATGATTGCAGTTCTGTGCTCTTTCACTGTATTGTAGCTGGGCTGTGAATTGTGGCTGACTATAGAATTCAAGGGTACTTTACTAAAATGATGTTTCTGAGCACTGTGACATTGAAATTTGAAACTTGAGTTCAAATTTGACTGCCATCTTCTTGCTAGGTGATCTTGTACAAACCACTTAAACTTATTTTGCTTCAGCATTCTCAATTATAAATAGGAATAGTATTTGTTATGCCCAGATTCCAAGATCCCCAAAGACCACACTAGGAGCCAGCCAGTTCGATGAAAAAGCAGAAGGTCCTTTTATTGGGGGCTAGCCAACCCAACTCCGCCTCAGGCCAGCCCAGCGACCAGAAGCAGAGTCCCCCCGCCTGGGAAAAACCGGGTTTTAATAGGGGGGTGGAGCGAGGGGATTGTGGGCCCTGCCGATTGGCCAGGCACAAGCTGGGTCTTGTTACACAGGATGTGGTCATATCTACGGCGCACACTTCCCTTGATTGTCATTGGTTAGTTTAAAATGACATTGAAATTTGAAACTTGAGTTCAAATTTGACCACCATCTTCTTGCTAGGTGATCTTGTACAAACCACTTAAACTTATTTTGCTTCAGCATTCTCAATTATAAATAGGAATAGTATTAACCTCATGGTGTTGTTCTGGTGATTAGTTAGTATATGTACAGTTAAAATAGGAAGAGGGCTTACTGATAAGTGCATTAGAAATCAGCTATTAGTACTAAATAAGCACAACCTTTGACAGATGCATAATATGATTGAAGTGATTTCATAGGGTCAAATTAAAAAATACTATCTACATCTTCTTTACCCAGTTATCTATTAAAGGACACTTTGGTACATATATACAGTGGAATACTACTCAGCCATAAGAAAAGATGAAATACTGCCATTTGTGACAACATGGATGAACCTTGAGGATATAATGCTAAATGAAATAACTCAGTGATTTCACTCATATGTGGGATATAAAGCTGAAAGCAACAAATGAACAAACAAGAAAAACAAATAAAAACTCAGAGAAAACAGTATGATGGTTATCAGAGGGAAGGGGGTGAGGGAATAGTAATGGGTAAAGTTGGTCAAATATATGGTAACAGAAGATTTGACTTTGGGTGGTGGGCACACAATGCAATATACAAATCATGTATTATAGAAATGTACACTTGAAATCTATATAATCATATTAACCAATGTTAATACATTTAATAAAAAATATACTATCTACATAAAATGTTCCACCAGTGCTTGACAATAAATATCAACTATTATTGTAGAAATTTAATGTGATTAACATCATGGTATCATTGGCATAATATGTTTCAAGCATGAAAATCTAACTTAACATTGGTATTTGTTTTAGACCTATTTCAGAGCTTTGTAGTATTCTGTCCACACTCCAATATGGAAAACTGTCAACTTAGTTGATTATTTTTTGTCTTGCATTGTTTTGTTTGGTTTGGTAACAATAGGGATCAACCTAGTTCTATTAAAAAGAATTAGTCAAACAAAATTCTAATTTTCAATCAAAGAAATTATTGTATCCTGAAATATAACAGGTGGTAGGTGAAATGCAAGTGGCAAGTTTCTCCATCAGCAAACAGGGCTGAATGGGATTGTGGGATTATTTCTAAGGCCACCCAAATTCAATACCCTCTTTTCTGCAAAGTCACCTTTGACCACCAGTTTTCTTTAGTGAACAACAGTTATATTTCCAGGTGTTCACACAGGAGGTGCAGTTGAAATTGTATGGTTGAGGGAGCACTACTACTAGTAAGTGACTTGTATTGAACTGTGTTTACACAGGAAACACAACCTAGGTTTCGTAGAGATTGAGTAAGATTGCTATAGATGAAATGCTAAAACCCCTCAAAACCATCTCTTGGCACTGATAGCCTAAAACTATATAATGCTTGGTTTACACCTTATTATGCATGTTTATGCTTCTGAATAAAAATAAAACTACATACTTTTATTTTATAATAATGTATAGTTAATGTGTTACTAAAATAAAAAGAGAAATGTCAAGAAAGGATGGAGAGGAGCCCAATTCTAGCAATGGTTTTTCTGATGACACTAGTTTATTTAATCCCAAAATTATAGGAATGTATACTCAAACCTCTAAGGCGCATTCTATTCCATACTTGGAATTGAAATTCTATAGTTATATTATAATTTGTTCTACTTAATGTTTTTAGTAATATATGGATAATTTCATATTTAACAAAAATCATTATAGATTTTCTTATATTTTCTAATGAAGCAATACATTTACAAGATACATTATTATATTGATTTTTAAAGAACTGATCATTCTTCCAAAGTAGATCATTGCTGTACACCGTGTAATACATGGTCTTAAATAGGACATTTTCTATAGAGCATAATTCTATAGACATTTTTCTTAGACTTAAGCTGAATCTTGATTTTTGTTTATTTGAAATATGTTACTATCTGACATCTGTACCATAGCAGACCTGTGGGTGTTTATTAGTAAGAATATAACTTTGATCCCAGGACCATCTGATACAATAAAATGTGGTTGTGGCTGGAGAAATAATGCATATCCTCTTTGCACATAGAGCTTAAACATGGAGTAAAGCATGCTATTTTCAATTGGACATTACTTTACTGACCCTGAAAAGCATGTAGTACCTTGAAAACAACAATGGTAAAATAATATCCTGTTTATTTAGAACAAAAAAATTTCCCCCTTCACTGCTGTATTCTCACATGCATGTGACAGTAATATTTAACTTGTCAGTCAAGATGTTTGACAAAATAATCATGTTAGTATGCCTTAGGCAGTAATGAAGAGATGTGCCTAGCATACTTGTTTGTAAAATTTGCCAGACTCAGTAAAAGTCAAAGATATATTATATATTATATATAGCAATGCTATAAACACAACAGCTTGGCCATTTCTAGTTGTAATTACCAGTGATGAACTTGCCTAAATATAAAGCTAAATAAGCTGATACAATTTTTAAAAAGTTTAGAAATACTTTTAGAAAACTTTAAAGGATATTTTATTTTGAAAAATCTCCTTAAAAGTGGATATATTTTTCTACCTATCATGATATGTGTATGTAATGTAACATATATAAATAACATTCCTTGGCCATAATAAAAAGACATACAAAAATGACATTTTTAATAAAAGAATAATTGATGAACTATAATCTCTATTAACATAAAGTGATACTTTAAGTCAGATAAAATACTTTCTATTGCTCACCATCCTATTGTTTTACTGATCCTTTCTGCTAGACTGCCCAGTATGCTTTTAATTTCATCCAATACAGTTTTCAATTTATATATTAAACATTTTACAATTCTAGAAGTTCCATTTAGATCACCTTTATGGTTATCATTTCTCCACTAAGATTCTTTATCCCTTCACTCACTGTGTCAATCTTTTCTTCTGAGTTTTTGGACATATTTATACTTGTTTTAAAGTTCTTTACTATTATTTCAAACATTTAGATTATCGACGGTCCTGAATTGATTGCCTTTTTTTTCATTATAGGTCACATTTTTCTGCTTACTCATATATCTAGGAATCTTGATTTTATGTAGAATGTTTTAAATGATACATTTTAGCAAGGTGGGATTCTTTTTGTTTTCTTCAAGGGCATTGAGTTGTGTTCTGGCAGATGATTAACTTGCTGAGAGATCATCTTAATTCTTTGAGGCTTGATTTTATTCTTTGCTAAAAAACGTCTGTTTTGTTTTTATTTTGTGTCCCAAGGCATGGTCCTTACACTGGGCCATGGTTCTTATTCTAAAGTTTTGCCTTATTGAGCATGTCAGCTGCATGCCTAAGGTGCTAAGGTTTCTTTCCTCTGGCTGACTAGGAACTTCCATATCATCCATGTAATCTCCAAGTTGGGTCTCAGCCAGTCTCAGTAAGTATTTATGTCTCTTAGAACAATATTATATATATGTGTATGTCATACATACATATGTTCTGGAACTAGTATATAGGATGATTACTGTGCAATTCTAGTGTTATCTATAAATGCCTTATCATTTTGGCACTATGTTTATTACATAGAGCAAAATGGGATGGGGAGTATCTTCTTACTGATCTTGTATGTTTCTCTTTTCTCATCTGATTCATTTTCAATGATCAAATTCTGTATTCCATTGCCATGCATGTTACATACTGATTCACTTCAGATTGAGCACTAATCAATAATTAATGAATTAGATGCTGTAAATTCATGTCTCTGTTTCTAATGAATTGGCTGCTGTGAATTCCTGTCTCTGTTTCTGTAACTATCCAAATTTCAGTCTTTAAAATGCAGCCATTGTTAATTATATTTTGAGATCTCTGCAATATTGTTTTCTGTTTGCTATGTCATATGGTCTCACAAGAATTAAAGGGGTCAGCTGAACCATGGAAATGTTTTTATACACCTCTCTGGATTGGGAAAAAAGGGAACAACTTAAATTGTATTGCTGCCTAAGAAAAACATCCCTAACCCCGTAACTCCAGTGTTCAGAATACATTTCCTCTATTTCAGCAGATGTTTTCACTTTACACCAGCAAAATGCTCACCCTCCCCGTGTCCCAGCGGCTGCCGCCACAGTTTCCTTATAAATTGACTGCTTGCTGGACTCCCCAAAGTCTATTTTAATCTTCATTATATAAGCAGTGAGGGTGACCTAAGGAGGACGTCCCCAGGCTTAGGCATAGTTAACAGTTTACAAATTATTTTCAACACATTTTTATGGCCTACGATGGCCCAGTCATGGTTTTAGGTGCTTGAGATTCAGTGGTGAATAAGGTTTCTGCTGGCAAGGGGTTGGCTTTCTTGGGGAGATGATGATGATGATGAATAAGTAATGAAGATAATGACTACATGGTCTTAGTCAATGGCTGATAAAGTCTATAAAAACCTATTCAAGAAATAATATGATAACTATTGGGAAGAAGGTAACTGTTTGAGATAGTTATCAGCAAAGGTTCGCTACTGAGCTCTTTACCTTAACGAGGCAGCTATAGTAAGAAAGCTTTGGCCCTGAGAATGGGTCGGCTCACCTGTGACAACGCTTAAAATGTACAATGAGGGGGAGATTACTGTCAGAACACTGTATTTTATTCTCTATGCTAGACTATGAGAGCTGTTTCTCCACAGCAGGTTTTTCTTCTGCAGCTGAATAACAGCAAGGTGGGTAATTATTAGAAGCACAGCAAGGTCCTGGGTACAGCCCGTTGGTGAAAAGCTTATTCTAAGGCATTAGATTGCAGGTAGAGGAAATGGATTTCCAAAAGCAAGTGAATATCATCAGAGAGTTTTTACCCCTAAAGTGATCTTAAAACAACAAATGTAGCTTTATTTGGAAAGTACAATATGGCCTGCTCTAGATAGATGATACCATAGTAGCCATTTAGTAAAGGAATGGCTACCTATCAAGACTCAAGTTCCAAACAGAATTAAAACGTGTTCCTACTTATGCACAGAACATTAGGTTAAGCTAGAGCGAATCAGAATTTCATTTATGAATTACAGTTAAGGGCAAAATTCATAAAAAAAGCATGCATCATTTACACAGGACTTTTCTGTACTTTTATTAAAAAGCTTTTACCGATTCATTAAGTTCTCTCTTTTTCTTTCTTTCTTGGTCCCGAGTGGCCGGCTCTCAGCTATGTACTGATGGTAAGGCAACCTCAAAAGGAGAGTGTTATGGAGAAATTCTTTGTTTCAGTGTACAGTATTCTGCAAGAAGACTGGAAATGTAGGGTTGTATAAGGACCAACCCATCCTTGCCCTCAAGCACGTAGGTTACAGAACTATTTCTTGTAACTACCAAGGGCACAGTGCTTGCTAAAACAACCACTGATGGACAGCGTGATTGTATTTACTTTCATTTTCTATTTACCTTTCAGAGGCTTTAATCACAGGGGTGCTTATCCTTTTTCCAGGTCATGAGTTTTAATTGCCATTTACACCTTAGCATTAGCACCTAAATTTATACTGTTTGTTTTTGCATCATATATGACCTTTAGAAAATAGATGAATGTCTTTGAAGCTTTCAAACCCCTAAATATACTTTTTTTTCTTCTGTATGTATAATTCAAGGAAATAGTTTGATTGAAGAATATTATTGCTGAGTCTAAAAAAATTACAAAAATAAATTGACATTACATTTCCCTTATGTCATTTGTTTTTATTTAATAATTTTATTTTATAATCTATTGCCTAACTGTCCTCTCTTGAAAGTGGGGCCAAAAAAATCAAGAGTGATTTGTTTGTGCTATAATGTTGAACTTTGGAAGCAAATTTTAGGGAATAGACTGTCAGTGAACTGATGATGGATTATTCACAGGAATATAGAATATCATGTAGTGAGATAGAATAATACAAGTGACAACATTAACTTTTGCCTCAAACTATATTCTAAATTATTCAGACCAGGACAAGAGAAATGCAAAAAATTATTCTGGAAGCCCTGTTCAGTGAAATTGATGTGGAATGTATATGTGTGTATTCACGTCTCTTCTGGGTGTAAATTTCTATGAGTACCAAAAATGTTGCTGAGATTCACTTAACTAACTACTGGATGTCAGTGTTGCTCCACTTTTTTAAAAAAAAATTGAACAAAATATTGAGTACAAATTTTTCTTACAAAAAATTAATATATTAGAACTTTGCATGTACAGAAGGGATTAACAGCTTATTTAAAAACTTTCATCCTAACTGCTTATTTAATTTTGTTTTTAAATTAATAAAATTAGTTTAGTTTAACCCATCCTAGGCTCAAAGTATCAATTAGATTTTAAAATATTTTCTCTTTAGAAATTTTAATTCACACTTTGGAAAACACTGAAACCAGGTGAGAAAAGATGAAGTAATGCCTTTATGTAATTATCTATCTTCTATCTATCTATCTATCTATCTATCTATCTATCTATCTATCTATCATCTATCATCTATCATCCTCAATCATCATCTATCTACCTCTATACAAAATTTCACAATATCATTTTCTAATTTTTTTTAAATGGGAGCAGACTTGAAATAAGCTTACTTGAAGAAAATATTGAGATATATCATGGAAACTACCCTGAAGCAAATCTTGATATATATATATATATGTGTTTTATATTTTACACACAAATATTTTGTTAAATATTACTTTTTCTATAGAGTTAAAAGTCTTTGACACACTCTACAGCAGTATTTTGCAATCATTTTTCATTATTGTCCATAAGAAGAAATTATCATGATACCAATAAGACATATTAAATACTAAGGAATAAGAATTTTTCTAGCTCTGGAGGGACAAAACCCATTGTTATATCTAAGCTTGTTTTCACCCTTCCCAGGCCAATTTTCTCCCCCTTGGGGTCAATATCACCTCTATTAAAAATCCTTATTATATTTCTGATGTCTCATGACAATATTCCTTTCTCAAGCTTTACATTTTCTTTTGGATTAAAAAATAACTGTAGCTGATTAACACTCAATTACTTTTGTTTCAAAGGCTATTCTGGTATAATTATTTAAAAAATAAAAATGAGTTATTACTTAATGGTTATTTTGCTGACTCCAACAGGCTATTTTCAAAATATGTTTTGGTTTAGCTACTTCAAATCACCCATGAAATAAAAATATACTTATATACAAACATAAAAACATTACAAATTTTAAAAATAAAGCTTTTGCTTTGCTGAATACCTCCTTCCCTTCCTAAGCCCTTTCTCCTTAAATTGTGTGAATGTATGGTCTGAAAGTCACACATAATATATTCTTGTCAATGAATGTATTCAGAGTTGATTTCCCCAGTACTATAGACTCCATCTGTGTTTCTATTAGCATTTATTTCCTTTTCTAACTCAAACCATTTCAAGAAAGAAAAATCCATTATATTTTCAAGCAAATTACACTTGTAAATGAAATAAAAATCCTCAGGGAGATTTGACTTCAAAATGTCTAAATGCCAAAAGTGGTTATTGGATTACTATATATATATATATATATATATATATATATATATATATATATGACTGCTATGTATACAAGTGATTTAAAAACATATATATTTTGTAAATATACAACTAGCTAAATCTGGCCTCACAGAGCAAATCATTATTTATAACTGTCTCAGGTAAAAATGTGGGAGAATTAATAGTTCTGAATATGTTTAAAATAACTAGTCAATAAAAAATCCATTGTTTTCTCTTATTATTACATTATTTTCAACCTTTAGAATAGGGTGGGCATTTTTAGAGGAAGAAAGTATTCAAAAACAAGACAAACACTTAATTTGGGAAATGCCACTTGTAATATACTCCCAATGAGTCATTCAGTAATATCTTTAGTTAATTTAAGAATGACTGCTACCTCCTGAAATTATTCTTCTTATTTGCTTTTCATGAGAAATACTAACCTGGTTATCCAGAAACATAAACTGTGAAACTGCATAAGTAGCTTAGACTATTTATACTTTTTTCTGTTTGGGAACTAAAATTGAAATAGTTAACTCTAAATTACATGTGATAATTGGGTAATGAAGCCACGGTTAATTTACATTATTTTCTTTAATTTTCCCTTTTATTTTTATTTTTTCCCCTTTGGCTTAAACTGACTCACCTACCTCCCTCTTCCTTGCTTAATCATTAAATCCTCAGTAAAATGAGGTTCTGGTCAACAACCAGTCTTTAGAAACAAGGTCCTGGGTCTATTGACTACTGAGCCAGAGTTAAAGATATTATCTTGGCCTCAGTTATTTTTTAGCTCAAGACCCAGGAAAGTGCAATGGTCTCACAGAACAAATCCTTGAGAAATTGGACAGAACAACTCCATGGCTGACATCAGGACCAGGTGCAATGATTGATTGATTGATTACCTCTACCCTAGCACCAACCAATCAGTAGAGACCACGATCCTAGCCCCATTGCTCACCAAGACTAATGACTTTCCCCCTATATGATTTATATCAGGAAGCCATCAGGGAGCCAGGTCTTTGAGCATGAACTACCTGTGATTCTGGTATGGCTCCATGTCCTTAATAAATTCTTACTTTCTTGGCTGCAAATTCCTGTTTGTGTCTTATTGGACTTTGATGCACACAGTAGAATGGACTATTTTAGTGTGGTAACAAAGACTTTATTTTACAACATCAAAAATTATTTTATTAAGTCTTCATCTGTAGTTTTGTAATAAATGTGATTTTTATAAAGACTTTGTTAGGAGATAATTTCTCATGGTCTCTCACATTTCTGCATATCTTGTGAGAAAGGGCACTGACTACCTTCTTCTTCAGGATGATCTTATTGAAGATGTTTGTAGAGAAAATGCCTAGAAAGATAGAGATGCCCCTCCCCACCCCAACACACACATCCTAAGCAAGAGGAGTTAGTTTGCTGTCCAATATAACAAAGAAAAGTTCTGCCTTCGGAGCAAAAGTTGGGCTGGCTTACTGCCCCTTGTAAAAGATTGGATTCCTTAACTAAAGTCACACTACCATGCAAATATGTGTCATCTGGCCTTGTTTGCATCACTGTATGGGAACTGGATTTTCAACAACTGGCACATGTGCGGAAGCACTGCTACTTCTATTTCTGTGAACAGCAATAAAGGAGTCTGTGTGTTCTGTTAGCATTCATGTAACAGGCCAACCTGTTACACTGCTCATGGGGTGAAACTTCAGATCTTTCACAGTTCTTCAAAGTCATCTCCCCACCTAGATGACCCTAATAATGGTACACTACTTTTAAAATAAATATGAGAATATTCACATTATCCATAAAACCTAGCCTGAGCAAACCTGGGCTTATCTCTGAAGCTTTGTACACCTTTCCCCCCAGAATTATAATGATCTATCTTTTTATTCCTCACACTAGGCATTCATTTCCATCTCAGGTCTCTGTTCTGAAAATTCTTCTTTACATACTGGTATTTAGCACCCACCGAAGCTTCAATTTTTAGTTCATAGATTACTCTTCAAAGGAACTCTACCTGAATCCAAAGGCCCAAGAAAGTATTTCTGTTATACACCTATATATAACTTCCTCTATTTTTCTCTCATTTGTCACATTTTGAAATTAAATATTTTTGATTACATATTTTTTAACATTGTGTATTTTTGGTGACGGTTGTCACACATAAGGCGTCAAAAAAGGTGTGACACATAGGAGACTCTCAATATGTGCTTAATGAATAGCACAATATTTATTGAGTGTTTAATGTGCAGGCAGGATCTATATATAACCACATGGGACATAGCAGTAAACAAATCATAGTTTATAGTCTCATGAGCCTTATACTTTTTGTGGGAGAAGAATTATCCCATAGCGATTAGATTTTCTGTTTCTGAGGCCATATTGCTTAAATTACTTCTAGTTCTGCCACTGATAATTTGAGACACCTTGACCAAGATTTTGATATTGTTGAGTCAGACATATAATGTTGTGCTCAATAAGTTTTATATATATATATATATATATATATATATATATATATATATATATATGATATATTTATGACATATTCAAGGTGCCTGATATGTAATAGGTACATAGCTATAAGTCGTTAAAATTCTTGTTCTTTCTTTTCAGCAAAACACTGAAGCAATCATTGAAAAACCAATTTGAGAAATGAAGGAAATAGTCCATCCTTTTCAATGTATGCTCTTTTACTTTTTTAAAATCTACTCTTTGCTTGAGATAAATAGTAAAATAATAAAAGTTGATCCATGTTATTTTCTATCAAAAATCTTTTCAAAATTATGGACCAACTTTTTTTCCTCATTTCCAGCCATTGAATCCCTGTGAACTAGAATAAAACCTAGAACAGTGGTTCTCAACCTTCCTAATACCGCGACCCTTTAATACAGTTCCTCATGTTGTGGTGACCCCCAATTTCATTGTTACAAATTGAACATAATTAAAGCATAGTGATTAATCACAAAAACAATATGTAATTATATATGTGTTTTCCGATGGTCTTAGGCAACCCCTGTGAAAGGGTCGTTCGACCCCCAAAGGGGTCGCGACCCACAGGTTAAGAACCGCTGACCTAGAATTAGAAGTTTAAAAATAACTGGTAGATAGTAGCTGCTCAATCAATAAATATTAAGATAAGAAAAAATTAGAGCTCCATTTATTAGTCGTAGTTATCTAGTGTAATAGAACCAATAGGATATAGGCGATCTATGATTTGAAGAATTGGCTTACATGATGTGATTATGGAGGGTCAGAAGTCCATCTGGAAGCTGGAGACCTGGGAAAGCTAGTGGTGTAATTCAGTTTGAGGTTGAAGGCCTGAGAACCAGAGGAGCCAATGGTGTACATCTCAGCCCATGGGCTGCAGAAGATGAGACAAGGTATCCCATCAAGCAGTGAGACAGGGAAAAGTGGTGAATGTCTCCATCCTCCACCCAAGGCCCTCTGAGGATTGGGTCATTCCTAGCCACACTGGGGAGAACAATCTATTTTACTGAGTCCACTGATCCAAATGTTAATATCATCTTGAAACACCCTCACAGACATACCCCAAAATAATATTTAATCTGGGAACTCTGTGGCCAGTGGAGTAGAGACATAAAATTAACCATCACAAGTCCATCCCTTGTCAGCTGGCACCCATACGCATCTCCTTAATCATATTTAATGTCCAAATCAATGTAATAACAAAGTCGTAATTCAGCCCAACATGGTACAACTACTCTGTATACAACTGAAAATGCACTAACCTCTCATACAGCAAAAGGTAAATAAAGCCCTTGAGAGATGTTTATTCTTTTCATGGTATCCCATAAATTAAAAGCTATCATATAAAATAAAGAAACCTTCTATTATATGATAAGGGAATAGGAAAGGAAAGTAAACAAATGTCACACACACACACACACACACACACACACACACACACACACACAGACACATACACACACCATGATTACAGTCCTCGCTTTTATACCTGGTCACATGGCCATAGCTGGCATTTATAAGTATCTTTTCTACTGTCCACTTTGAATTCACTTTGCCCTTCATAAGTATCTCATCTGGCTGTGGTTTTGTATCTGGTGCAATGGCACAAATCTCTATTCCTGAAGGGTTTGGGTAATTAGTAATTATGCCTGCATTAAATTGCTGTAGTTTTCCATTGACCTTAATCATAAGCCATGTGAACTGTGACATTGTGATTTATAAGGGATTTATAGTTGGGTCATTCAGATGACCAAAGCAGATTTCTCATATCTATTTGGTCTTTGTCCATGGTTTCTGGCTCACAACACCCAAAACCCTCTGAATTTTTTGAGTGATAAAGGAATCTTTTGTTGTATTTGTCTCTTGTCCTCAGTTTCTGGAATTGCTTTAGAGCCATAAAGGTAAAATGCATGTCTTTTGATTCGTAATAAGGCCCTTTCTTCCACAGTTGGATTTATGTTAAAGAGGTGACTTTTGGAAAGCACCAGGGGTAGGGGTTGGTTGCCAGGAGAACAATCGATAAATATAGGGATAAAACATTCAGTCCATCCCCTGACTAACTGGGAGGGAAGAGAAGATAAAGGTTCAATCAATCGCATGCCTATGTAATGAAGCTTTCATACAAACCGAAAAGGAAGGGTTAGGGAGAGCTTTCAGGTTGGGGAATCATAACTTCTCCATGTGCCACTGTACTGGACACCAAACTCCATGAAGACCTCACCTTATGTTTCTCTTCATCTGGCTGTGGATCTGGCTTTAACAACCTTTAATAAATTGGTGATCTAGTGAGTAAATGAGTCTCCAGATCTCTGTGTGCCATTCTAGCAAATTTATAAAACTTAAGGAGAGAGTTGTGAAAACCTCTGGTTTATAACCAGTTGATCAGAGGTACAGGCAACAACCTGGACTTTAAATTAGCATTTGAAGTGGAGGAGAGTCTTTTGGGACTCAGACCTTTACTTGTGTAATCTGATCCTATCTTTGTGTTCCAAGCGTTGCTTGGTGGTGTGTGGAAAAATTGCCCCTTCCAGAACTATTAAAGAACACTAAGAATTGTCCTAAGGGGCCTCCTCTATTCCAGACATACTTTATCCTACCTCCATTGTTGAATAGTAATTCCTAGTAGTCAAGATCAATCACCCCATCCAACACAGTAACTTCCTTATTTGCCTATGGATTCAGAGGCAAGGGAAACCCAAAGTAATTAGGTTGCAGGCTTAACTTTCACTCAATGGAATCACTGTGATGACTCCTGGTGGAAGCATTGTTTCCTCTGGAACTAAAACCTCTAGGTCAGCAAAACATGCAGTCATGGGAATGAGAAGTAAATATTTTGCTAATGTGTCTTTAGGAATAATAATGAGTGGTGCCATTACTATTTCCCACCCTTGATTCCTGGACCTGTCAATCTTGTCTATCAGAGAAACAACCCCATGTATTAAATGCTGATCTATGGCATATACAGCCTTTTCTCAAAGTATCCTCCTTTCTAGAGTTTAACTTTTGTTTGGGATAAAACACTAAAATAATAAAAGTTGTCTCCTGCCTTTTTCTATTAAAGTTCTTCCTAAAATTATGAATAAACATTTATCTAAGTAATTAAAATCATGTGATCTAGGACAATATCTAATGTTGACATATTAAATAACTGATGTATAGTAGTTAATACATCAAAACCCTTGTTGTTGTGGGGTGTGAGGAGCAGATCTCCCCCTTGCGGGTTCTTGTCTCACAAAGTTTGAAGAATAAAATCCGTGGACTAAAAGGACTCGTTAGTAAAAGGGTAGAAATTTATTGGAAGCAAATACAGACTCCCATGTAGGGAGGGGTCCCTAATGGGGGTAACCCACTAAGCCCCTTTTTTCTACTGTTTATAAATGCTGTAGTTCTTTGTCCCTTCATGCTCCCTTCTAATTGGATCTCTTCCCCATTTTATGACCCTGTGCTTTTCTAATTGGTCAGTCTTCCATAGACTATCATCTTCAAAGTCCAAATCCCATGTGGTAACACCCTCATTCTCTCCCCCTTGTCTTGCAACATTTCTCTATCTCCTGTGAACATATGTTTCCCCTTTTCTAGCATTTGTCCACATTTCTCTAACCTCTGTGAAAGTATGTCTCCTTTTTCCCCATACTCTGTGATTTTTCTTTATCCTCTGTGAATATATGCCTTCCTCTCCCCTTATCCTGTGGCACCTTTCTATTCTCGGTGAATGTATGCCTTTTGGTGGCTCCACTCCCTCAGCTCTGCATTCCTCCCCCATAGACCCTCTTTATTCCTAAGACTCCCTATACCTGTCTATTTTATCCCTAAAATTCCTTTCAATAGAGTTCCATAAATTATTTTAGGCATCAATTAAATACCAATGGTTTGCTAAACAAAGATAAGCAAGCTTCCTTATCCCCGATTCTCTTATTCTTTAAAAATATATTTATTTTAAAAGTATTTCCACATTTAAATTTTTAAAAAGCAAGTAAATATTCTATAAACAATCCAAATTTAAATAACATAAAATAGGATCTGAATTACTCTGACAATTAGATAAAAGACCATACATAAAGCGCTTATGAGATAGTTGTGCACCTATTAGGTACTAGCTAAGGGTAAGTTCCCTGAATCATTAAATAATTTTTCAGTGT
Source organism: Myotis lucifugus (assembly GCF_000147115.1). Lineage (NCBI taxonomy): Eukaryota > Metazoa > Chordata > Mammalia > Chiroptera > Vespertilionidae > Myotis > Myotis lucifugus. Next base: position 5,872,434 of record NW_005871073.1, read on the forward strand.
TGATGTTCCTGAAACTGTTTTAAGTGCTGAGGACACTGATGTGAATACAAGAAAGAGGGAAGGGTGGAGGAGAAGGAGGAAAAGGGGAGGAATAGGAGGAGGAGGAGGAAAAGAAGCCAGTGCAAGAGACTATGAGAGATTATTGTATGAATTCACACAATTTACGCTGGCTACAAATAAATGTTTGCTAAACACATTTTTAATAAAAATAATCAGAGTACAGTAGCAGGAATGCCAAATGTAGGGTTGCTTATGGATGAAGTAGTCAAAAGGGTCAACTTTTGCTGATTAAAGTTTCAAATACCTAATGCTTCAGTCTCCCTTGGAGACTGATAGATAAACTGGTAAAACAAGTTTTGTAATTAAACAGACAAAACAGAGAGTGCAGTTTGTGTCCTAGACAATGTCAGAGTTCAAACTGCAAAACTGGCAAGTCACTTAATCAGGGCCAGATATCAGATTTAAAAAGGTCTAGATATTTGCTCACAAAATTATGATATTCAATACCCACCCATGTCCCATACCCTCTTCCATCTCCACCTTCCTCAATAAATAAATAAGATCTTTATAAAAATAAAACTTCTATTGCAATTAGTTCAAAGAAAGAATCCTCAGGGTCAACTTAATATCCTTGCTATATGTATGTGAAGAGGAGGAGGGTGAGAGAGAGGGAAGATCACGTTTTGAAGGAATAGTTAATGGCTCTTTTGAATGTCAACAATAACCTAATAGGTGATTAAGTCACTGAGGACCAGAGAGTTAAATTTCCCAATCTGTGAAGTGCGTAGGATTCTCTTTGAAGGATTATTGTAAAAATGTAGTGCAATGATACAAGAAAAAAATAGTTTGGGAAACATAAAGCATTATGCAAAGAAACATGGTTATTCTGGTTAAAGAAAAATAGTTAAATACGTAAAAGCTTTTTAAGCTGACACTGGTGCGTATTAAGAAAAATGGGTTCAAGAGACATATTTCTCTTTTTAAATTACAAGACCCTGAAGGTAATGGGTCAAGGCAAGTTTGTTTATGACTTTGCTAGAGATCCCAAACTAGTGATTTTCTCATACAAATCACTCAATTGATGTTGATAGAACTATCTTTTTGAATACTGAGAGAGTAATGTGATTTTAAAAAATCTGGCATAGGAGAAATTTAAGAATTTATAAAGATCAATTTGTTAGATTTTATAGAGGAGACAGTTTTAAAAATTTGAAGCTATTTTAAATTAGAGGAGCTTGGATAAGAAGTTAATATATATATATATATATATATATATATATATATATATATATATATGAAAGAGTATACCTTTTAAAATTTATCATTGTGACTAAATCCAAACAACTATACCAAAGACGAAAAATGGTCTAAAGTGACAAAAATGTTGATTTAACAGGACAGTAGATATAGTGGTCATATTTGGACACTACATCTTTGTTAGGACACTATATAAAGAACTATGAAAAATTCTTGTCTATCTTAGAAGAAAATTTTAACACATCTGTATTTGCTAACTCAATATAAAAACAGATATTTAATAATGAATCTACTGAAAACTACAGAGATGTATTTACCTTGGAGACTACCAAAGACGAATAATAGTTTTTAATGCTGACAATGTGCCAGGCAGAGCACTAAATGCTTGCGTTTATATCATCCTCATAACAAAACTCTAGTTATAACTTCTTAAGTATTAATTTTATTGATGAAAATAAAACTCAGAGAGGTTCAGAAACTTACTAAGAATCATAAAGCTAATAACTGATGAATAACTCAAAAATATGCCCTAATAATTTTTACGCCTATACAATTATCACATAACATCTGTTGTGAGGTTGACTCTACTTAGTGTGATCAGTAGTTAATGAGACAGTATTGTGGTCCAGGCTTGTATTCTCAAATTAGCCTTTCTATTTTGAATCCTTAATCTGCTTCTACTTTTTGAGCCATCTTGGGTTAGTTGCTTAATATTCCTAAAACGCATAATTTTCATTCATTAAATACAAATATTTATGAAACAGAAAATTTGGACTGAAAACGTGTGGTGTTCCCCTGGGTAGGATGGTTTCCGGGCTCTTGTCGGCTGGAGTCGAAGAATGAAACCTTGGAAAAGGTGATATAGCAAAGGTGAAAATTTTTTGAGAAACAAGCACAGACTCCCATGTGGGGAGGGAGAAAGAGTCCCACTGAGTCCCTTTTTCCTATGGTTTATAAAGGCCTGCAGATCTTTGTGCCTTGATATCCCCTCTGATTGGTCACTATCCCTGATTGGTCACTATAGCAACTCCAGAGCTCAAAGGTCCAAGCTCACATGGGACACTGAGGCTCTCCTCCCTGCCTCCCTCATTGTTGCCCTATTCCTTCTGGGTTTTCTTCTTCTCTCTTTGAATCAGGGGCTTCCTTCCCTTTATTCTGTAAATGTACACCCTTCTGCAGCTCCCAGTCCCCTCATTCTATGGAAATGTGCCTTCTGTTGTTTGCAGCTCCCTTATTCTATGGAAATGTACCTTTTGCAGCTCTGTAGTCCTGTCCTTTTCCCACAGACCCCTTTGTTTTCCACAGTTTTATTTTCCTTGGTTTCTGTTAGCCACAGTCAACTGTGGCTCAAAATTTTTAAATGAAAAATTGAAAAATAAGCAATTCATAAGTTCTAAATTGTGCACCATTCTTAGTAAAATTATGAATCTGACCCTTTCTGACTCTGTCCAGCTTTGGCCTGCCTGGTCTGACCCAGGACATGAGCCAGTATATTCACTCTGACCAGTATATTCACACTGTACAAGCTTCCCACCTGTTAGTCACTTAGTAGGTACCGTGGCTATCAAATCAACTGCTACAGTAAGGCTATGCTTGTGTTCAAGTAACCTTTATCTTCCTCTAATAGTGACCCCAAAGCACAAGAGTAGTGGTGTTGGCAATCCTATATAATAGAACCTTATATTTCTCATCTTCTTTCTCTTCAGGATCTTTGTATGGACCATCCCTTGTTTAGAATGTTATTTTTTTCCTACAGCCTATTCATTCTTTCAATCTTTAAAACTCAACTCAAATGTCACTGTCTCAAAAACAATCAAACAAAATCAAACAAATAAAAACAACTTTATGATACAACCTTTAAGAATAGGTCTTATTCCCCTGATAAACACTCATTGTCCACTCATTGCAGCATGGTCAAATTTTAATTAAAATAAAAAACTTATAATGTTTTTCTGTCTTCATTCCAGCTAGAAAACAAACTTGACCAGCATAGGAACAATATTTGTCTCATTCTCCAATGAACCTCCAATTGCTTGCATGTTTCTATCTGTGGGGAAACACACAAACAAACAAGAAATTTCCATGAACTTAAGGTCTTCTTATTATATTTGTATCTTAAGGATATAATCCAGTGTTTAGCATATAGTGGCTAGTACATGATTGTTAAATTTATCCATAAATAAATGGGTCTAACTTTTTCACATATTTAACATTACACAGTTGCATATAGTAGTATCTGCTATGTACTATACATATCTGCTATGTACTGTAGGTTGAAACCATTCACTTCAGGAGCTCATACTCTAGCTGAGCAAAACATAAAACTACATGTGAATCAAAACAAATAATCAAAATAAAAACAAAGAAAATAAATTTTATTTCAGCACTTGTGAGGTTAAAACCACCCAGTTATTTTATCTGTAAGCATGCTACACTTTTCCAAAGAAACTATCAAAATATCTCCATAGGAGTGTATGCTAAGGTAGAGAAACATGCTGCTCTTCAAGCTCTTAGCCTGTAGTCAGGTCAGGGATACCAGCTGTGAATAAATTGTAAAGTAAGTATGAACAATTTGACAAGCCCGGCAAAGATTTGCTTGTTGGAGTGTTCCAAATCTTTTGTTCTTAGTTTTGTCCCTCCAAATGTTCAAAGGTAACGAAACAGCATGCAAAATCAGACACAGGGAGTGTAGCAATTGCAGAGTACATATTGTTTTCACTTTGTGGGTGCATTATTCACAGCATTGTTGTTCTGATCATCAATTTGCATGGCATTGTTCTCTCTCATATTTATGAATGCCATTTCCTCCCCCAGTAGTTAGTCATGCCTACCTACTCTATCATTTCCGCCATCAGTCAATTGATACAATACATAGTGTAGCAAGCACACAGACTGTATCTTCACAAAGATAGCCAAACAGTTGAATCAGCTCGAGGACTATGACAAGCAGTGGATCTTAGGTACCGGGGGAAACACAGAAGCAAAGATATGGCTAGAGGGCAGGGGAAGAAAGGGATTGAGTACGGGGTTTATCAATGGACAGGCTTAAAGTCCATGGTTTTAAAAAATTAATTTGCTTGTAAATAAATTCTAACAAACTGAATTCTTCTTATCATTTCTAGAAACTTTGGGTTAATAGGTGAATATAAGAATGAGAATTCACCGTGGTCTACACTAAAATTCTCCTGGATGTTATAAGAAAAATAGTTTATGATATTTCTATTATCCTAATTTCTGCATATTTGTTAAATAAGGAAGAAAAAGCAATAGAACTGTTTTTTGAGTCCACTGCATCTTCCCTTATCCAACATTCAGATTGTTTCCAAGCATTTGATGAACATGCAGCTTCTACAGGTAAAAATAGAATTAATAATACTTTGCTTTATTGAATACTGTTTATTGCCTTGATAAATTGCTACCAGTCACTGCCCTCTGGACACTGTCGAGCCAGCTTTTCTTTTTCACGCATGTGCATTTGATTGTGTTCATTAAAAAAGGTCTTCAGTATGATTCAATATTTCTGTGTCTTAGTAACATTAGTCTTTACCCTGATTTCAATGCTTATAAGGGAGAAGGACCTACAAAACCCAAAGTGTCAGACCTTATGTCCCAAACTGGTCTACATTTACTGATACATTATAAAGAAAAAGGATATGGGCGTCCTTCAAAGGGGAAATAAAATGTGTTGTTCTATATAGTAGTGAGCCTTAAATAAATAAGGATCTGGGACAATAATTTATGAAAGAAAAGAAATACTGTATAAAAGAAAGTTATGTAATAGTCAAAGCTTTCGAAAAATAATTTAGCTGCCCATGCTTGCTTGCCTTTTTTTTTTAACCTACTAAGTTTTCCACTACTTTATGTCATCTGAGTCAGCTTTCCAAAGGAGTTTTCTAAGTTTAGACCTTAATTTAATATACCTGCCCTTTATCAATATTATCAACATAGCTAAATAAGCAAGTGCAAATAGTTACAAACACACTGTGATCAGCACTTTGGATTTAGAAAATAAAAATCTTAAATGTTACTTTCTAGGAGCTTAAAATCTATCGAGGCAGAAAAAAATGGGGGAGGAGAAAAAATACACACGTAATTATGTAATGACACACAAGAAAATAAAATGTAAGTGCAAAATCCAATTCATTAACCTAAATGTTGGTGTTATCTGATGATTTCTAATTACAAAGTAGTCTTAGATGACAACACACATACACACAGTTTTGTATACTACCTATAGCCTTATACCTTGGTGATAACTATGTATATATGTAGTTGAATCTCACTCCTAATTCTTCACTTGTGTACCCTACAGCCTATGCAAGCCCTCCATTTAGATAGATTCTAGTTGCATGAAAATCAACATATTAAAAACAAATTGAGCAATCCTCAACATTCTCTCTCACTGTTTTTTTCTTTTTTAGTGAATAACCCAGTCACTCAAACTAAAAATTAACTCAAACTGTTCCACTTCATCCCAAGTCATTATTTTCCTTTACAATTTACTAGTATTTTAGTTCAATTTCAGCAATATTTATTGTGTGGCCACACTACATCAGAAAAAAACTGGAAACAATATGGTAAAACTGACAGTCTGGACATATTTTTTCAAAAATAAAAATATGATGAGGCTGAGGCTAGGATGTAAAGGGCTGTAAAAAAGTATGTAGCAAGGATAGTTAGTGTAGACTAAGGATGGCTATAATTTTTCTACGTTCTCACTTAATAACGTGCTTTTTATTTTACCGAATAACATAAACAAATCAAGGCTTCCATGTTCACATTCACCCCTGCCATGATCTGTGCACATGGACCCTGCCGTAGTCTTGCTACTTTGTATAAACCATTCATACTTAATGGCTAGATCATATACTTGCATATCAAGTTTCATTCCCTAAATATATATGTAAATAATTTCTCTGGCAATTCTTCCATCTCTCTGGCATCATCATTCTCTCCCTCTCTACTGGGTCATTTTAATCAAGCAATTTCCACCAGCAGACACAGCAGCATGACTGAGAGATTATTTGCAGGCTAGTGGTCACAGCTCTGCTTAGAGATGTGTGATGGGCATTTACCTGCTGGTGTGATAACATGTCTTCTGATAGATTCTGGGAAGGCTGCTGGGATGCTAAGAAGTAGAGAGGGAGATAAATCAACAGAAGCCTTTGTGGGGTGGCTAGTAGAATGACTTCTCAATGGTGCTTAAGAGCAGTTTATCAGAGGCCACAGAGGCAGGTGGGTAGGAAGGGTGAGATATTCAGGATCGCTGCGGGATCCATGGGTAGTGCGTGGGAATTTAGGATCATTGGAAGATTGATTGGTTTTACCACCAACTAAGCAAATTAATGCAGGAGGCAGAGCAGGAGAAACCCTGTTATGCCAATCATTAACATTTTGATTATTAGATGATCTGGAAGTCCTGGGGTAAAAACTGGATTAAGCAGTTCACAAGAAAATACTGAAAGCTCAGGGCAATAGAAAAAATATGGCAATATTTTGACCAATAGAACTATCTTGCCAGTGCATAATGAATTTGTATCAGCACTGCCTATCTCTATTATTCTCTGGATTTACTTATTTATGTTCACTTATATCTACCGCCCTGAATGTGGATTCCATAATATTTTGTAAGATACTATATCCCCAATACCTCAACATGTGCCTGATAAATAGATCATAACATATGTTTATTGAAGTAATTAATTGGTGGATGCTTCTTTGAAAAATGTCATTTAAGACATGAAAATAAAGAAATTTTAGCCAGAAAAAAATAAGCAAGGGATGAGTGACTATTACTGAAAGTGAGAATACTATATTTGACGTTTCAGATGTAGAAAATGCATGATGCGTTCTAGGACTCAAAAGAAATCCATATGTCTGGAGTTTAAATAACAATGGTGAGAAGTTGGTAGGTAACATATCATGGAGAGCATTGTAAACCATGTAAAATATATTGGACTTTATTACATAGTGAAGTGGAAGCTATAAAAGGATTGTAACAAGAAAGTGGTGTGATCAAATCTACTTAATGCAATAGTTGTATATGAAGTAATGTGAAGACTAGACGACAGTGGTATAAAATGAGTGAAGAAAGAGGAAGAATCCAGGTCATTATTTCTTGGTTAGGGTAGTAGAAGTGAGGGTGGAGAGAATTGAATAGATTTGACAGTTATTTCAAAACTTTAAAAAAGGAGAGAAGATAATGATTGGATCCGGATATAAGCAGTGAGGAAGTAAATATCTGAGCAACTACATGGAAGTTGTCATTAACTGACAAAGAGGACACTGAATATTGACTATGCATGAGGAAGACATTTGACTAAGTTATGGACATTCTTAGGCTCATATTCCTTTCTGATAATAAAAAAGTGAAGCATAAAACTAGATATTTAGATACAATGCCCAAAAGAGAAATGGACTGGATGTTTATATTTTAGAGTTACCAACGTCCTATATAATAAAAACCTAATATGCAAATTAACCAAAGGCAGAACAACTGGTGGAATGACAGTTTACTATATGCACACTGACCACCAGGGGGCAGATGCTCAATGCAGGAGCTACCCCAGGTTGGGGCTGGTAAGTGTGTGGCGCCAGGCGGCCAGCCAAGGTGGGTGCAATTTGGGGCTCCCCGATCACCCCGCCAATTGCCCCACAGATCTTCCTTCATTGCCAGCCAGACATAGGGACCCTACCCTATATATTGGGAATAGTGTCTTAGATTCAAAAATTAAAACCTGGCAAGACCACTCTAACACTGAAAAAACAGGATGATGCAGCGATGACATGCATGGACTCTGGCTTGCACATTTTGTGGTCAGCCCTGATTCTGACACTTATAACTGTGTGACAAAGCCAATTACTTAACTTCTCTCTGCTTCAGTTTTTCCACCCATAAGATGGGGAAAATGGTACTACTGCCTCAGAAGGATCATGTTATGTACTACTTTTTATTTTTAATTTTTTATATATATTTTATTGATTTTTTACAGAGAGGAAGGGAGAGGGATAGAGAGTTAGAAACATCGATGAGAGAGAAGCATTGATCCACTGCCTCCTACACACTCCCTACTGGGTATGTGACCGCAACCAAGGTACATGCCCTTGACCAGAATCGAACCTGGGACCCTTGAGTCCGCAGACTGACGCTTTATCCATTGAGCCAAACAGGTTAGGGCTGTACTACTTTTTGTAATCAGGGCAAAAAAATGTAGCTGCCCATACAACAGCAAGATGCCTTTCACCTGTATGAAAAGTATGGTCACTGGTGCATGCAGCGTCCAGATTGTGAGAGGGATGTCCGACTGCCTGCGGTCATCAAGCCTAAACCAGCAGTCGGACATCCCCTGAGGAGTCCCAGATTGTGAGAGAGTGTAGGATGGGCTAAGGGAACCCGACCCCCTCCCCTCCCCTCCCCCCCCCCTGCCCCATGCAAGAATTTTGTGCACCGGGCCTCTAGATAGAAAATAAAGTTCTAAAAAAAAAAAAGAAAGAAAGAAAATAAAGTTCTAAATATGACTAAAATATCTGAAGGATTGTAAAGAGAATGAGAAGATTAAAAACCTATACTGAGCCCCCCCCCAAGAATACTTTTATTTAAATTTTAAGTCTTATTTTAATGATATAATAATCATGGCATTTTGTGTCAGCATAAAGATGAACAAATAGATTAATAAAACAGAACTAAAAGTTGAAATGTAGTGAAATATACTATACTTGATTTTTATGCAGTTTAAATATATGTCTAGTGATGTGTGTGTATGTATGCATACATTTTTGTATTTATCCAACTTAGTGAGATTTTTTGGATCATTAATTTAATACAAACCTTAGATGCCATTTTTTTCCAGCTTTATTGAGATATAGTTGATGAATAAAAATGATATATATTTAGGTTGTACAATGTGGTATCTTTCCTTAAGATGTACATCATGATTTACTATACATATACTAGTATACTGTAAAACTATAGTTATACTCAACTTAAACAAAAGCATTACTTCGTACCATTATTTTGTGTGTGTGTGGGGGGGAACATTTAAGGTTTACTCTTTTATCTTCTCTCTATGATCCCCGGTCCCCTCTTTGCCAGCAGCCCCACTCCCGCCGCTGCCGCTCCCATGCGCTGACAGCACCGGCCCGCTCGCACCCACTGATGGCATGGAGCGATTAGGGCCAGGACTGGTTGTGAGTGGGGCTGGTGCCATCAGTGGATGCGAGCAGCGGCTGCTGCCCCAATCATCCCTCAGGAGCAGGGGGAGGTGGAGAAGCCCTCAGGGGTGATTGGGGCCGGCAGCCACTGCTCGCACCCGCTGACGGCACTGTGCGATCAGGTCTGGCGCCGGGTGCTGGCAGAGTGTGTGAGCAGGGCAGGCACTCGCAGCAGGTGCAAGCACCGTGTGGGACTGCGGCACTCGGGAGCAAAGAATTTTCAGTAACCACCAGAGGCTCACCCTGATAACAGCGACTGGTGCCCTACCTTGGTCTGGTGCCCCTGCTCACTTGCTCCACCATTCCATCGTGGCCAATGCCTGCCATGTCCCATGCTCTGCCGCCTGCTGCCAAAGCCCACCATGTTCCGCATGCGCCCCTGGTGGTCAGTGCATGTCAGAGCAACCGGTTGTTCAATTGTTCAGTTGTTCCAACATTTGGTCTATTTGCATATTAGGGTTTTATATATATAGATAACCATCATGCTATACATGAGTTCCCCAGAATTAATTCATCTTATGACTGAAAATTTGTAACCTTGACCATCTCCTCATTTCCTCCACCCCATTATGGCATTCACCATCCTCTCTGCTTCTATGAGTTTGATTTTTTAAGATTCTACACATAAATTATATCATACAATGTTTATTCTTCTATGTCTGGCTTATTTCACTTAGTATAATGCCTCTATGTTATCATGTTGTTGCAAATGGTAGAATTTACATTCTTTTTTACAGTTGAATAATATTCCATTGTGTGTGTGTGTGACATATTTTTTTCCATTCCTTCATTGATGCATGCTGAAGTTGTTTCCAAGCCTTGGCTATTCAAAATAATTCTTCAAGGTATGGATGTTCTTAAAAAGAATTAAAAATAGAACTGCCATGTGGTCCAGCAATCCACATCTGGGTATTTGTACAGACAAAATAAAAACATTAACTTAAAAATATATATACACCCCTATGTTCCTTGAAGAATAATTTGCAATAACCAAGATATGGAAACAGCCTAACTGTCCACAGATGGATAAATGGGTAAAGAAACTGTGGTATCTACATGCAATGGACTCAGCCATAAAAAGAATACAATCTATCCATTGCAACACATGAGTGGACCTCAAAGACATTATGCTACATAAGTGAAATAAGGCAGGCAGAGAAAGACAGATTAATACTGTATAATCTCTCTTATATGTGTAATCAAAAAGAAAAACAAGTTTCTAGATACAGAGAACATATTGGTGGTTGCCAGAATCAGAGGGATGAACTGTTTTTGTTTTTGTTTATTTCAAGTAAGTATTTTTTAAAGAGGGCAAAGAACCTGAATAGACATTTTTCCAAAGAAGACATACATATCCAAACAGGTACTTGAAGAGGAGCTCAACATCACTAATCATCAGAGAGATGCAAATCAAAACCACAATGAGCCCTAGCCGGTTTGGTTCATTGGATAGAGCATCAGCCTGCGGACCAGAGTCCCGGGTTCCATTCTGGACAAGGACATGTATCTTGGTTGCAGGTTCCTCCCGGGCCCGAGCCCTGGTCTGGGGCATGCAGGAGGCAACCAATCGAAATGTTTTTCTCACATCAATGTTTCTCTCTGTCTTTCCCTCTCTCTTCCACTCTCTCTAAAATAAAATCAATGGAAACATATCCTCAGGTGAGGATTAACAAGCAAACAAACAAACAGCAACAACAACAACAAAACAATGAGATGTCACCTCACACTTGTTAGGATGGCTATTATCAGAAAGACAAAGAACAAGAGTTGGTAAAAATATGGAGAAAAAGGAACCCTTCCTCGTTGTTATTGGGAATGTAAAAATTGGGACAGGCATAATGCAGAACCGTATACAAGTTCAATTCCACTTCTGGGTATATACCTAAGAAATGTAATTAATATCTTAAAAACATATCTGCATCTCCAAGAAAGATAATATTTAAGAGATGGACTAACACAAATATATAGGTGAATATAGTTTATAAAATACCATCCCAAAGAAGTTGATTAATGATGGAGTCTATTAATAAATGGAGTTGGGACAACTAGCAGCCTTATGGAAACATTTTTAAAAAGTTGAAACCACATGTCATACCACTACTAGGGTAAATCTTGAATGCATTCAAAAATCTAAAGGTAAAAAAAAGAAAGAAAGAAAGAAATCATATAAATAACTTGTTACTGTATCTAATCCATCTTGAAAACATGGATGGGAATCCTCAGATGGAGGGAGCCTCTATTGCACTATATTAACCCTTTGAGTGCCAACCAATATCCTAGGAACGATGCTAAAATTGCCAAGGCATTTTTGCTGATTTTACAGCAGTTTAGGAAAAAAAATTATGAATCGCAAGTAAATGAAGTTACATATTCAAAAACTTAAGGAAACCTTTACTACATTGACATATTTAGCAATATCATCATCACTAATAAAAGCAGACTTAGAACTGGACACCATTTCGAAGCTTTGATAGCGCTCCTGACACTTTTGGCGAGACAGGAGGAGCATGATCACGCTCCCCGGCACTCTAGGGGTTAAAGGGGAATAATAACACAATCAGCCCATCGGAAACCTCCAGCTAATTTCCCCAAGTGCCAGTAAACACTCTAAAACAGCAATAAAACAATCCTCCAAGGACTTTTGCATAACATAAAACATTTAAAACATCAATTACCTAATAATTTAACACTTAATGAACTCATTAGTCGGTATGCTTGTACTCAGTATGCAGTGCTTTTTCTATGGTATTCAATACAAATTATGCTGGGTTTCTATACTGCAATGAGCATAAACTGCCATGTAAATAAACCCCATTAAGGATTTTGTTTCAAACACTTAAAAAATCCAAACAACACTTAGCAAAATAAATAAAAATGACAACTTTAAAAATATGGTGTTTACCACTACAATAAATGCTCAAGTGAGATTTTGTGGCCAGAAAGAATCAGCAGGCACTGTTGCAGCAGTGGTGGGTAAGGCTTAGTGAAGAGTTAGCACGTGTAAACATTCGTGGCAGGAGGCATGAGCCCACAGGGTCAACAGCTGAGACATGGCTGCAGTGCTCTCTGCATTCTCTAACCAGTTCTCATGAGTTACTTTAATGTCCTTGCTATGGCACATGTGACACAAATTCATCATCATGGGTTTCAATTCAGATAGTTTGGGGGGAAATAGAAACTCTCAAATTTGAGTACCTAAAAAAACTATTGCATGACAAAAAAATAATGTAAAAATAAAAATAACCAACTGAGAAAAGCTATTGGCCATCTATGTTACAATGAGTTATTTCCTTAATAGAGAAAGAGTCTCCTAGTAATTGTTAGGGACAAGACAAACATAAAAATAAAAAAGACCCAAATAGTTCATAGGAAAACATCTCTACATGTATCCTTTCAACACATGAAAAGGCATTCTACCTCCCTCATATAAAAGAAATAAAAATTAAAACTACATTGAGATAACATTCTTCATATATCAAATTGGCTAAAATCCAAATATTTGCTGACAAAGCTTGAACATACACTTTTACTCATTGTTGTTGCTGTAAAACAATGAGGACAAATATTGGCTATATCTATCAAAATTACAAGCACACACAGCCTTTGACACAGCAACCCCAATTTGAAGAATCTAATTGGGATATACATATATACCAAAAAATATGAAGTGATGTACATACCAGCTTGTTACTGAGGCATTATTTATATTAGCAAACATTGGGAGGAGCCCATACAACCAGCAGAAGAGACTGGTTGATTTCCCATGGCAGACCTACACAATGGACTACTATGCAACCTTAAAAAATAATGTACTAATCTGTACTGTTCTCTCTTATGAGAACAAAATTACAGAATAGTGTGCATCATATACTAACTTTTGGATAAGGGATAAATAACACATGCTCTATTTTCTTTAACAAGTCATACACATACACATATATACATCCCTAAGAATCATTAATAGTCTAGTAAAAATATGAGAAGGAAAAGAAATTTGGTAGGGAAGTAATTAAATCAAGACTTCTCTATGCCTGACTTTGTACAAAGTTTTAATTTTAATTATATATATTCATTGATTATTTTTAAGTCTCATAGAGAAACAAACAAAACCACAGATAAATCTGACCATATATTAAATCAATATTATGGACATAGAAGAAATATTTATTTCAAGAGATGCTAGAGCACAATATATTGAATGATCTTATTATGGGAATGAATTCCAAGTAAATTAACTAACTAAATAAATAAATTCCAAACTTCAGTTTATAAGATAAAGCAAATAAGATAAAATTATGCCAAATACACTAAGTAAAACTTCTGAAATGTTAAAATTGAAGTAAAGATATAAACTTATGATTTAATAAATATAAATACTCCTGCTAATTTAGAAAAATTTCCTGGAAGTTTTATCACCTCCTATAGCAATAAACATCCCTGGCAGAATGCCTTCTTTAATTCTACCACCTATTGAACAAAACAAGAACATCTTGTAGAAATGGCTAACTCTATTTTTCATGCAAGGAAGGTAAATGACATCTAAGGACATTTTCTATACCAGAAAACTGGGAATCCTTTTTACATTTTAAAGCAGTCATGTCAAAAATATGTGGGAGTCCAGTAAAAAATGTGAAGGGATTAAGAAATACAAATCTGTGGTTACAAAATCTTCACTGGGTTATAAAGTACTCTATAGGGAATCCTATATAATAAAAGCCTAATATGCAAATCGACTGAACGATGGAATGACCTGTGGAACAACCAGTCTTTTTGATGTGCACTGACCACCAGGGAGCAGACGCTCAATGCAGGAGCTGCTTCCAGCCTGCAGGCCCCAGGCCAGCCTAGCCAGGTACCAGCGGGGACCCCTCAATCACCCCACCAGTCGCCCCACAGATCAGCCCTGATCGCCGGCCCGGCCTAGGGACCCTAACTCTGCGCGATTTCGTGCACTGGGCCTCTAGTATAGTCAATAATTGTAGAACTATGTATGATGATAGGTAGGTACTGGAAATGTCAGGAACACTATGTAAAGTATATGATTGTCTAACCACTATACTATACACCTGAAACTAATCCTAATATATAAAAACCCTGGGTCATAATGACCAGTAACGACAGAGGCTCAGACTGATTCTCAACCTACCAGAAGTCAGTTCTGCAATCAGCGTGCTGTAGGCGGGGTGCCCCACACTGACTGCTGAGGGGGCTGCAAATCAGGGCCAGAGAGAGGCCTGAAGAGAGAAGCAGGGAATGATCCATTGTCTCTGTGACAGCTTTTGATCAGCACTTGCCTCTCTCTTTCTCTCCAAGTTTGGCCAGCAGCCACGCCTCCATTTCTCTCCAGGCCTCCACTGGTGCTGCTGACCAGCCCCGCCTTTCTGATCAGGACCCATTGATAGGCCCAGAGACACTGACTGGCATAGGAACTGACCAATCAGAACTAAATGTGGGTGCTGTGAAGAACCAATGGCTGCCTAGGAGGAGGAGCTTCTGACACTGACTGGTATAGACACCGACCAATCAGAACCAAATCTGGGTGCTATGGAAAGCCAATGGCTGCCTAGAAGGCAGAGCTTTTGATGCTGACTGGCATGGAAACCGACCAATCAGAATCAAATTGGCCAGCAGAGGAGGGCAGTTGGGGGTGAGATCAGGCCGGGAGGGGAGGGCCATTGGGGGCAAGATCAGGCCGGCATGGGAGGGCAGTTGGGAGCAACCAGACTGGCAGGGGAGGGCAGTTAGGGGCAACCAGGCTGGCAGGGGAGGGCAGTTAGGGGTGATCAGGCTGTCAGGCAGAGGCAGTTAGGGGTGATCCGGCAAGCAGGCAGGTGAGCATTTAAGAGCCAGCAGTCCCAGATTGCAAGAGGGATGTCCTACTGCCGATTTAGGCCCAATCCCCCAAGGGGTCACCAATTGGAGAGGGTGCAGGCTGGGCTGAGGGAACCCTCCCCTCCATGCATGAATTTCATGCACCAGGCCTCTAGTACAAAATAATATTAAATGTAAACTGATATTGAAAAATAAAATTTCAATTAAAAATAAAGTGGAGTGATCTGGTCCCACACTCAGGGTGTGATAATTGTGGGTGGAAGAGGGTTAGAAGAGGTCTGCTGAAGCCGGTTTGGCTCAGTGGATAGAGCGTTGCTCTGTGGACTGAAAGGTCCCAGATTCGATTCCGGTCAACCACTATACCTTGGTTGCGGGCACATCCCCAGTAGGAGATGTGCAGGAGGTGGCTGATCGATGTTTCTCTCTCATCGATGTTTCTAACTCTCTATCTCTCTCCCTTCCTCTCTGTAAAAAAATCAATAAAATATATTTAAAAAAAAAAGAAGAGGTCAATGAGGGAAAAAAGGAGACATGTAATATTTTCAACAATAAATATTTAAAAAAATAAATAATAAATGTATTGAAAGGCATTAAGTCCACAAAATAGTATGAGTTCAAAGTTAAACTTTGTTTCATTTGTTCCCATCACTGAAGATGCAAAGAAACATTAAGTAGGAACTTTCCCAGACTGCTTACAGTTAAGGGATTGCCTAATTAATATGAAAAAACCCTATTGACTCAGTCCATGAATTACCCATGAATTACAAAAGTGGGTAATATCTTGGAGTGGCTGTAAGGTTTTTTTCCCTTACTAATTCCACTCTATTTATTTTTTTGAAAGAAGAGAAGATGCACAGAGCTTCAATAGCTCTTGCTGTCATATAGGACAGAGTAGAAAAAAATATATATTCTTTTTAGTCCTGATATTATTGACTCACCAAACCCACACTAACATTTTCTTCAGCTAGAGTTCTTGTTATACAAGAAAAATAGATTGTTATTACCATCGTGAGCTTGATTTTCTGTTACTTACAGCGAAGACATTCATTGTTTTCTAACATGCAATGCAATGTCTTAATTATGTATATTTTTTGTTCCTAGATTGTAACTTCTTGAGAGTGACTTGCACTGAGTGGACTCTTAATGAATAAATGAGTGAATTTTAAACTTTTATAATTAATCAATAGGTTTTTTCATGTTAATTAGGCAAAATTAAATTTAGTTCTTTTTTCCTTAAAAATCCAGAAGAGATTTTTTTCTTTGATAACCACAATTAGGTAATATTGTTTAAAATGTAACTTGATTGTACTTCCAAAATTAGATGGATGGATTGATTTATAATTTTTATATTTTGACAAGCAATTGAACAAATGTTTTTCTGACCGGGTACATTTATATTCCTATTGATTCTTATAAATTATTTATTTTCCAAAAAATGGATTCTTCAGAATAATTTATCTTATAATACCTAGCGGTGAAGTTAATAGCAGTATAATATTGAATAAAATCTGTAAAACAGCATAGAATTTGGAAAAAAAATTTTAATTAAAAAACATACAGATTATTTATCAACACTAAAAAAATAAATTGAATGTGTTGTAGGTCATCCAAAGCATAATAATGATGCTGAAAATAAGTATTAAAACAGCATTGGATCTAGCACTTATTAAATTCAGAAATGAGGACAATAGATTAACATACTATAAAGTCATAGATGAGCATGTGTTTTTGCGTGTTTAAGTAGTACAGATATTATCTGTTTCAATTATTCCATATATGTCATTTATTTATTTTAATTTATCTTTATTGTTGAAAGTATTACAGATGGCCCCTTTCCCCCCATTGTCTCCCCTACACCCAACACCCCCCCATAGCAATAAAGAAGAGAATCTCTACCTGCACCCACTTCCACCTTCCCTCTGAGATTCCTCAATCTGTTCAATGCTTCCATGTCTTTTGATTCTTTTTGTCCCTAAATTTATTTTGTTTATTATATTCCACATAAAAGCGATATAATGTCATACTTGTCTTTCTCTGACTGACTTCATTTTAACTATATTTCTCAGTATTCATAGGTTTTCTTTTTTCATTACTAATATCTAAAATATTAAATCTGAAATTTTCTTTGAAAATGTCAACTTTCTATCAAAAAACTTCAATTATGCAATCTGTTAAAAGCAGTGCAAACATTTTACTAATTTTAAAAAAAGGTATTAAAAGCTATACCAGAGTCCAATGTACCATTCTTTTATTAATTTGCTAAACAAATATTTGTGAAATAGCTACTTTTCAAAGAAGGCTATTCCATGAAAACAAAATACACAAAGTCCCTGTACTTGTGGAATTTATAATCTTTGAGAGGAGACAAGTAATAAACAGATAGGCAAATAAATATATGACATATCTGGTGGTGGTGAGAAATAGAAGAATGATGAATAGGGAAACAGGAGCTAGAATGACTGTGTGGGGAGGCACTGCTATATTTGGTGGGCCTGTCTGTCTTTAGATGACGTTAAAGCAGTAACTTAAATGAAGTAGCCCAGCTATGCAATATGTGAGGAATGACCATTTCAGACATAGGGAGAACATGATTAAAGGTCCCTAGGCAAGAGTATCCCAGGGATATTTGCAGATCCTCAAAAGAACAGTGTTGCCCGGCTGGTGTGGCTCAGTGGTTGAGCATTGACCTATGAACCAGGAGGTCATGGTTTGATTCCCCGTCAGGGCACATGCCCAGGTTTTTGGCTCGATCCGATCCCCAGTGTGGGGCATGCAGGAGGCAGCCGATCAATGATTCTCTCTTATCATTGATGTTTCTATTTTTCTCTCCCTCGCCTTTCCTCTCTGAAATCAAATATAAATATATATATATATATCCCCTATCTAATAATAGACAAACATGGTAATTAACCGTACCTCCGCTACGCTTCCCATTGGCTAATCAGCAGGATATGCAAATTAACTGCCAACAAAGATGGCGGCCAGCAGCCACGCAGCTGAAGCGAACATGAGGCTTGCTTGCTCCAGTGATGGAGGAAGCCAAGGTTCCCCGCCTGTCGCAGCCCAGCTCTGAGCTCTGGAAGCAACAATGTTGCAATTATAGAAGCTAAACAAACCCCAAATACCTGCTTTCAGCCACCATGGCCTCAGAGCTTAGAGCGCCAGTGATGGCAACAGAGTTTCAATTATAGAAGCTAAACAAACCCAGATACCTGCTTTCAGCCAGCCACTGCCTCAGAGCTGGAGCCGACACTCAGCTCCAGTGACAGCTATAGAAGGTAAATAAATCCCAGAATTAAAAAAAAAAAAAGAGGCTGGGAGCTTCAGTCACCCGCCAGCCTGAAAACGGCCCTCAGCCCCTCACCCAGACTGGCCAGGCACCCCAGTGGGGACCCTCACCTGAAGGGGGTGTGACCAGCTGCAAATAGGCATCAGCCCATCATCCAGGCTGACCAGGCACCCAAGCGGGACCCCACCCTGATCTGGATCACCTTTCAGGGCAAACCAGCCTGCCCCCACCCATGCACAAGGCCTCTATCCTATATAGTAAAAGGTTAATATGCAAACTGACCCTAACAGCAGAAAGACTGGGAATGACTGGTCACTATGACACACACTGACCACCAGGGGGCAGATACTCAATGCAGGAGCTGCCCTCTGGTGGTCAGTGCGCTCTCACAGGGGGGAGCTCTGCTCAGCCACAAGCCAGGCTGATGGCTGCCAGTACAGCAGTGGTGGTGGGAGCCTCTCCTGCCTCCTCAGCAGCGCTAAGGATGTCTGACTGCAGCTTAGGTCTGCTCCCTGCTGGCAAGTGGACATCCCCCAAGGGCTGCCAGGCTGCCAGAGGGATGTCTGATTGCCAGCTTAGGCCTGATTCCCAGGGGAGCAGGCCTAAGCCAGCAAGTGGTCACCTCCAAGGGGTCCCAGACTGTGAGAGGGCACAGGCTGGGCTGAGGGATGCCCCCCTCCCCCCCCAAGTGCACAAATTGAGAGAGAGAGAGAGAGAGAGAGAGAGAGAGACCAGGTTGGGCCAGTATGAACTGGGGAGAGTGCTGGGAGTTGAGATCAGAGCTAGAGCTTGGGATCACAACAACCAGTACCTTCAAGGGCATGGTAAAACTTCGAATTTTTTATTTCCAGTTTGATATGTCAGAGATTTACCTATTTGGAGGAAAATAGAGCATTATAAAATCATAAAGCAAACACTTTGAAAGTTTCTATCAGAATTAAACAAAAATACAAAATAGAAAAAGCAGAAATTTTGAGTCAATTACTTTTTCCTTCTTTTTAAAAAAAATCACTACTTTTCTGAAGACTCACTCTATGGCAAATTCCGACCTAAGCAATTTTTGTACAGTAATGTTAGTTAATGAAGAAAATTGCATCCCAATACACAATTTATTGTTTATGCATCCATTAGTTCATGAAAACTTGCAAGGGAAAAACCTATCTGTATAAACCATTCCTACCCAGGGAAACTCCTTAACTATGCTAGAAAATTGCTTCTAGGATTAGGCTCATTTTACTAATCTGGGCAATAGATATTGAACCCACCAAGGAATCCGTAAGCAAAATCTCACAGCAGGTGCAGCTGCAGGTGGCAGTGGAGCTTTCCAATCGCTACTGAAGCTGCCAGAATGTAGGAGATCTTATGTCATCTGGCAAGTACCTCTAATGGACAGGCATCGCTTTGGGGCAAAAAATTCTCTTGTATTCAGAGAGGCAGAAGAATGCTATTAAGTTTTTTTTCCCCCTTTAGTTCCCCCAAATGGCAGAAGGATCTTCTGTATCCTTGGGAAAGTAGTCTAAAGATGCTCCTAATAAATTCAGTGTTATCTGATGGCTTACGCTGAAATGGATCTGCAGTATATTTGTAATCACTGAATGATTTATATGTAAAATGATTTAAATAATGGTCATTAATTTAATAGCAAGTGTTTTCAATGTATATGTTCTAACTTGAGACATTGTATGCCTTGCAATTTCTCCCAAGATATAAAACATCTTCTTCTGACAACTAGAAAGTTCAGGCCAAGGCAAACACATGGAGGAAAGCCCTTCAAAAGATTTTCTAGGGAAAAGATGGGAATATTGGCAAGTGTTGTTGCCTGAGAAGAAAAAGCTTTTCCTGACCACTCATTCAATGACTTTGACCAGAGTGTCATGGTGTTTGGAAAACAAGGTTCTAGGGTAGAGGTCATGCATGCCTCTAGAATCTCTGCAGATTTAAAAAAAAAAAATCACACTCCGGAGGATGTGCTATGAATTTTTTCTTCTGCCTTTTTTAATATCACACATTTAAATTATCATGGCCTATTATAGTTTGATGACTGCTAGCTTTGTGCCAACTTTTTGTGCTTGTACCACAAAGAAGTCATTATTAATGCAAAGATTTGAGAAGGGACAGATAAATTAGTTCCCTAGCCCCTGCTCTTCTTCTGTATTTCCTCTGGCTCCTCCTGGGGTCCTTGTTAATACCAGACCCCCTGCAGCACCAGGAAAAGATGTTGTTGCTATTCATTTATACAAGCTATCAAAGAAATTATGTCTACCAAGTGTGTCATCACACAACTATTTTTAATGATTATAGAAACAAATCTTTAATGTGGTTATTAAATCTAAGCATTATAACACATTTTTGGGGAGTTTTAACAAGGCAAAATAGTTAAGCATTAAACAAATATGAATTTAAGTTATGAGGAAAAACTGCCTATACTTAAAACTGCTCTTTTTGTCTTTTAAATGAGAGAAAGAAAAAAAAAAGCTCTATGTTTAGAAACCTAATGGCAAAAATTTAGAATAGAAGTAATCAATACTGGAACTTCATGAGCAGAAATGTGTTTATGTTCTTGGAATCTTAGATTGCATTCTCAAGGTCTTCTTGCCCTAAGAATTCAGCAACTTTTCTGGGAATAAATTCTAGTGGGGGACATAAGCGTAAGATCAAGTTCGTTCAAAACTTCCACAACAGTCTAAGCACACGTTCATGATAGATATGCATATATTAAGTCACTATCTCATCTATTGGTGTAATTGGAATTCAGGAGCAGTTTAGGGCACCCGGGGGCCTCACTCCTCCCCCCACTTGGAAATTTGGCAGAGCCCACAGACCTCTGCTCAGCACAGTCCCTGGACTGTGGTTGGGGACATTGGAGCTCAAACAAAGTCTCCCTGCTGTGCCCCTCAATGTGGCGGCAGCTGCCACTCAGGTAAACAGGGTGCTCATAGTGTTGCCCCAACAACAGCCCCTGGAAACAAGGGTTGTGTCTGACTCATCCTCGTGTACCTGCCCTGCGGCACAAAGCAATGGTCAGGAGCTCACTGTCCCGTATGGTAGCCACCAGCCGCGAGTGGTTATTAAGCACTTGACATATATCCAGTGCACTTGGAAAATAAATACCAGTGGGGGAAATGAAACAAGTTATTGTATTCATTATTTGTTAATAGAATTTATGAAGAGAACCCAGCATATTTTAGTTTTCCAAAAGTGTTTCAAAATTTCAAAACTTGGTAGATTCTAGAAGACATTTATTATTCAGATTATAAAGTTTTAAAAGGAGTTCAAATTTGGTCCATTACTTTTTATACCTCAAAGTGTAGTATCATTCAGCATCGCATGAAGCGAATGTTAGGTGAGCCTTCAGGTCTGTAGTGTGAAGCTTAGTAAGTAAATTAAAATAGGGCATGGAAAAAATAAGTCACTGGGGCTTAGTGTAGAACTCAGAGTGAAATCAATTTTATTATGATTAAAAAGGCATTAGATAAAGATGAGGAAGCTGATAGAAGAGATAGGATGGTCTAGATAAAGAAAAAAACACATTAACTTATAAACCTATATTCTCTAGGAGCAGAAATATTGCCAGCTGGAAGCACACATACACACACAAAAAAGAATTTTGACTATTACTGCAATCCAGGTGCTAGTGATTTTCTCTCTAAAAATTCAGCCCATATGTGCAATGGTTTATGGTACTCGCTACCCAAGGTCACTTCTCAAAAAAGGAAGAAATATCGCTTATTACCTAAGGTGAATATACTCATTTCAAATAAACCATTCTTATTTAACATAAAGTATGTTTTCAATGCTCTAATTTTGCTTTCGTGAGAAGATGACTTTTAGGATTATTTATTTATATTTTTACAACATCCTAATTACATGAAGTGCATTCACAACAAACATATAATTAAATTCTTTGCAGAACTCAGAAAAAGAGACAACACCTGCCCACTATATGTGCGATGAAGGTTTAAGTAAGTAACAGTTTATAAAGGTCTTCTAAGTCTAGGGTCTGTAAAAATTAAGATTAAAATTAGGTTTTTTAAATCTTTATTATGGTAAAATAATATTATATATGTAAAGATTATATATATAATGTTTTAAAATATAATATAATGAAGCCACCACTTAGGTCATGAACTATAACATTACCAATTTTTTTCAACTACTTATGTTTCCCCACCCCAGGAATTACCTTTATCTTAAATTTTGTGTTTTCAATTCCCCACTGCTTTTGAGAACAATGAAAGCCAAACAAGAAACTGAGTTCTATCAAATGATTCACCCTCCTTTTATTTCTTCCTAGAGGCCAAGGGCACAAAATTTGTGCATGGGGGGGGGGTGGTCCCCTCAGCCCAGCCTGCACCCTCTCCAATCTGGGACCACTTGGGGGATGTCCGACTGCCGGTTTAGGCCTGATCCCGGGTTCGGGCCTAAACTGGCAGTCGGACATCCCCTCACAATCCTGGACCGCTGGCTCACCCCTAATTGCCTCCCGCCTGTGGCCTGGTTGCCTCTTCCTGCCCCCCCCCCCTGCTGGCCTGATCACCCCCAACTGCCCCCTCCCCCTGCTGGCTTGGTCACCTCTCAAGGCTCCCCCACCAGCCTGGTCACCCCATGCAGCCTGCTGTCCAGTAATTTGGTCGTCCCTCACTAACCCCCCTGCAGGCCTGGTCGCCCCACACAGCCTGCTTGTTCAGTTGTTTGGTCGTCCCTCACTAATCCCCTTGCCAGCCTGGTTGTAGGCAGCCATCGTGTGATGGTGTGATGGTCAATTTGCATATTACCTCTTTATTATATAGGATTGATTTCAAAGCCTGGCATAATCAGCAGTATTTCCATGCCTCTGGTGAAAGAGGGATGTGAGTGTGTGTGTGTGTGTGTGTGTGTGTGTATGAGTACACACAGGGTGTTACTAGGAAGCTTTAAGTCCCAAAGAGGATTTTCCTGAGTCTTCCTTCAGAGAAAATAAATGAATGCAAACTCCTTGTTTGTTTTGTCTTTGATATTCACTGACCACCCCCCAAAAAAAAGGACTTTGAAGAATATCATAAAAGAAGAGACAAAAGAATGAACATTTAGACTGAGGCTTTATATTTTGAGTAAAAGAAAAGAATGTTTGCTTTGTTCATTGCTTGAACATACAAAGTGTTTACATTATTTTTCCTGGAGAGTAATTCCTGAGGATTATTTTGATAACTTTCTGGTAGATGGAAGTTGTAGTTTCTTGTAATAAAATTATTATACCACAGTAATTTTATGACCAGCAAATGTCTTAAGGATACTTGGAATTTTTTTTCTAATTTTCAAAAATATACCACATGGGGTGGTAGCAGTCCTGTGTACAGGGCATTTTCTTGTGAATGTTCACATACATCATTAATGACTACAATTTCCAAATCAGGATGGTGTTATCATATCTATCTTTCAAGTCAAGTTAAGAGAGGAATTCAATAATTCACCCAAGATCCCAGCAAAGATAGTGTAATATTTATTTTCAGGCAATGGTGTACTGGTATATGTTTAACAATCAACTCCCTGGCTGTGGAAAGTGGGAGGGGTGGGAAGAAAACTGTCACATCATGACATTTGACAATTTTCATGATGAAAATACTTCCACCAAGGCAGATTTCAAACTAGCTACCTGAGGAATTTGAAAGAGTGCTTCAGTAGCACACCACTATAGAGGTGAGGCAAAAGTAGGCTCACAGTTGTTAGTAATTGAAACAGTTTATTCTTATATTATTATTTAATAATCATATTATTTTCCATACAAACACCTGTAAACCTACTTTGCCCCATGCTGTATAGTATTTATATCATAAAATGCATAGACACAGGTAGCATCAGGAATATAGAAAATAGTAAAATGTAGTAAAAATAAAAGTGATGGCTTTTGAATATTATCTTTTCCCCTAATATGACTGTTTAATTGTAAGTTTTTTATAGTTTAATTTTTAATAATGCATGCATCTAACATCGGTGTACCAAAATTCTTGAAAATTTAATAAATCAGCTTTCTACCATCGCTATGCCCAGGTGTCTTTGCAGATCCCAACTCCTTTCATGATGTGATAGTTGGCTTGGATATAAATGCATTGTGTTAGAGCATAAAGTAGAGAAAGGACTTTGGGGTTAAGAGACCTGACTTAGACCTGGCTCCACCTCCAGCAAACTTGTGATAAGGGCAAATTATGTCATTTCTCTGGCTCCAGTTTTTATCTTTTAAATAAGATGACATTTCTGGTTTCAAAAGTTTGTAGCCAGGTAAAACTTCTGTACTTACCATCCTCAAAACATTTCCTTTGTCCCATTAAAGAACTGATCTGTTAGAGTGGAAAGTGGGAATGGGACAGTTTTCCATAACCTTGGTACCCCCAGTACTTTTTAAGATATTCCAAATAACCCTTAATTTCTAAAGTTTTTTTTCCTGCTATAATATTCTAAGATGAAATATGTTAGGTCAAAAAAATTGCATCGTGATGGATATTATACCACTAACTTATTTCAAACCATTTTCATGAAAAAGTACTTATGATTTGCTCTTCTGCCTTAGTTGCCCTTAGTAAACTGAAATAAAACAATGGAAGTTAACATTTCCAATAAGAACACCTGATTTTCTCATCCAAATGCATCCTCTCCCTTGATCCCTATCTTGGTGAATGGAGACACCATTCACTCCATTTCTAAGGAAAAAAAACTTAGAGCCATCCTTGACTCTGTTATTCTCATAGTTTACCTCCAATTAGTCAGCAACTTGAATTGCTGCTCTCCTCAGTTTCTCATTCATTCATTTATTTTATTTTATTTATTTTAATTATAGGTGACATATCCAGGTTGCTCAGTGGGTTGGATCATCCTAATGTGAGGGATTGCAGATTGAATTCCTGGTCAGGGCACATGCCTAGGTTGTGATTGGATCCCTGATTGGGGCACATATGGAAGGGTGGGGTGGCCTATCTTCTCTCTCATGTCAATGTTTTTCTCTTTCTCCCTTCCTCTTTTTTTAAAATATATTTTTATTGATTTCAGAGAGAAAGAGAGAGGGAGAGAGAGATAGAAACATCAATGATGAGAGAGAATCATTGATCGGCTACCTCCTGCACACCCCCTACTGGGGATCAAGCCTGCAACCTGAGCATGTGCCCTTGACTAGAATCAAACCCCGGACCCTTTAGTCCCCAGGCTGACAGAATATCCACTGAGCCAAACCAGCTAGGGCTCCCTTTCTCTTTCTCAAAATATATTTTTATTGATATCAGAGAGGAAGGGAGAGGGAGAGAAAGATAAAAACATCAGTGAAGAGAGAGAATTATTGATTGTCTGCCTTTAGCACACTCCCTACTGGGGATCAAGCCTGCAACCCAGACACGCACCATGACCAGGAATCAAACCATGACCTCCTGGTTCATAGGTTGACACTCAACCACTGAGCCATGCCAGCTGGGGTCCCTTCCTCTCTCTTTAAAAAGCAATAAATTCTTGGGTAAGAATTAGAGAAAAGTTATTGGCCAACTTTACTGTACCAGGTATAGTTCTAGGTTTTACTAATAAACAATGAACAAAACGAAAGCCTTGCTCTCAAGAAAAGTCTATTCTGGTACAGAGAGACAATAACCAGTAACCAGATCAAAGGTTTTTATTAATAGTGTGTGATGCGCTAATAAATTCTGTGGGGAAACAAAAGTTAAGGGGTAGGGTGGCTAGAAACTGACAGCAGGGGATGGTCATTGGTAGAAGTTCTCTCTGATGAGGTGAAATGAGAACAGATGCCTGAATGGAAAGGGGATATTTGAGGGAAAGTTTTTCCAAGTCTAAGTGCCAAGGGCTTGAGGTGGGAGAATGCTTAGTAGTTTTGAGAAGCAGTGAGGAAGCCACTGAGTTTAGACTGGAATGAATATGCTCAACAGGAGACAAGAAAAAAAGGATGATAATCACAGTATGCAGACTGACAAAAATATCTGGAAAAAGAGCTTTCTTAAAAAAAATTCTGAATGGAGGTCTTAAATAGTGTTACTGTCTTGATTTGAGTTCTTTTTGTTGTTGTTGTTTTAAGAATCACTCTGGTTGGTGAGTAAACACAGACTGAGGGGAGAGGGACATGGAGCTTTAAAGAAGCAAGTCAGATGGTAGTTGAAATAATAATTCAGTCAAGCAAGGGTGTGTCTTGAACCAGCATGGGAGTAGTGGTGATGCTGAGAAATTCTCAGTTTCTAATTATATATTTTGAAATATGCCTTCCATTCGTAGGACCTTGGTTGTGACCCTAACTTCATTCTGTCTTACACTTTTCCTTGCTTCATGTGATTCACCCACACTGGGATCCTGCATAGTCTGCAAACCCTCCAAAGCACTTGGCTGCTTCAAGCCCTTTGAACTTGATCTTTTCTCTTTCGGAAAAGCCAGTCTAATGGCTTGCTCTCCTCTGCTCCATTTAGGCCCCTTTTCAAATGTCCTTCTAATAAAAACCCTCCCTCTGTATCCCATCCAAAATACTAACCACCATTCTTTATCCTTCATTCCACTTTAACTTTCCAACATAGCACTTAATATTACTAGTTCAAATACATTATGTATTTATTTTCTTGTGGGTCTCCCCAATTCCATGACAATTTGTTTTGTTCACCACTGTCAAAAGCGAATCCAGCTTTCTAAAACATTGTGTCATTTCCACATTTACAAACCTGAATCGTTCCACATTTCCTAAAGTTCTGATTGTCATATGGCACTGATAAGTATAATGACCACATCCTGGGAAGTATCGCCATCCAATCACTCAATTTCTTCTATCACTCAGTTTTCAACTTTCAAGAAGGGACAAGAAAGTTCTGCATAAACCTACTTTCTGGCACAGTCAGATCCTGAGATAATAGCTTTCAAGTGTTTGTATTTCAGTTTTGCATTTCCACGGAGCCAGCTCCCTGTTCCCAGCCCAATTTGCCTAGATTTCACCTTGCTATTCTAGGCATAATGATGCACATAGTAAAGCAGATTGACAAGAGCTAAATTATTTCAATTGTGCTTGGCTTCTGCATGAAGGGAAGTATTGTATACACTCAAGGAGTCAGTATTAAAAAATGTTTGCTCTTTGAGCTTTCAGGCTAAGGGGATTTGAGGTGCACTTAGCTCAGTAGATTTTGTCCACATAAAGCACTTTTGTTGGAAATCTGCTTTTCTCCTGCTTGTTATTATTAACCAAACAGCCTGCTTTTGTCAAATTTATAAAGTCGATGTTATTTCTCTTTCCTCTCTCAATTTCTATTATATTTCCTGGCTTATTTTACCTTTCTCCTCTTTTCACACAATAAACCAACTTGCCTTTGACCAAAACCAGTATAAACTTCCATGTAATTATGATATGCATTTTAGTTTCTGGTGAATTAGGTGGAAAATAATATAAATGAATGAATTACGCTAAGTAGGGATAAACTGACAGTTCACTCTTGCCCCCTCCCTTATATAGCATGCATATTGATTTCTGCCTCTCCCAGTCATTTTTTGATCCGGCTTTGACTTCAGGCAATGTGAAAAATTTAGGTTTTTGCTCTGTGTCACTTTAACCTACGGTACTCTCTTTAAGGGAGAGGAGAAGAGACTGAATGGAGGAGAATCAGGCCACATTCATGGGGCCTTCTTTTACTTTTTAGGAGTGAAAGATGAGAGAATCTGATCTCAGGCCCCTTTAAGGACTATTGGCACTTGTCCAATAAAACATTTAGTATTCGAGCACTTCAAATGTGGCTATTGCAAATGAGAAAATTAATTTTAACTGTATTAAATTTTGTTTTATTTACATTTAAATTACCACATGTGGCTAGTAGTGATTACTGTGTTGAGCAACACCACAGTAAAGGGATTGAACTAGGGGAGTCAGGGGAAGGGATGCATACTTTCCAGTTCCTTTATTTCTAGCAGATAGAATTGGAAAGAATGGATACTGCCTTGCTGCTTTCCCACTAGGGTCTTACTTTATGCTCACACTAAATATTGCTAAATATTTAGGAAAGTTTCCCAAATAGGAAAATTTAGCCTGATATGTGCCATGAATGCCTGAGAATCTCCAGATATATCCTGTCACAAGGAAACATACTGTTACTTGACCAATGCTAATGGTGTTTCCTTTAGATATGGCTTAAAGTCAACTTCCGGTTTTATGCTATTTCCATTTTCCTTTTCTTGGCTGTCCTAAGAAATGCTTGATTTAAAACAAAGAGAAAAACACCTCGTTGATGAATGAATTGCTCTGTAAATCAGTAGTAATTTTCACTTATGGTTGTTGTCTACTATTGCTGAAATTATTTTTCTTAATTACAAAACTAATCCTTCTTCATGTATATTCTCTCTAGAGACTTGACTTGTTTAACATGATAATAAAAGGAGACATAAAACACTGACATTTCTTACTATGAAGGGGATCTATTATAAATATTCTATATCTAAATTCCTTTATCTCATTAAATAGATATAATTATTATGCTCATCATGCAGATTGGCAAATAATATGCTCTTTTACTTTATAACCTTACAATTTCTGGACAAATACTAACTATACACAAAATGTGTTGCAAGCTTTTTACTCCTGAATGTGTATACTTTAGCTGTTACAAACTTACTCATTATTTGAGAAAAGTTGATATACACTAAACCCAACATTTGAATATAAATTAATCTAATTTTTCTTTTTTTAATTATTCAACATATTTAGTCACTTAAATATAAATTTTTGTCAGGGAAGTGATATGACAAGAAGATCATCAATTCTTTAGAATGTTTTGGGAAAATTCTGTTTAACAGTTTTTAAGGTAAGTAGGAGATACTTCAGTAATTTCAGTCAAGCTAGTCACATAATTTTCATCAACTACAGGTTTTACTCTAGTTGCCAAAAATTGACCTTCTTTCAGTGCTTCCTTATGATTTTATTCATTGATTTGTATTTCCCTCGATGTACTGTTTTTGACATGTGTGTCTATTCTATATTGTGTAAGGCCCTGGTAACCTATAGATAAGACCCTGATTTTGAGGTGTTCAGAATCTATTAGCAGCAATGTATACAATAGAAAGATTTACTTAGGAAATACTTTAAGACTAAACAAAAATACATAAAATACATCTTTCAGAAATTCATAATAATCACATGACTATGATATTGCTACAGTCAAGTATTCTAATTAATAATTTAATAGATTTAATCTTTTGACCCCAGTAATGTATGCACACTACACTAAACTCAAATAGGATGGATAGCACAAGGAAGAATTTAGTACCGTGTGGTACTGTTTCTCAAAACTGCTGACTGAAAGTATGTGTTCTCTGAGTTTACATTAGGCAATTATCCATGGAAGTCGAATATCCTCAAGTAAACTGGGTAAAATTGCCTGTGATTAATCATTTTCTAAAAAGGCATAGCAACAGTAGTCTAATTTTAAAATTATAATTACAGCCTGGTCGGTGTGGCTCAGTGGTGGAGTGTCCACACATGAACCAAGAGGTCACTGGTTCAATTTTCAGTCAGGGTGCATGCCCCAGTTGCAGGCTCCATCCCCAGTAGGGGGTGTGAAGAAGGCAGTCTATTGATGTTTCTATTTCATTGTTGTTTTATCTCTCTATCCCTCTCCCCCCGCTCTCTCTAAAAAATATCAATAAAAACATATTTTAAAAAATAAAAATATAATAAAATTATAATTACATTTTGCACCTTATTTCATTTAAGGACTATTAAATGTCTCTTTTCTGACACTAGCTCAAAGTGTTTGTATTTTGAGCATTGCTCTTGGAGTAAAAATATATGGATTTATTAGTAATTTTCTTATTATTTTCAATCTTCACCTGAGGATATATTTTTAATAATTCTTGAGAGAGAAAGAGAAACATTGATGTGAGATAGAAATATCAATCAGAATCAGTTGCCTCCTACACATGTCCATACTGGGGACTGAACCTGAAACCTAGGTATGTGCTTTGACCTAAAATGTAACTTGCAACCTTTTGGTGTACAGAATGATGCTCCAGCCAACTGAACCACTCAGCCAGGACAAGATATGGATTTAAATATCAGGTTTCCCATATCAATAGTTATGAAATCATTGACAGGACAGAGGTGATATATTGTATTTGTACACCTACTATGTGCTAAACACCCTAATCAATAATTGTTAAGTCATTTTATTTAAATTAGCCAAGTTTACACAGTTAGGTAATTGAAATTTCAAACTAATAGATTTATCTATTAGTACAAGCTCTTAATTATCAAAAATGTTCATTCATCCATTTATGCTCTTCCTTTTTACTCTGTCGCTCATTTCCAATAAGTACATCTTTTGGCCATTTCTTTAGCACCCCTACTGGCCATGGAGACATAAAACATATTTTCTTAAAAATAAATAAGCTCACTGGGCAGGTAAAAGATTCAGTATGAATTGCACTATCAATGGTGTATAGAGAGCAACATTTGCTGTTAGGTTCACCAGTATTGGACTCTATCCCAGATGACTTATATATTTGATAGCAATAGAAACTCATGAAGAGATCTCCCTCACTCATAAAACTGTCCCTAAAACTTGCTGCTCCATTTAGCAAAGAAAATATAGGACGCTTAGTTAAATTTGAATGCTTACACTAAAGAAATAAAAATTAGCCACTGTTTATCTGAAATTCAAATTAAACTGAGCATGCTGAATTTTACCAGGCAACCCAAGGAAAAACAATTTTCCTCTCAGAAGATTCAAGCAGTCATGGTTACATAGTTTAGAGGAGAAAAAATATATAGTCAATATGCCCTTGTACTATCAACCAGTAGCAAAATGCTAGGCTGCTTTTCACGCATCAGAGGCTGTGTATGAACTGATGGAGTCCAAGACCCGATGACATCTTACATGCCAGGGCGGCATGTGGACACTGTTAGGCTCTGTGAGGTGACTAGCCCTGAAGTCGCCACAGTGTGCGTTACTTGTCAGATTTCATAGTAATAACCCAAAGAAAGCTGGTCCCCCAAGAGATTTTAGGCAGGAGGGGCCCAAGCCTGCAAATTTAGGTCAGTACTTTATGAACTCATGATTAGTTTGGTGCCAGGTTTCTACGTTGTAAAATATGTTTTACATAATTCAAAACATTTTTAATATTTTAGATAAACGCTTTCTTGAGTTCAGTGTACATTTTCCCATTTCTTACTCACATATGATCTTTATTATTTGGTTCCCTCATCCAGAGCAATGACTGAGCAGCCGGGCCAGCTCCCTTTTCTCTGGGTCCTTTGAAGAACTTTCCAATTTTTTTTTCTTGCAATCGGGTCATTTTTGCTGATTGCAAATTTCTAGTGTCTCTTGCCCGTCTGAAAACTTTCTGCCTCTGTGTAATCTGCCTCCTAATTCTTTCCCTATTCCCCAGAAGTTTTATCCGAAGGCAGACACAATTTATTCTTCAATGCTTATTCAAGAAGACTTTCCATATCCTTGCCAAAAAGCAAGCCTTTGCCAAATGGAATTCCTGTGTGGAGTTCTTTCAAAATCCTGTCTTCCCACCAGAGGTCCAGCCAAAGAACTATCTGGGCAGCCACATTAGCTGTCATACTTTTCAAAGTCGCTGGCAGGCAGCCGAAAGCACAGCCTGCCAAAACCCCCACTTCCATTTTAACCAGAGCACAGGTCTTCAAGGACGTCCTCGCAACTCTCATAGCCACTTAGAAATGGCTCCAGAGGCTCTGCCAGTTTCCTGACTGAATGCGAGTTTCTGCTGCTTTGAAAAAGTTTGCTAAAGGGAAACATCTGCTTCTCCATGGGTTTGATTCAGTTTCCATTAAAGCAGTGAGTGTTTTGGGTCTTTTATGAAATGTTAGCAATTTCAGCATCCATGTTTTTAGCAGCTTCCTGTATTTCAGCCTTTAAATATAAATCTGTTTGTATTTTATGGACTTTCTTGGGAGCCTTGGAGATTGGTCTTTGGGGAATCGGGTCGTCAGTGTGATTTTAATTAGCATCTAATCTATAGTGTATCCTCTCTATTGTTTCATTTTTTCCCCTCTTTCTAATCTGCATTAGACTTACACCATACACATTGTTCTATGGAGATCCTTGATTAACACATACACATAGTTGTCATTATCTTAACTAAATATTTACTCTATAATATATTTTTAATGATTTACTTATTGTCATATTTATCTGGTCTTTGCTTTCTCATCTAAAACTTGAGACCTCTGAGACCACTAACCTACCTCAAATGTGCATTCTAATTCTAAAACCGAAGGTCTGTTGCACTGCTAGAATACCTGGGATTTACTTTCTCAATAATATTGCAAGAATATTTCCTTTCTCACTTGTTTAAAAGCTTTTACCTCATAAAGGATTAAATCAGCAAACCACAATAAGGGAGAACCACAAAAGATAATTAGAACTGAAAGATGGACTTTAGAAACTAGCTCTTCTTTACTGTTGGGAGTAAATATCTTAAAAACAAACAACAATCTTAAACTTGTTATTAGCTGGGTATATAGAAAAATGTATAAGCATTAGGTCAATGATAACTATATTTAACGATCTGCTAAGTAATCTAATTTTCTCATCCACTCCCCTTCTTTAGTAAGTAGTAAGATGACAATAATTTCCCCAATTACATATATTGCTGTTCTCTCTCCTGGGCTTCTAAGCTCCATGGCCACCTCTCTATTGGACATGTCAACTAAAATGTTCCACAGAAAACTTGAACTTAAAGTCTTAACATATGTGAAAAACTGCACTCATCATTTTCTCCCCCAATTCTTTCTAGTCCCTTTTCTGTTACTGGAAATGGTACTCCATTTCTCTAAGTGATGCAAGCCAGAAATCTCCACAGCATTCTTGACTTCTCTTTTCTTCTACCCCCAGCATCTAAATAATCACCAAACACTATTAATTCCACTTTTTAAATCTCTCATCCATCTGTCTTTTCGTTTCTATCCTATCACTCCTCTGATCTGTGCCCTGGCAATCTCACTGCCAACTCTCCTACGGGCTCTTCTGCCTCAAGGCCTGCTCTCTAACCCAGACTCTAGTCAGCAGCCAGAATGTTGCTTCTGTAACATAAACATTGGCATGGCACCCTCTGTTTTAAAATTTTAAATGCAAAGTCCTTAATTTAGTTTTAAAGACTTTTATAATCTGGCCCCTGCTTATGTCTTTCACCTCTTCAATCAGCACTCTGACTTTCTTCCCTAGATATTGAGCTGCTTCCTGGTATGAGGGCATTCTTCTTGTGGCTTTTCTATATGTTCTTCCTTGGAATACGCTCATTCGCATATAGAACTAGTTTACACTCAGACTCATCCTTCTCCATCCTGCTTTGTTCCACAGGGAGGCCAGGTTTGACAGATAAAGTTATACCTCTCTTATTTCCTAGCTTCCTGTAGAATTCAGCTAAGAGGGGGCATCAGCAAAAAGTTGGAGGGAAAAATCTAAGTATATACTCTCTGGGCTCCCTCTCTGTGGGGTTCCCATGGGTTGGCTGCCTCTCTTGACCTCCCTGGAACTCAGGTCATAGTTTCTATAAAGCAGCCCTCTCTACACAGGCCCTCTGTCTTCAGGTTCCAGTAGCCTTACACCCCACCCCACCCTCTTCAATCCTAGCACAGTGCCCTACATCTCCATTTGGTGTTCTTATACTGTACTCAAGCCTTTGAAATTACCCCTTGATTAAAGTTTTCTCAAATTATCTCACTGTAATGTTCCATCTCGCTCCATCTGACTGGTACAGGGATCCTGATATCCATATTTGGACACTCTAGTCTGGAGTTCAAAGGAAAGTTTAGAGCTAAAGATATAAGTTTAAAAATCAATCAAAACATAAAAAGTCTAAGTAGATTTAATGTCACAGGATTGGAGGAGTTTTCTAGAGAGAAAAGTGTAGATTAAAAACGGTATATCAGTCCAGGACTGAGCCCTGAATCCTGCTGATGCTGGGATATTTAACAGTTGGGAGGGCAGGAGGAGAGCTGTAATAGAGACTGAGAAGAAGTGAGATCAGTGAAAAGCCAGACAAGACATCAGGAGAAGCTTCTTTGACAACACTCCCTCTCCAATTGATTCAGTGCCCCTTTGATATGTCCCAGCGTGCACTACATTGGTACATCTCCCCCCAGACTGCATATTCCTCAAGTGATCATAGCTATCCAACAGTGCTGTAGTTATTTGTGTAAGCCAAGACATATAAATACTCATTGGCAACTCTTTGGGTAACTGCTTGAAGAAAATTACATGCGTTAAAACTATGCATACATGCACACACACACACATCTTGATTGAGGGAAACAACTAATGATGTCATTAAATGTTTTTGAAAACATATAATAGATAATACATAAACTGAAGATATACCTTACCCACTGTTTTTTTCTAACATTTTGGAGAGCAGCTTAGCTCATTTGGACCACATTGTCCATACTCTATTTTTTACCATAAGGTATTTACTATTTTTTGATTAACTAGAATATTTCATTCATTGAACTTCTGAGATCGCTGCAATCATGTTTCTATAAGGTTATTACTCATGCAACAAAATATTTTAAAAACATATAACTCAACCAATCTTTGAAATTATTGTTTTCCAATTTTTGTCAAATGCAAGACCACTTTGTCAAGCCAGATTATTCATATTATTGGGCTTCTATTTTGCTAAAAGTCTGTGCTAGATAGACACTTCAAACCATTTAGAATTTAAACTATCACTGAAACAATCACAGAAGTAAATGAAAGATTCAATGACTACTTCATTAATGATTTGCTGGGAAGCATACACTAATAAAAAAAAACACAAGTAGGCCAATTACAAAATAAGCTAGACAATTAATTGAAAGGTATTCAGAAAGTTGTAATTAGGGCAGTAAAAGATGAAAAAATCGTTGATACCTAATTAACAGAATAAAAAGATAATGTTTATAAACCCAACCACATTTTTAGGAAGTAGATCCTGTTAATGATAGGCCACTAGTTTATTGTTTCTACCTAGCTATTTGATGGATTAGGAGCTTGGATTATGAGGAAATGGATCAAATGCAGAGATAAAAAGAGGAAGTGGAAAAAGTGAAGCCCATAATATATCAGACGGTTTTGGAAAACCTTTCTTTAAGTCAAGAATATTTAATAAATCAAATAAAATTAATAAAATACATGGTAAGAGTTGATTTTTGCCTTAGACATATGAAATAGAGGAGTTTTACTTTCAAAGTAACATAAAGGCTTTTAATGACAGTTCAATTGTTGGAAACAATGGAAATCATAAAAGCCTAAGCCCTTAAGAATTCTGAAAAGGTCATGGGATATAATTTTAAATATCACAAGCAACAGTATTGGCAAGTTAGAATGAGTACGTAAGCCAAGATTGTCTAGATTTCCTAGTGACAAGTAAACCCCAGTGAATAGCAAGGTTATATATTAAAAAAAAATAAGTGAAAATTCTTGGGCTGTTGAAAATGTTGGGAAGGGATAACAGCTGTCCATAAATATTAAAATGTACAGTAGGTGCAATTTGGTTAACTCAACAGAACTGCAACAAGCATTCTGACAGGTAGTGCATAGTGGTTGAACATGACTGCTTGGATCAAACCATCACTTTCAGAAGTTATGCAATTTGCGGCAAGCCTTAAAATCTGCTCGATTTTTATTTTGTCATATTTAAAATGCAGGTAATAATATCATTGCTCTAGAACTGATATTAAAATTAGTGTATGTGAAGCACCTAAGTTTATGCCAGCTTCCTAGTAAAACTGTATTGAATGTTAGCTATTATTAATCGTGATAAAATCAATTCAAATAACCCATCATCTGTATGTAACCTATACCTTATTAGGAAATGAAAAAAGTAAAATCAGGGAAGTATATTTTTAAGAAATAAAAAGTGCTAATGTAATTTCAATAAATGGAAGTTATGAGTCCAGATCACAGTCCAGGTGTGATAATCAAAATTATTCCCAGATTAGAAAATCATGTGTTTCATGTTGATTAATATTTTATGGGAGAGCACATTGTATTGACTGCACATTAAAATTATCTTGGGATATAAACCTACAAAATGATATGATTTAGAGGTAATAACTCTGCATGTCTTTTGACTTGTACAACCACTTATGACTAAGAAACAATGTTGCTGAGCTAATTCCTGCACTGAGCCTGGGTTTGTACCAGTTTATCAATAGTGTTCCCAGTGTAGGATAAGATGTTTCCCATATTGTTGGAATGATGGTATGATTTTTTTTCAACCTCTTTACCTTGCTCTTAGCCCTCTTCTTTATATGGATGTTAGAATAATTTTAGAACTTTCTTGTGTTTTAAATATGGCAAATAATTGTTGCTTTAACCTTGGATTTTTAGCCACTTTCACTTAAAACCAAGAACTTAAAAGGTTGATTTGTTTTTTATCAGTCTCTTGACTATGAATGAGTTTTGTAGAACATGCAGTTTTTCTGATGTTATTACTTTTAGAATAAGTTCCTCTAATTTATTTTTAAATTAAGAAATGTAGAATCATGCCATTCAGAATATGCACTCTGATTGATTACTGACATGTGCTATATGCATTGCCTAAGATCTAATCAGCATACTGTTGAGAAAGATTTCATACATATTTTAAAAATTCCTATTTTACTGCATTGCATACCACAAATTATATTTTTCATTCAATGACTGTCCTAGAAAACCTAATACATATTTGTAAGTCTTAATTCAAATTCAATGGGTATGGATCCATATAAGCTTAAACTGCAATTTTGCACAACTGTAGTTTTAAATTACAAATCACGAATGCCTTTAATGTGCTCTGCTGTCTGGCTTAGAGAGCCACGTGTATAAAAGGTGACACATAGGGCAGGGAGAAAACATGTGCCACCCTTCTGCTACTCACGAATCATCACTCTTGATTCCATTTCCCTATATTCCACTTCATGACATTGTTTTCTCCTGAAAGACACTTTTTTTTCATTTTCTGATATGTATACTTCAAATACATAAAATTATAAATATTCTAAAGGTGTGTTGCTCTTAGAAAGACTAAATTCTGACAAATGCAGTTACGATACTCTGTCATTAAAATGTAGTATATTCTTTGTAACGGTATTGCTTAGAACTTACTAGCACATTGGTATAGATCACCCATGTGTTTTGTGGAGAGCAGACATTTATTCTAAAAGGTCCACTCCGTATGTAATCATTATTTCCATATTTTACTTTGTTTTATCCCTAGTACCAATTTCCTAAAATAATCAAGCTCTCTTTTCATCATGGTTCATAACAGAGTTACCTTTATAGAACATTGATTATAGCATATGATCCCAACCTTAAAAACCTGCAAAGATTCCCTAAAATAGACCAAATGACTCCCTAAAATGCTCTCCAAATTCTTGTATTTTCTCCCTTTGGAAAACATTTTTTTCTCACTCACAACAATTCTCTTCACACTCTATCCTCACTATTCTACCAGGCATGACCCCAGCTCTGTGACTTTGCTAACGACTTTCAATAATTTTCAAATGTGCTTTCTCTTCTCTATTGTTTTTTTTATTATTAAAAACTCTGTCAAGTACTCTCATTTAGAAATTAAAATTTCCTGGATCCCTTGTCTCTGATATTTGCTTCTTTTTCTTCATTCCCAAACATGTCAATTAGGCAGCTCATTAATACTCCATTTTATTTATCTTAGCTAATTCCATTTCCTTATCCTCAATGCATTTTAAGGTTTTTGAGAATAAGAATCATGTTGTGTTTATCATTGTATTTGTAGGATCTAACACAATGTCTTATTTAAAATTGATGTTCAAAATGTGTGAACTGAAAATAAAAGTGAAATGAGTAAGAGATTATTCCCTATTATGTTTTTGAGAATGCTACAATTTGTTTGAAACTGATATGTTAAATGAAGACCTACTAATATGTCATAGATAAATGTTAGTGTGCAAGTAAAGATCTTATTCTGGTGCATAGTATATAACTTTGCATATCATTGCATGGTCCGTGGTCCTTCAAATATTTAGTTATCTCAGATTTATAAGATCTTTTGAGGAAATATTTTAAAAAATCTAATTTTACTTAACGTAGTACTTTTTTGAAAATGATGCTTAAATATTTTCAAGCTTAAATGTCTGTTTTAAGATAATCGATTTGATCAACTAAATATGGCATTTAATGTTTGTAGGCATGGACAATTTTGTCAAATGAAATAAAAAGCATCACTAAACAATAGAAGAAAATGTTGGTTTAATCTTATTCTTTCAGTTATCATGTTTAAAGACATTAGAGACTAGATTCTACTCTAGTAATAAAGAAAATGTTAAAACTTTAATCAACAAATATCATAGAACATTTAAGTAGTAAAGAAAATGAATCAAGAGAAAAACAAACTTTGCTACAGCAAATAAGAGCTGCTTTCTTTTTCTTTAAATATATTTTTATTGATTTCAGAGAGAAAGGGAGAGGGAGAGAAATCAATGAGAGCAAATCATTGATCAGCTGCCTCCTGCACACCCCCTACTGGTGATCTAGCCTATAACTCAGGCATGTGCCTTGACCAGGAGTCAAACCATGACCTCCTGCTTCATAGGTCAATGCTCAAACATTGAGCTATGCCGGATGGGCGAGAGCTGCTTTCTATAGTGGACATGTAGGTATTTGACTATTCACCCAGATTTTAAAATTTAGTCCCATTAATTGGGGACAGTTTCAAATCAAAACACATTTTTTGTTTTATTTATTTATTGACTGCCTCCTCGCCCTTCCCCCTCGCCTTTAATATGAGCTGGTGAAATAGATTAACTCATGGACTCTGTACCAGGTTCTCTGCCAGGAAAACCATAAACACTATCCTTTCAAAGTTGATGCTGTGTTAGATTTTAGAGAGGAAAATAACGAATATACTTTATTTTTCCATCTCTGAGGTATTTTGGGGACACATTGTACTCTCTGGTCCCTAAATCAGCCCAAAATAATCCATAGAAATAGAAAAGTCCCATGGCTTATGTGTTAGAGCAGAAGCTAAGGAATTAACAGAAAAACATAAAACAAAGTGAAAAATCATAAAAGTGATAAGCCCATGGAAAAATATGAATAGGGGACAGGATGTATATATTTCTCCTTACCTATCTTTAGTGGAGAAAAGAACTTATAAATGTCAAATGTATATGGACTGACCATTTTGAGTTTGGATATAGTCCTAGAGTTGCACTGAACTCCATGGAATTACACAGGGTGGGGCAAAAGTAGGCTTATAGTTGTTCGTATAGAAAACAATACAGGAAGCCTCAGGCTGTGGGAGTGGCAGAGGAGCCAAAGCCACTGCCTGCACCTCTGTGTTCCCCTGGGTTCCTGGGCCCACGCCTTCCAACACCTGGATGCAGGGCCACGCATCCATGCCTATCTCTCACCCTCCTGCACTGGAAGTCACTGACTTCACTGGATTTGGAAGGGATGAGCAATAGGTGTCTGAGCAGAAAGTAAGTTCTAGAAAGGATTCTTGTCTGCCTTGTCCATTGCTATGTCTCCAGTACCTAGGACAGTGTCCAACTCAAAATAGGAACTCTGTACATATGAGCAGAATAAGTAAAGTAAATAATTTCAAGTGGAATTTAATATCCATAAAATGGGGATATTAAAAATAGCAGCAGAGTAGGAGGATGCTGCACGGACATGCTCCCAGGAACAAGCTGGAATTACAACTGAAATACAGAAAGGCTTCCTGAATAATAAATGGAAAACTCACAGGAGAGACCCCTAAT
Source organism: Myotis lucifugus (assembly GCF_000147115.1). Taxonomy (NCBI): domain Eukaryota; kingdom Metazoa; phylum Chordata; class Mammalia; order Chiroptera; family Vespertilionidae; genus Myotis; species Myotis lucifugus. The sequence continues at coordinate 5,912,738 of NW_005871073.1, forward strand.
ATCCGAGGACCGAAGGTGGAGACCGCATAGAGACTGGTAGGAGGGGCGGAGGCGTGGAAGGGCTGGCTGGGCACCCACAGATGGAAACTGAAGTCCAAGAGAGATAGCTCAGCTGTGGGGGGCTTCCACTGAGAACTCTGGGATCTAATCCCAAAGCTGGGCTCCCCAGCAGAGAACACCAAACTGAGGAGGGTACCCACATAGCATCTATCTATGAAAAGCAATGAGGCGCTGTCTGCCAGGTAGTGGCAGCTGAAAGTTCAGGCACCCTCTTAAAGGGCCAATGTACAAAAATTGCCTGTGGAGCCACCTACCATGTGCTCTGGCAGAAGGAGGGTGAAGTGGATTGGAGCAGTGAGAGAAGAGCAGGGGACTCAGGGGATAGAGCTCAGAAGGCAGACACCCCAAGTTTCCTGGGCTGAGTCATTTCCTCACACAGCAGAGGACATCTTTCCCACATAGACATCTTCCTTGTGTGGGGGGAAAGACAGTCAATACACCCTATTGGAAAACACCTTGCCCTGAGGCCACTTAAGAGATTAAAAGTAACAATTAGCCTCCAGGCAGAAGCAGCTGCCCCACCCTGTTGAAAAAACTCTCACCACACCTGAGGATGATTGTCTGGGGGCAATTCTAGTTGGAATCCTGTTAGTCTGTAGACAGAGGTGTCTTGGGAGGCTTTGAACCTTTGCCTGATCCAATTAGTCAGAAACAGCCTTTAACACTGTCCTGCACTAGAGATTGAGAGGTATAGAGGAGCTACCTAAAACATAGTCACAAACCCAAACAGACAACCAAAATGAGGAAACAAAGAAACAACCCCCAAGTGAAAGAACTAGGGAATTCTCCAGAAAGAGATAAATGAAGCAGAGATAAGAAATGTATCTAAAACAGAGTTCAGAGCAATGATGGTAAAAAATGCTCAACAGTATGAAAAAAGATATAGTAACTATGAAAAAAGAACAGTCTGAGATAAAGAATGGCATAACACAAATAAGGAATACATTGGAAGGAATACACAGCAGATTAGGGGAAGCTGAGGGTCGAATTAATGAGTTAGAAAACAGAGTTGAAAATATCACTCAATTAGAGAAACAAAAAGAAAAAAAACAATTAAAAAACAGGAGGACAGCTTAAGGGAGCTGTGGGACAATGTGAAACGTAACAATATTAGAATAGTAGATTTGCCAGAAGAGGCAGAAAGGAAGAAAGTAATAGAGAAGGTGTTTGAAGAAATAATGGTAGAAAACTTCCCTAACATGGTAAAGGAAAAAGTCACAGAAGTTCAAGAGGCACAGAGAACCCCAAACAAGAAGATCCCAAAGAGACCCACCCCCAGACACTTCATAAGTAAAATGCCAAAAATTAAAGACAAGGAGAGAATCTTAAAGGCAGCAAGAGAAAAGAAAACTGTTACATACAAAGCAGTTCCCATAAGGCTGACACCTGATTTCTCCTCAGAAACTCTACAGGGCAGAAGGTAATGGCATAAAGTACTTAAAGTAATGGAAAGCAAGGATCTGAGACCAAGATTACTATATCCAGCAAGGCTATCATTCAAAATAAATGGTCAAATAAAGAGCTTCCCAGACCAAAAAAAAAAAAGGCTAAAGGAGTTCATCACCACCAAACCAGCATTATAAGAAATGCTAAAGGGACTGCTGTAAGGGATTGTTGAGAAGAAGAAACAGAGAAACCTAGCCATACAGAATTAAAATGGCTATAAATAAGTACCTCTCAATAATAACCCTAAAGGTAAATGGATCAAATGCTCCAATCAAAAGATGTAGGGTAGGTGAGTGGATACAAAAACAAGATCCAACTATATGCTGTCTACAAGACACCCACCTCAAAACAAAAGACATACACAGGATGAAAGTGAAGAGATGGAAAAAAAATTTCCATGCAAATGGAAAAGAAAAAAAAAGCTGGAGTAGCAATACTCATATTCGACAAAATAGACTTTAAAAGCATCATGCTAAGCGAAATAACCCAGTCAGAGAAAGATAGATAAATATCTCACTCATTTGTGGAATATAATGAACAACATAGATTGATGAACAAAAATAGAGCCAGAGGGGAAAAATATACTAGAATAAAATAGAAACAATCCTGTTATTTGCAGATTTTAATATTTTCTACAACTTTTGTGATATCATAGTATGTTAGTACAGTTTTGGTAATATTATTATACTTAAAATACTTTTATTCTAAAATATTAATGTTTATTGCATGTAATATTACTATATGTAAGATCATTTTTCTTGACTAATTGGTGTTTATTGCATGTAACATTATCATATTTAAAATCATTTTCCTTGATATATTAATGTTTATTGCATGTAATATTATTATATTTAAGATCATTTTTCTTGAAATATTAAGGTTTATTGCATGTAACATTATTATATTTAAAATTGTTTTTCTTGAAATAAAAAATGAAAAAAGAAAACTACAACAATTAATAAATAGTAATACAAGAATAAACTCTTTTGCATGCTCACAACTGTAAACCTACTTTTGCTCCACCCTCTATTTTACAAAAATTTATGCATAGAACCTCAACAGTAAGAAAATTGTTTCAATGACCTATCTAAAGGAAATAAGCTATATTCCTGAATGGACTCCTCACTATTTAATAACTTATGGAATTTCTAAAGATTGTAGATAATTATTTTATTGGATCCTGAACCAGCCTTGTCAAATGCAATATATTTTTATTAAAAATTGCCCAAACATAACATTATCATTTAAATAGATGGATTGGGATGGGCACCCTAAAACACAACTTAAAGAAATGAGAAACATAAATACTGAATGCAGCAAATAGACCAAGCAGCTAGCTGGCAATGAAAATAACATAACATTAAACTAGAAATGATGAAATTTATTTGAATATATATTATTTGGCATGGGCAAATGCTGAGTATGCATTTATCTTTTGACCTACTTTATCAACAATATTTATACTTTTATCTATTCACAGCATGTTTGACATACTCCATAATTATTTTAAAACTTGACTATAGTTCAGTAAAATAATTTCTACATTGTTTCCAGTATAAGAAACTGTCTTGAGATTATATACCCACATAATACCCACAATAGGGGAAATATCAAGATTTAGTTGTAATTCTCACTAACTAGAAATCAATTTAATCAGCATTCTTTGCTTCAGTAAATAATCTAACTTTGGCTGCTCTAAGCTAAGAGAGATTTTTGAAGTTGATATCACATTGAAATAAGCAGGAACAAAGGACAATCCATCAGAAAGTTTTACCCAGTAGATACTCTGGTCAGAGTGCTGCCGTGTAACATAAAGTGTATTTTCTTATTCCTTTTATTTATTTTTTAATGACTGTCAGTATACTGACAATTTCTAATGCCATCAAAACCTTTGAAGAATTGGCATAGAAAATGATTTATAATAGTATAAACAATATAACAGTGTGCTGATCTTGACTTTTAATATTGAAAGAGCCTTTAACTGCACTTGGCCTTCATTTCTCAAATCTTCTAAAATGATTTGTTAATTTATCTATTATAAAGCACCACATTATTTTAAGGCTATTGAATACTTCCTCCATAATGGGTAAATTCCTTGAGAATGAAAAAGTAAACGTATGCAATTTTATATAATAGCATCTAGCACATTTTCTCTCTGTCTCTCTCTCTGTCTCTATCCCTCTTTCTTTCTATCTCTCATCATCTATTATCTGTCTATGTAAATTGCATTAATAGTGTAAAAATAAGAAAAAAGAAGAGTTATTATAACCTCCCCCATGTCATCTCAAATTTGGATAATTCATCACAACTGCCATAATTTGCAATATGTATTCAGAAACGTTCCTGTATTGAAATAAGAAAGGTGACATAGGTCTTTGTCATGGGAAAGTGTCCTCAGGGAAGTTATATCCAGCAAAATCTGTCTTTGTTTTCTATGTCAGAGAGAAAAGAAGATTGATAGTAAATCAATTGTATTATTTCACACAAGAGGGATAGCAAAGTCTTCACAATGGAAGAACAGTCTATGATTAAAACACACTTATGCAAAATAGCAAGTTGAGCTCCAGAATACAATTAGATACTGGCAATTTTTGTAAAACAAGACCAATTGTATAGCTTTGAAAAACTTTAGCAATTAATGTCTGGTTGTGAATGTAAAATAGGTATAAATCTTCTTATTTCAATCCTTCATATGTTAAGTATATTTTATATTAAGAAAGCAGTCATTTTTATAATGAATCTACTGCTATATTCATAAAAACTGCATGCTTTTCAAAATATTGACCAAAATATGCATCATTGAGTATATATATATTCAATATCTATGTGTTTTTTATGGAGTATGACCAAGACATTATGAAGGAGTAGAAAAAGCAGAAGTAAAATAAGACACGAACCTATGTATGAACTTTGAACATTTGTTTTCAATTAAACTAGCTCTTCTCTGCCACTGCATAAAAATCTTTCTAATAAAATGGGTAGTAAGATAAGAAAAGGATGGGCCATAGAATAAGATAAGCAGATAGGCAGCAAGAAAATACCAAAAAATTAGTCTGGCTAGGACCAAAACTGAGATATTACATATGGATAAAGTTTTATATTAATTCTCCTAAAAGGGCAATTTGGAATCTAACACAAAATTCAGTGTATATTATCTTTATAATATCTATAATAATGCATGAAGTAATCTTAGGAGTTATTGTGCAGTTCCAATTTTATTATATATATTAAACAATCTAAATTATTTATGTTTTCTTTATAAAATCCAAGTCAAAATATTCTATTTATGTTATTACTTAGTTATCTACACCAGGTAGACTTCATGTTAATATTTTGGTGATTATATTTTTGCTCAAATTTGGAAGTCTATTACAAAAACTTGCCATCAAAAATGTATCCCTTCCTGAAAAAGACATTGTAATCCTCTGGACAATACCAAATAAATGTAAATCATTTTTATAGAACATGCAGAGACAAATTCTCTTTACACAAAGCTATATTTTTATGTTGATTTTAATTTGCTTACATCTTGCCCACTGATGGGTGTTTTAAGAGTCACCAAATAGATCAGAGCTGGTAAAGTAAGGTAAGCATAACCATTCTCAATAAACAAATTGTTCTTGGTGTTCAGCTACATGAATTTCTAGACATTTCAGAGACAAAAATAGTCTCTTATCTTGGCTCCTTCTCTAATACTTAACAATTCATAATATATTATAAAATTAATGCCAATGTGGTACTATTAAGTGCTTAAAAGTAATACATGTTGAAATATCCATATGACATATTAAAGTTTCATAGTATTATTTATAAAATTTGATAAAAAAAATCTATTGGGACACCATTCATAGTTAAAAGTAAAGATAGATACAAGAAAAAACAACAAAAAGTTATAGACACAGACAACAGTATGGTGGTTACCAGAGGGAAGGGTAGACTTAACGGTAATCAAAGGTAAAGGGAGTCAAATATATAGTGATAGAAGAAGATTTGACTTTAGGTAGTGGGCACACAGTGCAATATACAGATGATGTATCATAGAAATATACACTTGAAATCTATGTAATCATATTAACCAATGTCACTCCAATATATTTAATTAAAAAAAGAAAAGATGGATAAACTTTATAGTCGTCTGACTTGTTGTCCAATATAAAACAGGTCATTTTAACAATACTAGTTTTATCATATATTCCCCAAGAGATATAGGCTTGTTTTTAAAACGCATCTTTTAACATCGAAGGTCAGGGTAAATGTGTCTTTAATCATCCTGTACTTTATATAGATCATCTAATGAAACAGGAGAAGAGAAGGAAAAGAGAAGGAAGTGCACATAGTGGGCCGAGCTTTCATTTTCCTCCTCTGGTCTGTCCGCTCGCTTTCTGTCCGCACATGTGTGATGCTAGGGCTCACCTAAGTGTCTGCAGTTCCAGCACCTGTGGATCACCGTCAGGCCAATAACAAAAATGCTTTCCCCACAGTTTTCCTTGAGGATGTGGCAATTGATTCAGACTTAATGCTGTAAAGAGAAAAGCCTCTGGGATAGCCTGCTCCTAAAAATCAAACTTTTCCTTCTCACTTCAACAATGAACTTCTTCTGTTATTGGTATGAAGAAAAGGTGAAATTGTAGGACTCACGGGTGCACTTATTTAGCCATAATGATGTCTGACTCCATGGGGAGGTTAAATAACAGTTAAGTCGGTTGAAGATGTGTTGTTTTTCCATCACAGTGCTGAATCTGTCTGTGATACCCAGATGCAGGAACCAAAATATTCTCAGCTGGTGCTACACAGGATGTTCCAGTTATAAAGTGGGTGAGTACATCTCATCATTATTCAAGAGAATGGAATTGGGGTAAAAGAACTTTGAGATTGTGGTTTGAGCCCTAGTATAGGGGAAAAGGTCAGGAGAGACTGATGGACCATTTCAGTCTAAGGCTAAATCCACCCTGTTAATATCAAATTTACTTATCTAAATAATCATTATAAGTAACATACTGTGATACTCTGTTTTCTCTGAAGGGTTAAAAGTTTATATCCATATGATCTTACAAAAAGATTGACAAGCATTAAAGAGGGCGCTCAGATCATACTTACTGGATCATGGAATGATTCATTTTGTAGAACTTTTCTCAGTTGTAGAATATACTATAACAATTTTCGCCTGTCATAAGTAAAAGTCATCATTACACCACAATTAGATTAGGAGCAAGATTGAAATGAGACATAGGATCATTCTCAGCATAGTACTGAAAGCCTATATTAAAACTGTTATTAATATCATAACTGTCAATAGATCTGTGACACTATTATGTGTGTGGCAGGAGGTGACTTATAATAACTGCTAGGTCAGTAGTGTTAAATTACATATTAAATGTGTGCATATTAAAGTACACAAACTTCCAATTACTATATATGTTACAGACATACATATTTAATGCATTTGACATACAAGTACTTTTACATTTATATATGGGTATTGTATGTATATGCAGGGTAGGCAAAAGTAGGTTTATCATTGTGAGTACACAAAACACAGTTTATTCTTGCATTCCTTATTTATTTATTATTGTATGTATTATTACTATTTTGTATCCTTACTTATGATTTACCTGTTAGGTAAAGATGGCTGGTAATTTAACTCACTTTTGCCCACCCCTGTATATACTCAGGAAAACACAGGTATTGCTAGTACATATGAGAAATCTCTCTTCATGTTTTAATTAAATGACAGTTTTTCTGTGATGCCTTTCTTGTCAACCTTTCATTTATCCTACTCTACTCAAAACTGTCTTCTTAGCAATCTTTCCAGTCAGATCATGTTTCTATTCAATTTCTTGCATGCCTGCCTTTCTATGTTAGACTGTAAACATTCCCAGAACACAAATATTATTCATTTTTGTGATAGTGTTTAATACTTACCAAGTGCTCAATAATAATTTGTGTATAATTATACTAATTATTAACTATTCAATAACTACATTCCAGGCACTGAAATGCAATGGTGAGCTAAATAAACATGGCTTAAGTGCCACTAATAATTTTAAGAATCTACAAAAGCAAAGTATCTAACTCCAGTGGTCATTCAGTGAGGTCTTCTCTGAGAAAGTGAGTTTTGAGTTACAAAATCAATTTTTTCAGAACTTTTTTTCTTTATTTTTATTGTTGACATTATTACATCCCCCCCTGTGCTAGCCCCTATCCAACTCTCCTCCGCCCCTTCACTCTGGCCACTACTACACTGTTGTCTGTGTCTAGGGGTTATACATATATGTTCTTTGGCTAATCTCTTCTTTCTTCCAGGCCCCCCTTCCACTCCTTTCTAACACTGTCAGTCTATTCCATGTATCCCCTCCTTTGTTTTTATTTTGTTCATTAGATTGTACATATGAGCATGATCATGTGATACTTATCTTTTTCTGACTGGCTTATTTTGCTTAGCATAGTCTCTCCATGCTGTCTCAAATAATAAGAGATTTTTTCTTTTTTCTTTACAGCTGCATAGGTATTCCATGGTGTGAATGTACCATAGCTTTTTTTAAAAATATATTTTATTGATTTTTTATAGAGAGGAAAGGAGAGGGATAGAGAGTTAGAAACATCGATGAGAGAGAAACATCAATCAGCTGCCTCCAGCACACTCCCTACTGGGGATGTGCCCGCAACCAAGGTACATGTTCTTGACCGGAATCGAACCTGGGACCCTTGAGTCCACAGGCCGATGCTCTATCCACTGAGCCAAACCGGTTAGGGCTGTACCATAGCTTTTTAATCCACTCATCTACTTATGGGCACTTGGACTGTTTCCAGATCTTGATTATTGTAAACAACACTACTATGAGCATAGTGGTGCATATATTCTTTCAAATTGGTGTTTCAGGATTCTTAGGATATATTCCTAAAGGTGGGAACATTGAGTCAAAAGGCAGTTACATTTTTAATTTTTTTGAGCAAACTCCATGCTATTTTCCACAGTGGAATGTACCAGTCTGCATTCTCACCAATATTGCACTAGGGTTCTCATTACTCCACATGCTTGCCAGCCCTTATTGTTGGTTGATTTATGGATGGTAGCCATTCTGGCAGGTGTGAACTTAATTTTGTAAAAGGTGTGCAAACATGTTCAAAGGCCTCCAGTTCCTTCAGCTTCCTCGAGGAACTATGACTTTAACAGAGTTAAAATCCTATTTTTTAAAAAAATTCATCCTACATAGTAAGTATTACACTAGATTGATGCTGCATACGTCCTCTGTCTTACTCGTTTGCAGTACTGAAAATATGTATTAGTTTGTGCAATGCCTGTACAAGAAGCTTTTCTTTGGCTTCTTAGTATAGAGCTATTTTGGTTTCCAAGAGGTACATGTAGATAGACTGTGGTATGGCCACTCCCATCTGAGATGCCAACTGCCTGTTGTTGTCTCCTTCCAGGAATCAGGGTCTAATCTGAATTTATTCTCATTTGTTTTCCAACAGCATTTCTTCTACTCAACTTGCATAGGGCCCTTCCTTCTCAGGTCACCAGAGTATCTGCTTTGGGGTCCTACTGTTATCTTTTCTCCCCTGATGTCCAGCTCAGCACCCTAAGAGGCAGTAGACTAGCTGTATTCAAAGAACATGTCTTGTCATTTGATCAAAAGAATGGTAAAAGATGATTATTAGGTGATACAATTAAAGTGCTAAGATAACCTGACTGCAAAGTAATACAGTACCTGGCACAGAATAGACATTCAAATGAAACCTTTCATTTAATTACTGAATAAAACAGTAAAAGCCTTATAAAATAAAATTTCTTTATAACTTTTCTTGTAAATCCAAAATATACTGATAATACACTTAGTGTACAGATCCTTGAATAACCAATATATATATATATATATGTTGTGACTCCCAGTAATTGACAATCCATGCACATTATACATGTATTCACATTAATAAAATGAATTTACTCAAAAACAAGAGTCTGACTATTCCATCACTGTCTACTTTTTTGTAACACATTAAAATTTTTAAAAGTTACATATCTTTTTCATATATATCTTTTCAGATAACACCTTCTGTATTTAGCTTGGTGCTGGATGATAGCAATAATAATGACAATAGCTGCCATTGATTGCATCCTAACTACTTCTCAGGCACTAGTCTAAGAAAATTTTATGAATTAACACATTTTTCGTTAATGTACTATAAGTTTGATTCCAGGCCCAAATAAGATGGAAGAAGCACAGTGTTCCCTGTCTCTCCACTAAATGCAGCTGTGAAACCTAGACAGAATTCACAAAACATTTTTTGAGAAATTCTGAAAAGTAAACAGTAGAAACCAGGGTAGGAAAGAAGACCAAAATCTGAGTTACAACTGAACTTGTGGGGGTTGCTGATAGTGTGAGAGGTTGTGTGTGAGAGGACATGTAGCATATGGGAACTCTGTACTTTCCACTCCATTTTTATGTGAATCTAAAAAATAAAGTTTCTTTATTAAAAACAAAACAAAACAAAACACTCAGCAATACAAAAAGAGGAGCAACCAAACTAAAAATGATCATTAGATTTGAATAGACACTTCATCAAAAGAGAATATATGGGTAAAAATAAGGGTATAAAAAGATGTTCATCATCTTTAGTCACTAGGTCAATGCAAATTAAACCATGATGAGATGTAATTATACCTATTACAATGGCAAATATATATAAATACACACAATATCAAGTGCCAGCAAGAGAGAAAAGCAACTTTCTTATACATTGTAAAATGACATAGCCTTTTTCTAATAAACATATACATATTTTTGATCCATCTATCTCTCTTAGATGTATTTACCCTGGAGAAGTAAAACATATCCTATATAATAAAGCAGGAATATGCAAATTGACCATCACTCCATCACAAAAGATGGCAGCACCTGCAGCAGAGGCAAGGTTTCCATAACACAGGATGGCTGCACCCACAGCTGAGGCCGAGTTCCCATACCAAGCCTTAACGAGCAATCAGCAGGGACCTGAGGCTGCGCCCCCAGCCCTGCCCCCATGGGGCTTGACAGGGTCCTCAGGCCATGCCCCCCACCCAACGGGGCTTGACAGGGGACCTCAAGATGCACCCCCCCACCCCAGTGCTGGGCCTAGGAACCTCAGGCTGCTCTCCCCGCCCCGGCGCCAGGCTGGGAGACCTCAGGCCATGCCCCCCCGCCCAGAGGCGCTTGAACGGGGACCTGAGGCTGTGCCCCCCTCCCAGCTCTAGGCCGGGGGAACTGAGGCTCCAACCCCTGCCCAGCAGGGCTTGACAAAGGTGGGACCATCTGGGTCTGGATCGAGACCAATAGGGGTGGGCGGCCAGGTCTGGGTCTTGCGCGATTTTGAGGTGCACATGGGTGGGCAGGGACTTGACTCTGGGTCCCGTGGTGCACCCCAGACTCTGACAGGAGGAAGATTTTCATATACATTTTACTAATTTTCTTTCATCTCTGGCACTTCTATTGTAGAGAAAGGACAAATAGCAATATTAAAATATTTCCTCTAATTAATCCCCTTTTAATGTGCATGAATTTTGTGCACCAGGCCACTAGTATGTATTTACTAGAGGCCCAATGCATGTGCAAGAGTAGGCCTTCCTTCTCCCAGTTGCCAGCACCGGCTTCCCTCTGGCACCCAGGACCCGGGCTTCCCTCTGGCCACCAGCAGACACCTGGGATCTAATTAGCATTATACATATATATCTTACACACACATACATATATATCTTACAAACCTGTATATTTATAGGAACTCTATTGAAACTCACCTAAAGATTAAACAACTAAAATGTCCTTCAATGATCTAATAGGTTAATAGGTTAAAAAAAAGTGGTACATTTAAACTATGGAAAACTACTCATCTTTAAAAAAGAATGATTTACTGAGGTAAACAACTTGTATGAAGCTCAGAGGCTATATGCTAAATGAAAATGCTAATCTCAAGAGCTTATATTCTGTATTATTCTATTTGCATAATGTCCTAAAATTATAGAGTTATGAAACAGATTAGTGGTTGTCAGGAATTAGCTGTGGGAGGAAGGTATGAACACAGAGATATAACATAGAGTGTTTTCAGGTTATGGGACTGATCTATATACTGGTTTTCTTGGTTGTAATACATGTGCTACACATTTTAGAACCAAACACTAAAAAAGTACAATTTACCACATGTGAGTTTAAAAGTAAAATAAAACTATGAACTTGATGAAATTAGTATCCTCATTTCGTAATGTAGAAACTGTGACCCAGTGAAGTTAAGTAATTTTCCCAAGGGCACAGAACTCATCAGCTTTCAGGTCAGGAATCAATCTGAGACAGTCGGAACCCATGGCTTATATTCATGTAATAGAAAGACGTTCCATAAATTATAGTTGAATTAGTGCATCAGTCAATGAAGGAAGCAATGAATCAGAAGTTTAATTACTTTGGAGTCTGTTGCCAGGGTGTTCATTTAGCTGGCAGCAACCCTCTCAAGGACCACAGTTAAGTATGTCAATAGATCGAGGTCAAGCAAGACATATGGCTCTTTCTGAAAACTCAAATCTTGACACAGTAGCAATAATAGTACTAGTAAAAGTAGAGAGACTTTGGAGAGACCCAAACTTACCCTGTGACTCCTACAGGCACTTGAAGCTCCCTTAAGCTCTGCCTGGGGGGATGAAGGAAGGTGCCACCAGAGCTCATGCCTGTCAATCATTCAAAGTCAGTAGTCAATGAGATATATAAATTAAAATATGGAAGTTGCACACAGTTTTATGAGATAAGGTTTTCAAATTTAAAATATATATATAACCCCATGCTATATGATTTGTTCTAGATCATAAAATAGGAAATAGGTTCAAAGACTTTGTAAAACAAGAATCATTTATAATGTTCTTATAAAGTGATACAGCATTAACATAATAATGTTTAATCTTTTTGTATACAGATCTTTAATATATAAATAAAAATGTGAGTCAATTTAAGAAATGTACTAAAGTAATTTCAAATCAAGAACTTTTAACAAATGTTATCGTATTTATTCAGCAAAAAGTGAAAACAAATAGAAAATACTATCAATACAAAACAAAAAGCTTTTAATAAAATTTTAATGATAATCCAAACAGTTAGATAAATCTTATTTAAAATACTATTTCAATGTTAAGATATTGAAATATTTCCTATAAAATGATTCAGACATCTCTAAAAATAACATATAACATATGTTGCTCCATAACCTCTGTTCTCCATTTTTGTTTTTATTTTAAATATATTTTTATTGATTTCAGAGAGGAAGGGAGAAGGAGATAGAAACAATGATGAGAGAGAATCATTGATCTACTGCCTCCTACACACCCCCTAATGGGGATCAAGGCCATAACCTGGGCAGGTGCCCTTGACCAAGAATCGAATGAACCGTGACCTCCTGATTCATAGGTCAACCCTCAACCACTGAGCCATTCCAACTGGACAAATGTGAAACCATTAATACATTTTCTCCTTGGTTATGGTGGCCAGCGTATGGGCACTGAATTTAGATTGCAACAATCAGATGCTTTCAACTAAGAATTTGAATCTGAAGGAGTTAGACAAAGATACAGGAATAATTAGAGATTATTTGCTGCAAGGCCGGTGGCGTAGAGATGGAATCAAGCATCCAGCAATCATCCTACCAGAAATGCTTACTAGCCACAGACACAGTCCTGTGGTTGTGACTTGAGCAATGTTTCCTGCTTTGTAGTTCTTTTCATTTTATCTTCTCTAGGATTGGTTCTTTAGCATTCTCATTAATTCTCTTAATTATTCCAATACTTATTTTTTTCTGATGAAATTTTTCAAACTGGTTGCTGTTGCTAGGATCCTAGGATCCTCAAAGGTGCACTTCTCATATAAGAGGCACCTCTGATTCATTATCCTATTGAAAGAAGAATTCAATTTACAATAACATCTCCCAGAAGCTGTGGCTTCTCCCTTTTCCTCCCCTTCTCATCTTCCTCCTTCTCTTCCATCTTGTAGATTTGTCTCTATCTGGAATCATTTTAGTTATATAATTGTTTGTGGCCAGTCTCTCCCAAGCTGATTATCTTAATATAGTCTTTCCAATTAAGCATCAACTTCACTTGTTTTTAAATTGGGGGTAGTTTGTATCTTATATAATATAGATATCTTTAAAAATAACAACTACAAAAAAAATATTTGTTCTGTTAATCTGAAAATTTTAGTTGAGATTCTTAATAAGCAAAATCTTTATAAGTCTTAATAAGAAAATAATATGATTTTATGTTTATGGTATAACCACTTTCAAAATAAATGTCTTAATAAAAATGTGTTATTTTAGTAAATGAAAAAGTTTAAATTCAGTAGAAAGTGGAGCACTTTAAATTAAGTTCTCTATTTTGAAAAAAATGAATTAAAATATATGTATTGATAAGAACAAATTCATAGCAGTGTTGAAAGTTTGTAGGGATTTAATATAAAAATTGCACCATTCTTTATTCAATTACAAATCTCATTTATTATTATCATTGGATACTTTTTCCTTCAAGGAAGTAGGTTGGGATGGCATGAGATAAACATGTTTAAAAATGGTTCATTAGTTTAAATTAAAAAATATTTTTCCATTTACCTAGAATAGTAACAAAGTGTTTTTATACTTTTTTATTTCAAAGCTTGAAGCTAAAAAAATCAAGTTTTGTGGATGATTTTGAGATATAAAAAGCACAGCTTTCTAATTTAAGCACTAAGAGGAGTCTCATTTTCCTGGAGGTAGCCAAAGTTATTTAAAGCTTTTATACTCATCGCTGAAGCCAAAGGACTTCCTCCACGTGAAGAAAAATAGATAAGAAAGGTATCTGTTCCATGAAAGAAAGGCCAAAATAGATTTAGTCCATAGAGAAGGCTTATAGGCAAAGACCCAATGCTAAATAGAATAAATGAATTTCCATTGGAGGTTTTGGAAGAAAAAAAAATGAAGCTTACTATATAATTTAATGCCATTAGCCACTAGAGTTAAGGCCTGCATATTATTTTAACTATTGTAGTAATATTACTTTATATGCATTTTTTCTCACTAATCAAAATAGAAAAATATGATGTTTTACAGTATAGCTGTTTATCAGAGCCAGTTTCATGGGTGTAATTTCTGCACTTGCACAGGGCACTACACTTAGATGGGCCAAATGCTTGATTTAATACTGTAATATCACTGTTTATAATTTCTTAATATCTTATGGGAAAGGGGCCCTTCATTTTCATTTTACACTGTTATGCATAAGTTATTTAGGCAGCCCTAATTTTTATCTTTTTGTTTCTTATATTAACTGTGTTTTACATTTTTGTCTTACTCCTATGAACAAATATTTAAACTTATGATCAAATAGATAATTTATCTACATTAAACTCTTAGGAGACTGTTTTTCACCTTTAATTTGATCAACTTGCTACTTAACATTTTAAAATTATTTTTCTCCTGAGATTTGTGTGTTGACTTGCTTGTTTCTTTTAACTCTGTGCCTTCTCCAGGTAGGAAAGTTGCTTCCTGGAAGAATAAATAAGAGAGAATGGGCAAAGACATCAAATGTGATTGTGAGAGTGGAGCCATTTGCTTCAAAAAAGGACGCAGGATGGAACACCAAAGATCAATACCCACCCTTGGATATTGGATAGTTTATAATCCAATAAAACATCACTGAACCACCTCTTTACAGAAGTTCAAACACTCAGAATAAACTGGGTTTTGGGGATGCAGGATATCAGAACTACAAAGGATTCCCTAACCCTAGGAGTAAATACTTTTAATTCTTCTAAGATGCCACATGTGGTGATGCTTATAAGGACTAAATTCAGTCACTGAGTTCCTGTGAGGACCTGGTGACATTATCACTCTTGGTCTAGTTCCCGATAAGAGGCACAGATCTAAAAGTGCCCACCATGTCTTTGTCATCACTGTCCACTTTCACTGTCCACTTCCCATGTAATTAGAGACTACTGCGGTCAAAGAGAATAGTACATTTCTATGTAACTGAAATTTTATTACCTGCAAGGCAAAATTATCAAGAAAATGTAGCTCTGTGGATAGTAATTCAATTAAAGCAATCATATTAGGTTCTGCTCTTAGCACAAAGTGAAATGGGAACTAGAATAAAGAGACACATAATAAGTTTTCAAGATGTACATTGGTGAGTGTGATTGTATTTATTTGGTTTGTACATACATAATGGTGTGTGTCAATGTTCTTGTTTTTTTATGTTATAGGCTAAGATAGGGGAACTCTAACAACACAGATAACAACACAGTGTACAAATATGTTTCTTTGTAATTTAAACTTTACAAATGAAATAAGAAATTTGATCAAAAGGTTCATATAACTGTGGGATTTAAGATTTAAGATTTCATGTTTTGTAAATTTAACAAAAATTTGTCATGCAAAATAATTTTAACAGAGGGTTGCATTTGTACCTATTGCACAATCACAAGTACTTTGTCTTTGAGTTGGAACCTTATAGAGTAACGCTTAGTCCTCTCTAATTCATTAAAATTAATACTTAGAAGATTGTTTTTTGTTTGTTTGTTTGCTTTAAAATATGTTTTTATTGATTTTTAGCAAGAGAGGAAGGGAGAGGGAGAGAGCAATAGACATAACAATGAGAAAGGATCATCTATGGGCTACCTCCTGCACGCCCCCTATAGGCGATGTGCACTGACCACTGACCAGGAATCAAATCTGAGACCTCCTGATGTTCCTGGGTCAATGCTCAACTGCCCAGCTACACCAGCCCGGCAGGAGATTGTTTTAAAATAAACAAACATGAACAACAGGGTTATCTGTGTATTTTCTTCCTTAGATTGTCCTGATACTTAACCACCAAGACCATTTGAATTCTTGAAAATTTTGCATTTTGCAATGTTGAGTTTAGATTACTGATAATTTTTATTTTTTATTTGCTATTTCAGTGTTATGCTGTACCTTCCCCAACCAACATAGAATTGGATATATTAGGTATAAGCAGGCAGCAAGGTTAAATATACTAAAGAAAAACATTTAATGTATACATGTATCTATCATATTACTCATATAATTATTTTTAATAAATTAATATATAATTTTTTAGAGGTTTCAAGAGGAACATGGGCTAGCTTTTAATTTAGAAGTCACTAGCATGATAAAAGGAACAATTAAAAATTATGATCCATTCCTCCAGGTTAGAAACTTGATTTGTCACATGCACATAAAACCCTAAAAGGCCCACTTCCCTCTAGCCCCAATGGAAATATCAGTTTTCCAGAATAACTGTGCAATCTTTCAAGAAAAATAATAAGTATTAGCTCCAAATATCACATATACATTTAGTCACATATACGTTATTTATTTTGTAGTTTACATGATTAGACAGCTTGTAAAAAAGAGTTAACATGCTTGTCATTTATAATGATGTAGGGGGAGCGTGCATGAACTCAAGAAAACTCAGAACTGTCTTTATGATAGCAACATGGCCAAAACAATGATGAAGGGGAAGTCTCTCACAGCCAGACGTTGCCCCATCAATCAGCTTGCAGTCAGGAGAAAAATTGACTATGTCATGATATGATTCTTTAAAAAAAAAAGTAATAAATTCTATACAAATGGCAAGCTGGCAGTGTGGCTAATTTATTCATTATCCACCCTAGAAAAATAATTAAGTCATGCTTTCTTTCCCGGTGCTTCATTACAGTTTAGCAAGAACCCTCCACCCCTTTCTTTGGAGCCGTCAGTAAGAATGCTTATTAAAATAAATTAGCTGTAAAACTTTTTTAACTCTGTCTTAAAGAAAAACTAATCCACTTTTCTAGTGGAAGCAACATTGATTAAATAAATTCAGTTTCATGCAGAGCAGATTAATTCCTTTAGCCACAGTTCCAACCTTAAATGATGTTGTAGCTGTATTAGTTTGAACAGTGTGTAATAAGCTGTAAATTCATAATTGGTATTAACCGCTTTTAGTGTGTCTTTCTTTGTCTCTTATGGGTGACATTCCTTATTTAAAAACAGGGGCAGATGTGAATGTTACAAACGTCTGTTTGATATTTTCTCTATGCATGTGATATACACAGGTTGGGGCAAAAAGTAGGTTTACAGTTGTGAGTATGGGAAACGGAGTTTATTCTTGTATTGTTATTTATTAATTACTAGAGGCCCAGTGCACAGATTTGTGCCCTTTGAAAGTAAATTAATTAGAAGGTGGCCGACAGAGCGGGACTGGGCGGGATGGGCCGAACATGCCTTGGAGCCAACCTCCCATAGTCCCTCTCTGGCCAGCCCCACCTGGGGCGGCACCTGGGCTTGAAGGGCATCTGTGGAGTGAGCAGGGTTCCTCTGGCAGGTTGGGTCCCTCTGCTTGGCCTGTGGGAATGGGGCTGAAACCAGCAGTCCGACATCCCCTGAGGGGTTCCAGAGGGCGAGAGGGCACTCTACAAAGTTGCTGTTGCTTGGCAGTTCCTGCGTTGAGTGTCTGCCCCTGGTGGTCAGTGCACATCATAGCTACTGGCTGGTTGGCCGGATTCGTGCACTAGTGGGGGTCCCTCGGCGTGGCCTGTGGGGATTGGGCTAAAATCAGCAGTCACTCCTGCCTGCTGCTTCCACTCATCCCAGCCCTGCTGCACCTGCCGGGGGCTCACACCTAGTTAGTCCAGATCGAGAGAGGCTTGTGCCACCACAGCGGCCCTAGCCAGCTGTGAGCCCTGCCTCTGGTGCTCGTGGTCAGCTTAGTGGCACTCCTGCTGTGGGAGTGCACTGACCACCAGGGGGCAGCTTCTGCATTGAGCATCTGCCTCCCGGTGGTCAGTGAGCATCATAGTGACTGGTCAACCGGTCGTTCGGTCATTTGGTGGTTCAGTTGCTTAGGCTTTTATATAATAAACTAGTAGCCCTGCACACGAATCCGTGCACCAGTAGCTTGCTGTCTCCCTCCTGTAGCTCTCTGCTTGCTGCCCTGCCCTCCTGTAGCTCCCCCCACACCTCCCCCCATTGGCTTGCTGCCCTGCCTCCTTCTGTAGCTCACTGCCCCACCCTCCTGCGGATCCATGATCCAGTCATTACATGGTAGGTCATTACATAATGACCATTTACATATTACATCTTTATTATATAGGACTAGAGGCCTGGCACATGAAATTCGTGCTCAGGTAGAGTCTCTAGGCCTGGCCTGCGATCAGGGCCATCTTCCCCAGCTGCCCACAGCTGGCCCCATCCCCTCACCACCATCCACCCCAGGTTCCCCATTCGCCATCAGGTGATTGGTGCCTGATGGCCAGGGGAAGGTACCAAGAGGTGGTCAGTGCACCTCATAGTGATTGGTCCAGCGGTCGTTCTGGTCGTTCTGCTGTTAGGGTCAATTTGCATATTACCCTTGTATTATATAGGATTGTATTATTTCCTATACAAACAACTGCAAACCTACTTTTGCCTCCTTCTGTATTTATTTAATAAACTCATTTTTTTAACACACTGTATATTAATTAACTGTACACAAAAAAACTTTGGATATTTGTGAGACTTCTATTGTGGATTATATTTAAATCAAACTTGCTCAGCAAATCCAATGAGTAACATGACAACATTTGGACAAAATGATAAAGGCATTTTCCTCTTGAAGCACTTTTTTTTTAGTTGTGCATGTTGAGTGTATCAACATCTATCCAGTTGATTGCATTAATACCTATCAAAATATATTTCCATTTTCTCATAATTTTAAAAGGGAAATAGTGTGTTATTTTCATATATGACTGTCCTCAGTTCCTTCTCCACATGTATGCACTCTTTCCTCCAAGAGATTAAATCTATTTCTCCACATTTTGAATTTGGATTTTCCCTGTAATTTTCTTATACCGATAGAATGCTGTGAAGGTGACACTGCATAATTTTTAGGCCTAGGAAACTTCTGATTTTGTCTTTAGGGTCTAGTCTTCATATAAAAAAGCTCAGGTTACAATACTTAATGAATTAGTGCAGTCCCACACACATAGTCATAGGCTTCCACATGGAAGCATGTAATCATCCCATTCACTGGAACTCAAGATGAAGCTATCATGTATATACCAGTCCCACCTGAGTCCCTAAATGAAGGAGGTTGTATGTGTGATTCTGACCAACACCATATAGAATGAAAGAACCTAGATAAGCTCAGCCAACCTACAGAATAACAAATAATACATATCTATTTAGCCACTAACTTGGGAAATAATTTGTTATGAAGCAACACATAACTGATGATGACAATTTCTTATTTAATATGTTAAAAAGAATAGAGAAATGCCTTCTTTGGTTATTACTAATATTTTAGACTTAAACTGTATTTAAGAAATCTAGTGTCCCAATTTATTAATTTTCTCTCTCCAACAACCTCCCAATTGGACATTGACTTTTTGGCTTGAATAATTTCATTAATCATCTTTGTTATTAATTTCATAGCAAGATTTCAGACAATAATTTCTGCTTTCAGAATATACAAGCATTATTGGTTGCCATTCTAATGTTCATTGAATTAAGCCCAAAGGTATATTTCAGGAGAAAATATATTTCACAGAAAGGAGTATTTGGCAATGGAAAACCACATGTGTTCAAATTGAAGAGATAAAGTGGTTGAAAGTTGTATATTTAAAAATGCACAAAGGTATTCTTTACTCTGCCTCCAGAGAGATGTATATAATTTTTAATTTAAACCATTGCAACTTGGCTTTAGCTGGTTTTGCTCAGTGGATAGAGCCTGTGGACTGAAGGTCCCCGGTTCAATTCCAGCCAAGGGCACATGCTCAGGTTGAGAGCTCGATCCCCAGTAGGGGGTGTGCAGGAGGCAACCAGTCAATGGTTCTCTCTCATCATTGATGTTTCTATCTCTCTCTCCCTCTCCCTTCCTCTCTGAAATCAGTACAAATATATTAAAAATAAATAAATAATAAACCATTGCAACTTGGTGCTTAAAACTTTTTAATAACTCACTATGTATTTGTCGTAAGGCTGCCTTCACGTATGCCATGTAAGTCTTCCTGTGTCATTTTCACACTTGTCTCTCATTGCCTCTTTCCACTTCCAATTTTATATTCCACCATTTCTGGTCCAGGTAACCTAGACATGAGTGTTGCTCCTTTGCTTTTGCCTAATTTCTTTCTTCATTATTTATCTGTACTTTCTTCTTTAACTTTTCCTAATACCTTAAGACTTAGTTCAGGCCTAACTTCTTTCCTAGAGATTCCCTGCCACCCATGCTCCTAATCTGGGCCTCCTCCTATATACAAATAGCATTTGTGCATACCTTTACTATAGCACTCTATGGTACTTATCCCAAAATGCTAAAATTATATGCACATTTGCTATCTTCCCTATTTTAGTAGAAAATAATAAATGCCGCACATATGGAAATTCAGGATAAGGTGGCTTTATAACCAAGTGACAGGATTCAGGTAATAAATTCTCCTCAAGAATGAGTTATCTAATGGATATAATAACTTTCTATAACTTTTTTTATTAGATGTTATGTAACATAAATATGATGTTAATGCTGTAAACTTGGCAAATTTCAATTTCTTGTCAGTTCACTAATGGCTCATATTAAATACCACTTAATGCTGGTGTCATTAGTTAGAAAAATAAAAGGGCTTTTCTATTTTTCAAAATATTGGGTTAGGGGTCAACATAATCTTTGACTTCTCAGTGTATAATAATAATCAATTATTGAGTTTTATTTTTGGGGAATGAGAGTCAATTGAAAAACTGATTTATAAAGATCCATATGTCAATGTTTACTGTCCTAAATAGTTGTTAATTTATAAGTGGTCAATGTAGTAAACACTTTGTTGCCACTGAAATTAAAAGAGCATGTCAGATGTTATTTCATCATTTCACAAAACACTTAATTCTGAAGTTCTGGTTTAAGATGACAGATTGAACACGTATATTTAATTTGGTTTTTATCTGATACCCCACAAAACCTACTGTGAAAGAGTTACCTTCAAGTGTGTGTGTGTGACACAAAGATAGGAAGAACAGAAAAGGAAATAACAGCAACATTTTTAAATTCTGCAAACAAATGGCTTAAGGGTAACTGACATAGTACAACCAAAAAAGTTAATTTATGGTCCAGCACAAGATAATATTGAAAAAAAACCTACACAAAAAGAGTAAAAAAATCATCAGAACACTTAGGAACTCATATACCACTTGCCTTTAGAGTGGAATGGAGGGGGTGAAAGTAAAGACTGGCCGGAAACTGCTTGAAAAGTGTTTAGTTCTCCACATCACTTCCCACCAGCAGGACACCAGTGACTTCTCCCCCACCCCAATGCCCCCACACTCCCAGTCTAGATATTATTCCTTAGACGTGTAAAATAGTCTCCAGATCTTAGCTATTATAATCGTGCTGCTATGCTCATAGGGGTGATATATTCTTTCTGATTGGTGTTTTGAATTTCTTAGGATATATTCCTAGCAGTGGAATCACTGGGTGGAATCAAATGGCAGTTCCATATTTAAGTCATTTGTTGATTTGTTGATGGTAGCCATTCTGACAAGTGTGAGGTGATAACCTCACTGTTATTTTAATTTCATCTATCTTATGATCAATGACTTTGAGCATTTTCCTATGTCTCTTGGCCATCTGTTTGTCCACCTTGGAAAAAGTGTCTATTTAGGTCCTTTGTGCATTTTTTACTTGGATTATTTGTCTTCCTTTTGTTGAGTTGCATGGGTTCCTTATCTATTTTGGATATCAACCTCTTATCAGATGCATCATTGGCAAATATGTTCTTCCATACAGTTGGTTTCCTTTTAATTTTGTGATTTCTTTTGTTGTGCCGATAGCATCCATCAATAGATGAGTGGATAAAAAAAGCTGTGGTACATTTATACCATGGAATACTATGCAGCAGTGAAAAAGAAGGATCACTTATCCTTTGAGACAGCATGGAGGGACCTGGAGAGTATTATGCCAAATGAAATAAGTCAGTCAGAGAGAGACAAGTATCACATTATCTCACTCATATATAGAATCTAATGAAGAAAATAAACTGATGAACAAAATAGATCCAGAGACATAGAAGCATGGAACAGACTATTAAATCTCAGAGGGAAGGTAGGAGTGGGTGGGAAGAGATTAACCAAATAACTTGTATGAGTATATGCATAACTCATGTCCACAGACAATAGTGTGGCGAAGGCCTGGGGTGAGGGGAAGGTGAAGGCTAGAAGGAGTCAATGAGGAATAAAAGGGGACATCTGTAATACTTTTAACCATAAAGATACATTAAAAATATAATAGTGTCTTCTTGAGAAGCATTGAACACATTCTTTTCTCTACTAGGTTTGCCCTTACCTTGGTTTCATTAAGTTTCTGCTGTCTCCTCCATGGTCTTCTGTATGGGAAAAGTGAGGATAGCCCCAGGTAAGTTTCTTATTTTGACTTCTCGTAAGAGCTGCAGATGGCTCATGTTAGAGGCAGAAAATTGAGGTTAGTTGATTCCCACTGACCATATTCATATTGAAAATTCAGTCCATGGCCCACACTGCAGCCCGGCTGTGTATTCCAACGTGGCCCGATGGGTCTAATAACTCATGCTTTCCCACTGAATTATGCAGAAATGACTCATATAAACTTTCAGGAAACCTGGACCTAGATAGTGTGCCAGAGACTTTATTAAAGTTATGTTTCTAAGGAGCCTCCAAACAATATTGACAATATTAAATTTTCTTTGACAAGGGAAGTATATGCTTGGTGTTCAGTTTTACAAAACTAAACCAAATGGGATTTCAGGTGTACAGGCATGATATAATTTAAAAGAAAATCAAGCGGAATAAATACATAAAATTAGGATAGTAAAAACGTAATTAATGTAATCGGTAATTGCTAAGGAGCTAATATTTCTATTATTTTAAAAATATTGATGGTGAGATACAAGCATATTTTATTATTATTATTATTTAAACTATATATAAATGGTATATACTCTTCTGTATGATAAATTTTACAATAATATTACAATTTCCATTGTATAGGAATCAGAAGCATGTGTTTCTTAAATATTATATCTCAATGTTGTTATTAATAAGCTATATTATGGTTTCATAAATGATTAAAATATTAATGAAACATTAGAGTGCTACACTGGGATTTGAATTTAGTAATAAAAGATATAACACTTTTTTTTTCATGTTTTTCCCGTTTTGAAGGCGATTGTAAGTTTTCTTTGAAGAGTTCACAGTTTGATAGGAGTTCCAGAATAAACTGTTCTGAATGCTAAAACAAATGCCATTTGGAAAATAGTTGTAAATAGGAGATTTGCAAATCAAAACTAGCTTGTTCTTAGAAATAGTCCTATAAAAGGAAATTAGGTGTTCTCTTTTTTATTTTAATGCAGATTTTTAAAAATATTATTTTATCTTAGAATAGTTTTAGATGTACAGAAAATCTGTAGATAGTACAGAAAATTCCCATACACCCCACACAATTTCTCCTGTTGCTAACATCTTACTTTAGAATGGTACATTTGTCATAATTAATGAACCAATATTGCTATATTATTATAACTTAAAGTAAGTTCTATTTCAGGTTTCCATAGTTTTTACCTATCGCTAT
Organism: Myotis lucifugus; assembly: GCF_000147115.1. Lineage (NCBI taxonomy): Eukaryota > Metazoa > Chordata > Mammalia > Chiroptera > Vespertilionidae > Myotis > Myotis lucifugus. The sequence goes on from NW_005871073.1 coordinate 5,936,829, forward strand.
TTTTCTCTTCCAGGATACCACATTACTTTTAGTTATGCTTTTAGTTATGTCTCCTTATGCTCCTCAAAGCTGTAACAGTTTCTCAGACCTTCCTGGTTTTTAATGACCTTGACAGTTTTGAGGAATTTGGTGAGGTATTTTGTATAATGGTCCTCTATTGGAATGTTTCTAATATTCATGATTAGAGAGGATTCATGTTTTTATTTGGAAGAAGACCATAAAGGTAGAGTCATTCTTCAAAAAAGAAAAGGTGCATACTATCAATATAATTTATCACTTACTGTTCATGTCAATCTTGATCTCCTGTCAATCTTGATCTCCTAGTTGAGGGCTTGAAGGTCAGATTTCAGATTTGCTTGTTTCATTCTTTGTGTAGAAATCGCTATGTGAAGCACACACTGAAAGAGCTGCACACACTGAAAGAGCTGGGAGTCTTTCTCTATTTCCTTGAGGACAGATTATGTACATATATAATTTGGATTTCTTCTGCAAAGGAGATTTGCTTATTTTCCACTTTAAAATTCAATCATGTATTTACCAGTGTTACCTCACAATGACTCGTGCTATACTTTGGATTATAATCTATCAGTATTTTATTTTGTTGCTCAATTTTTTCCAGCTTTATATATTGGGAGTCTTTTCCAAAGACTCTTCTGTGCCTTTTCCATAATACCATTTTATCTTTGTTGAGTGCTTCCTTGTTTTCTTTCTTTGGCACAAGATATTCCAGTCACATCTTATACTAGTATATATTTCCTGCCCTGGTCCTAGAAACAACTATTTTTCCAAGAAATCCTGGTTCCTTTTATTAAAGAATGGTTTTAGAAACCAAGATCTGAGTGTAAAGTGCTCATTGCTACTGGAGAGTCCTTACTATTTGGGATTCCAAGCTGACAGAGCAAGAAAATATATGTGGACATGCTAACATATGCATATACACATATCTATAAATATTTAAATATATTTCCATTTGTATCTATATTAAACTAAACATGAGTTCATATTAATTTCTCTAGCTCTAATCCGTTAACACATAAACAGACTAGTCTTCCCTTCTTAATCATCTCTAATCTCCCACTCCAACAGTGAGAAACCTGGTTCCCTTTACTCATTATTCATTTTTTCATTTGTTTAATTTCATATGTGTATGGTCTGTGTGGTTTCCACATGCACATATGTATATGTGTTTCAAAATTACTAATTCATACTATCTTGGAAAATAAATTTATTAACTAGAATATAATTCATATAGGCCCTATGCACAATTTCTTTTTATTATTGGTGATAAAGACTTTACTAATTTCCAAATATGGTAGTTTTGACCCAACAACTGATGCCTAATTTTAATGGAAATAATCCCTAGTCCAATATCTAATCAAGCATTTAGTCAGCTCTAAATGATCAGCATATAGAAAAAAAGTTTTATAAATGTATAACCTGTATGTAGAAAAGATAAGCATATGGATTTGCTGAGAATTAGAAGGTCCTGAGAGAGATAATTCTCTAGGACAGGAAGAAAAGCTGTGTGTGTAAGGAACAATGCTGCTTTAGTGTCTTAATATGGTGTTGAATTTTAAAGCCGATATCATTTTTATGGCAATAAATAGAAAATCCAATAATGTAACCGGAGTTTAATTAGTAAAGGTTTCTAGAAGTTACTTACATGAGTAAGATTGCTTTGAGTTGGTAAATAAGATATTGTATGTTTATGTTGGTAAAACATGCCTTAGTCATCTGAAATACCCTTCACCAACACAAATGAAAAAGAACAATTATATTTCAGTATATATGTTCATAGTCATATGTCTGCCTGATTAAAATTTTTAAATTGAATTTGGGGAAGAAGTAATTTTGTCGGTAAAGTAAGTTTAAGTTTAGAGCCCCAGCAGGAGAAGAGAGTATCATGAACTTTCTTTTACTTTCGACCTACATCATCCATACTCCCCAATCCTAATCACTATCACATCAATTCCACTTAAAGGGAAATAATGCTAAAAAGCAACCTATTGAGAAAGGAGCTGGTAAACTGAATTAAAACAAACAAACAAACAACAAAAAAACAACTTGAAAGGAGCAGAAGTGTGTGGTAAGTTCCCTTTTATTGTCACCAAAACACCCTGGAATTACATAAAGTAGGAAAACTGGTACTATAATCTGGTCCCAAAGTTTGCTTTGGCGTTTGAAGAGAATTCAAAAAGAAAATGAAAGAAAAACTCTAAGCATCAATTTAAAAAAGAGTATATATGGCTCATTAAGATAATGTAATCATGCAATTAATTGAAAATAAGCTTATGGATATGGACACTGATATTTCATAGTGAGAAAACCTTGACTACTTCTGTTCACTGTTAAATATTCCTCCCTTTGAATTCTGAATTTTTATTTTTCTCTTTTGACCCATTCTCACTCTGTGTCTTTGTCTCTTTTGCCCTCTTATATTTATTTTTATAACTATTTTTAAATAAGAAATGTTACAATTATAAATATTAAAGGATATTTAATTACAAATTTAGAAAAATCATCTCAATTAATATCTGTACTTTTGTCAAAAATGTGGTAACTCATGTGGTTGCCAGGTACCTTCTGTTGGAGTTCCACAAATTTGGAGCTAGTTCTGCATATTTTCAATTCAGCTTACATTGTACATAATAAAATCTGTATTTATTATTTCATTGAATTGCTAGTTTGAACAGACTTGAAAATTTCAAATGTATCTTCCTACATATGTCATTTTTTACTCCCCTAAAAATTCAGTGTAGATTTTGATTTAAAATACTACTTAACATTATAATTTTATCAATATAACATTTTAAAATTTATATAAATGATTTTGTGAAAAATTAAAAAGAATTAACAATTCAGAAATATTCATGAACATTTCCTATCAATTTTATTATTAGACTAACCATTGACACTAACAACTATTACAACTCAGGATTTTCTTACATTTTACGTTTTGCCAATTTTAGCACAAGAACAAACTAAAAATAAGAGGAAGAATAGCTCTGGCATAGAATAATTAAACCTAGACATCTTGGTGAAAGTAGATTAATTTTTTCTTCTATAGAATAAGATATTTATTTCTGTTCTTGAACTATAAGTACAGAAATTAACTAGACTAAAAGAGAAGTTATACTGTGCAAAGAAAGATATAAGCTACTGATGGCAGATACCTAATATATTGAAGGTGTATATCTCCTGAAAAAGGCAAGTTAAACACATAGGGAGATTAAACACATAGGGAGGTTAACACATAGTTGGGTAGGACAGAGAAAAAGCATGAGTGTATGTTTTATCAGATTTCTTTGATTTTTGAAAAACAATTATTCAAAGTGAGTCATATAGAGACAGGAGGAGACAGCTTGTCAAGCCCACCCTGCAGCTTCCCCTTCAGTCTCGGCTCTGAGCAGTAATTCATTTCACAAGCTGACATGGGTTCTGAGGAGAACCAAGTTCTAAGGGCAAAACTAGTCTTTACTCTTCTGCTGAAGTCGGTGACAGTCAATGCTCTCTTGCTCTGCTTGTTTATCTGAAAAATGGGAGAAATAAACATGATTCACCTTCCTTTCTGGCATTCTTCAGATAAATAATAATTAAAACTTAAACCTTATAGCAGAGAAGTACAGGTTACTGTCAAGATTGATGTTCAGGTGTTGAATTTGATCACTTTTGCTTTTAACTAAAATAATTATCTCTATCTGTTCCACCTTTTTTTGTTGTAAAATAGTCATAAGTACATATTAACAAAAACTTCTGTAAAATATGCTCTATTCTCTTGCTTTCCCAAATACGTCTCCATAATAAGAAGTAATCCAGGTTTGAATGTAAACTTGCTGGATTTCTCAGAATTCCAGCCACGGACATTGTGGTGTAGGTTTTGAGTCAGCCCTTGGCCCTAGCCCCAAGTTCTCAACCTTCCTCCACACAAATGCCCACAGTCTATATACTCCTTGAAATGTCCCTCTATCCCATACTATGATGTTTCTTCACTGAACTTATGTGGAAAAGACTGAGAAATAGCCACTAGTGAGATAGTAGTAGTGTGGGCCCAGAAGGCAAATGAAGTATATATTATTAAGTAAAAGGAAGTTATTTTGTCAAAATGTTTCAGATCAGTCAAGTCAGATAATGACAGAAATGACCAGTTGATTAATTTAACTGGGTATTACTGGTAACTTTAACAAGAACTATTTGGGTGGAATAATGGGAATGAAAGCCTGAAGCTTTAGGAGACAATCACAGAAGAGGAATTGGAAAAAAAAGTGTATAGTTCACTAACTTAAAGCAATTTATTTTAAAGTGAGATGGAGAGAGAACACTTGACTTCCATGGAAGAAGATTCAAAAGTATCAGAAATAAACAAGTAGAAGTTGATAAAAACAAATCCATGTATCACTCTCAAGCTCACTTTTCTTTTTAAAATGAGAGACATGTTACAATGTTAAAGTGGAGGGGAATATACTGAGAGTAAAATGTCCATTGCCCACGCTGGGACGATCTCTCTGCATCCTTATGTCTTGGTGCCTTTTTCTCTCTCCACACTGCCTTTAATTTTCTCATTCTCTTTTCACTTATCTTTTTTTTTACTATTCTTTTTTTTGCTCATTACAAAGATAAATACCATTATAATTTCATCTAAACAACAAAGTTTATTGTACACATTTTACTGGAATTTTTAATTTACTTCAATGGAGGTCCTTAAAACAAAATTTTAGTTAATAGATAAGGAGTGCAATGTAATGACAAGATTTTTAGACTAGAGAGATTTTATCTAGAAAACATCTCAAAATTTAAGTCAATCAAATTTACTAAAAGAATCAAAATATAGGTTTCCCCCATGATCCCAAAGTGGAACATACCTCTGACAGCTTTGGTAAACCAAAATGATCTAGAGCCGAGTAAGCTCCATTTTTCTGAATGTTCACAGTATGCCACTTCACTTAGACCTACATTAGAATCTGTCATCACCAATGTAGGTTTTCCTCAAAAGTGAAGGGCCATAATGAGAGTGCGGTGATACCTGTATCCCAAAATCTCATGGTCTATTGTAACAAAATCAGAATTTAAATATACATGCATACACAAATCATTTCTTTAAATTGTTCAAAGTCTGATGCTATTTTAATGCAAGTATTAAAGAAAAATAATACCATGAGTAATCTGAGGCACCAATGACCATTTTCACATGTACCATTTGCTACTTATTGATCCTGGTCTATAACCCTTCCATTTATCCAAAAAGTACTTCATGGTACAAACACAACTTTATGTTCTATATGCCAACCAAGCTGCTCCTGCCATATGAGGCTTCTAATTTCAGAGGTAAGAAAGAAGCAGGTCAATTTGGGTGTCCATTTTTTTCAATTAGCTAAGCTTCTGAACTGAACTTATCTCCCAAGAATGCATCTATTTAGACCCATACAGACTGGCTATGAAAGGGCTCTTGGGAATTTATTTAGTGCCTGAATGAAAATAAAACTAAACAGAAAAGGAATTATTTTTCAAACTTAAGGGCTGTGCCCTCTACTTCAATGTCCCTAACCACCAATCCCAGGACTTTAATTTAAAGGATAAAAATATTGTTTAGTGTGTGTGTACTCTTCTCACATAACTGCCCGCTGCTTGAAAGTTCTGCAGCTGGCCTATTTATCACACAATTGATGGAGTTAGATCCCCTCTGCCCTTCTCTGGCTAAGGATTACAAACAGTTAGCTAAACGGATTTTCTGCTGACAAAAGTTTATTTTTAACCTAGCTAGTTTCTTAAAGAAAATGACTTCTTGGAGTATTTTATATTCTAAAGCTTATTTGAACCTATACACCCAAACAAAGCAATGTTTAAATATCCAAAATGTGCAATTTCTCTATAGTAACATTTAACTAGATTGTCTTGCAGTCTATTCTTCTATCGCTGATGAATTTTTTATCTGTAAAGCCTCCTACTGTGAAAAATTTGCTAGAAAACACCCAATAATCATGTAAATGATTGCCATATAAGCAGAACAGCAGGTTTTCTCTTAGCTTTGAAAATGATTGTGGAAAGTTCACTGAATGAGGTGCTTTACTTATAAGAAAAGATCCACATTTGAGTTCTCTTCAGAAATCCTAATGTGTATATTTCTGAGTGCTAATACAAGAAGAACGGATCGGGGGTTCAGATGAGACTCTCTAGAGAGAAATACCCCTGACTGTTCATGAACAGTAAGGTATTTCTTATAATTGACACTATCTCATTTAGTGGTCTGGTAGATTGGACATCTTGCACAGCAATAATAGTAAAATGTTTATTTATAATTTTCATCTCCTATGTGGCAAAATGTTCACGTGGAGTGATTGTTACTTTTATCTATTGAGAAGTGTCACATCTATTTTCTAAGTTATTTGATCTTTCCATGGAGGTAGTGCTATCTCCTTTAAATTATTTATAATTGAATGAATTACCGTGTGTGTGTGTGTGTGTGTGTGTGTGTGTGTGTGTGTGTGTGTGTTAAATATAGTATTATTGATTTCAGAGAGGAAGGGAGAGATAGAAACTTTCAATGATGAGAGAGAATCACCAATTGGCTGCCTTCTGTACGCTCCCTACTGGGGATTGAACCCACAACCTGGCATGTGCCCTGACTGGGAATCTATCTTTGACCTCCTGGTTCATAAGTTGATGCTCAACCATTGAGCCACAAAGGCCAGGCTCAAATTACAGTTTTCCGAACCAGCCATTTGCAATATTCTCCAGTTGTGGATGAGGGAGTGGTAGCTTTCTACTCTTTAAATTTCAAAGCACCCCTCTCGGCTGCCACAGAGACAGAATGCTCCCTTCACACGGGCCACTCTATGTTTCTCTGTCTCTGCCTCTCTGGAACCAAAGCAGGCCCAGGAGCAGTGTTTCCTAGAACTTTGCCTCCAGTGATTTCTCAACAGTTAGGTTATACTACTAGGGGCACTCTCCCTGCACTCTGAAGTCTGTTTTTGCTAGTGCTTGCTAAATTTGGCCACTTACTTTAAGGATGGATTCTGTTACTATCAATGATTTTTAGAAATATTCATTTTTGCTTATGTTTCTTATCTCAGTCTCTTAATTTTATTATAGTAGATTTAGGACTTCATTTTCCTTGTTGATTCTGTAGGGTTTCTAGCAGAAAAGACAGTGATTTTACTTTATGCCATATTTATCCAGCAAGTTAGGACATATAAAAAGATAAGTTAAAAAAAATTGACCTACAGTGTAGGAAAATAACTTCATATACTCAAGTATACTGTTAATATTAAGCATACTTACACAGATATGAACAATGACTATAAACATTATATTGGGTATGCACTCTGTTCCACATGTTTTAGTACTCTCTTAATTGCATAATCTGTTTTGGTCAAACTATTTTTCTTAGTGTTCACTGATGTGGATTTTGGTGGTATTCTGAGCATTGCATTCTATACTGAGATATTGCTTTCTAGTAACAGGGAATTATTTGTAAGCCTTTTTATAAAAGAAAGATCTTTTATATTGCTTTGCCAAATTATTCCACCATTTTTCCCCACAGGGTTATGCCTTAATTTTCCAAAATAGAATGAACACACAACTCAGAGTTGGGGAATTGGAATTTTCATTTAAATTCACCATTTTTTGCTTGAGTCAGATTTCACAAATTCATTCTTTTTTATTTTTATTTTTGCAGCTTGAATGAGAAATAATAATATAGAACACTTAGTGCTGTATGACAGATACATAAGATCCTATATAATAAAAGGGTAATATGCAGATTGACTGAATGGCAGAACTACCAGAATGCCTATGGCCCCTTGCTGGCCCTGCCCACGGCCCCTCATTCCAGCCAGCCCACCCCTGATGGCCCTAATCGGGGGCAGGCCAGCTGAACCCCACCAGTGTACAAATTCGTGCACCGGGCCTTTAGTAAAGTATATAAAAAAACCCTAATACAGACTTTGATACAAAATATGTAATCATGGATGGACTGGAGAGAAAGAGAGAGAGAGAGAGAGAGAGAGGGAGACCTCAATGTGAGAGGGGCACATCAATTGGTTGCCTCCTGCACGTGCCCTAAAAGGTGCCAAGCACAAGTACCTAAACAGACACTTCTCCAAAGGGGATATACGGATGGCCAAGAGACATGAAAAAATACTCAAAGTCACTAATTATCAGAGAGATGTAAATTGAAATGACAATGAGATATCACTTCAAACCTGCCAGAATGGCTACCATCAACAAATGATAAGTGCCGGGGAGGATGTGGAGTAAAGGCAACCCTAGTACACTGCTAGGTTATCATTTATTCATTGATTTATTTATATATTTAATGAGTGCTAGCATTTATGGAAATCCAGTTTGCTAGATTTTGGAATACAGAAAGAAGAGTAAAAGTGCATTATATACTGGAGGGTATAATTTACTAATAGATTTTATATATCAGGCATAATGATAAATGCTTTAAGCAAGTGATCTCATGTAATTCTTTCAACAGCCCTTCAAGGTTGGCTGCTAGTGTATCTATCACAGTAAGCATAGATTTGGAAGATAGATTTCTAGATTCCCAGATCTGTTATTTGTGCAAATTAATTGTTAATTTGGGCATGTTAATTAACATCAGTGAGCCTCTTCAGTAAGTGGAGGAAAAGAACAAATCCCATTTCAGACAATTGAGACAATAGATATAAAGGGATTTACATACTTAATTCTTTTTTTTACACAATGCTAAGTAATTTTTATGAGAGTAAAGGCTCAATAAATGATAGCTATTACTATAAAGTAGATTTATTAGTCCCGTTTCACAGATAAAGAAATTGTGTCCCAGAGAGAGTGCATATGGTCAAGATCCCCCATCTGCTAACTCCAATGGCTGTGCTTCTAACCTGCACTCCAAATTGACCTGATTCCTCACTATGAGAAGTTTTTAATCTACTTGGTGAGAAAAACATAATTTAATCAGATATTAAAATGAGATTCTCTCTCTCATGAGTTTTGAACAAAGGCCAAGAACAATACAATGATTAAGAAAAGGTGCCAGAGTACTGTACAGAACATACTCAGAGTTATGAAAATAGTTCTACCAATATTAGCTCTTCATCTGCCTGGAAGTTTGAAAATAGTTAAAATTGAAATGACTGGAAAATAGTGCCTTTTGCAGGGAAGCGATGTCAGTAGGCTCTATGTTCCTTCATGAAGGAAAGTGGGTATACTTTTTCTCCAACAAAACTTAAGGTTTGGGGCTTCAACAGAAATATTTAGAGACCTTGACATGAGTCTGGGGTTTTCAGGGAGCAAAAAGACAGGGTCTAACTTTATTGAGAAAAATTTAGGTGTAGATGACAGGCTAGATCGGTTTTAGATAAAGTAGGTATGATAGGGAGGATTCCATTCCAAGGCCTAAACCATCAGAACGAAGAAGATCTTCTGTGTTTAGGAAGACCACTTAGAAGGGCAAAGACACCATCCTCAGGTTTTGGGGATAGTGTAGAATCAACAGTGGTTACAGAGAGAAGAGTGACACTATTTATTTCATATAAAATTATTTTCTGTTGGAGTCTTCCAGTAGAAGGTTCTATGAAGACCTAAAAATAATGCCCCATGAGCCTAAAATTTTACTTCTGTCATTGGAAGCCACTTGAATCAGATTACATTGTACCAGTCAAGTAGGATCTTTATACCATCGTCTTTCCCCGACCTTAGCTCCAATTTGGAGAGGCCTGATATTATAGCTAGTTTAGTCAATTGAGGAGGACGTAAACTAGGACTAGTGAGGATGTTGACCCAATGCCTCCTTACTCCTAAAATCACACTGAGGTTCCCAACCAGGGCTGGAGAAACTTTCAAGTGGTAAGAGCTTAGAATTGTGATAGTATATTGACTAGAACTTGATTAGTTAAATGGCTTTGCTCTTGTGACTAGAAGTAATGAGAATATTTGGGACTTGCCTTTACCTGGCAGAAAATTATCATAGGTTAGGGGACATAGAAAGATTAATAAATGCATATGATAGCTCAGAAAAGAAAGGATAGCCATAGACTCTCAGATACATAAGAGGTAGAATTTGTAAAATCTGGTAACTGATGATAAAGTAAGTTAAGGAGAAGAAGGAATACAGGATGATTCTCAAAGTTTGAGTCAGTATGACTAGGATAGTGATATCAATCAAATTAGATTGTTCACATTAATAAGAAGGAAACAGTAACAGGAATCATCCTACATCATGTCTACATTAAACATTAGATAGTTCATTATTTAGTTCAGACATTGCATATGGAATTATATTGGCTGGTCAAGACAATACATGGCAAACAAAACTTATGCTTTCCATTATTTGGAAAGACAGCCCTAACCCTTTAAGTTAGAATAATACTCTTCCCTTTACTGACTTTTATCACAGGGAGCATTTTTATTTATACGTTTAAATGGATATTAAAATGATTCCTCTGATAATGCTCTCCAATATTCTTGGTTTCTTATATCCCCAACTTACTCTCTCCAATGCTGGTAGCTACTTTAACCTGTATGTGTAGTGTTAATCCCATTTCACACTCAAGGACCACGTCTAAATTTAAGCTATTTAATGAACTTTATCTTAACAGTTTAAGATTCAAACACCAAGTGGTTAACCTAACAAGACATAATATATTATATTCTTATTAACTTGCTCCTACTTCATTATGAACATAGTGCTTTGTCTTTAACTTTGGTAAACTTAGTGCCTCTTTCCTCACCTGGAACTGAATCTCAGTACTAACTCATATCCTCCATGCCACTGGAGATGTCAATTTGATGATTATTACTTATGCTATTACAATAGCCTCCTAACATATACATAGCTGTTGCCCCAATCCAATACTGTGTTGTCAGAATTACTTATGTAACCAGGAGTGATAAGTAAAATATTTAACACGATGAGGGCATGGTCATTGATTACTCAGAAATGTTGCTGCCTGGGGCTCTGGAACAGAATCCTGGGGTTTTCTTGCTAAGCATGACATTAACTTTGTGGTTGCTGATTTATGGCCAGAAAAGAGGAGAAAATAGAATGACAGAGGAGTTACGGGTGAAGAGAGGTACTCAAGGACTTAATAGGGTGATCATTTACATTTCCCATCACATTCACAACTGGCCCAGCCATTCTTGTTTGTTCAGGCTGCATTCGTGACTAAACAGAAAGTCACCCTATTTGAAAGATCATGCAGGTTTGCAAAGGGAATAAGGGAGTTCTTGAACTAGCTCATTTTAACAGCATCTTGTCTGTGAAATCAGTGTCTGACAAATGTTCTCAGCCCACTCTCACATCTAAGTGCTAGAATAATGAATCCATGAATCTGACATATTATAGATCTGTTTAAAAGCCCTGGTGGTTCTCTGTTTCTTATGACCATAATCCAAATACATGATACTGACATCTACTACTGTAAACAAAGATGCAAAATGTGTGTAACTTTCCACTACCATTCTGCACGCCTGGCACATTTCAATCACAAGTACTCAAAAGCATTTTGAGCCTAGCTGGTGTGGCTCAGTGGTTGAGTGTCAACCATGAATCAGGAGGTCACACAGTTCCATTCAGGGTCAGGGCACATGCCAGGGTTTTGGTTTCAATACCCAGTAGGAGGCAAGCAGGAGGCAGCCACTCAATTTATTTTTTCTCTTTATCCCTCTCCCTTCCTCTCTCTCTAAAATCAATAAAAACACTACATCAATTCCAAGCATTCTCTTGACTCACTATGATTGATGATGCTTTAGCAGCCTTAACTACGCCCTCCCACATTTACTCTTCTCTACTTCAGTCTCTCTATTCTCAGCTCAACCATTGTTCCTCTCAACTTCTTTAGGCATACTAAATGTTCATTTTAAAAATTGAAATATAGTTCACATACTATCAAATTCACCCAATTAAAGTATGGAATGCAGTGGTTTTAGTATATTTACAAAGTTGTTTCAGGTCCCTGAATCTTTGGTAGGTTTCACTGCTATTTTCTGAAGTGCATATTTCTCACTTAGGTCTTCACCATACTTGCCATTCCAGGTACATCCTGAATTGAAAAATAGAAGGTGAGCATTGGTATCCAAACATGACCAGTCACTGGATGTGCCATAACATCGGGTGGCATGCCCCTTTGGCATGTTCTTTATGGTGCGTAGATCAGTATCAGATCTGCGAAGCAACACCTGATTTCCCTAATGTCCATAGGCTACATCCTGCTGAGCTGTGTCCAGTGCACCGATGATCTTTACTTTTAGCTGGATAAATGTCCCAAGAGGCATTGCACATCTTTCCATGATGATTCTCCTTCCTTTGAGCAAATCACAATTTCTGGACTCTAAGGCTCCCCTGTGTCTTCTCTCTTCCCCCAACTCCCAACTCCACTGTCCTACTCAGAACTCTGTTTCAGTCTCTATTCGCAGCTCAACCAATGCTCATCTCAGCTTCTTTAGGCATACTAAGTGTTCATTTCAGAATCTTTTTGCCCTGTCATGGCAAGCCCAATAGCTAACAAAATATTACCTGCTAACAATATATTACCCCCAACACAGGACCTGAAATTACTAGATTATCTATTTTTCTGCCATGCCTCTACAACCTCCTAACTAGACTTGGATATAACATTAAAATGCCATTTTCACAGTAGAATCTCGTTCCAGAAACCCACATAGAAGATCAACTAAAAGATTCTGAGTAATTTATTTAACAATGCCTGCTAAGGAGAAAGTCTGGAGGGGGGGGAGGGTTTCTTATTGCTCTTCTACCCCTCTTTTCTTCTCTCTCTATTCCTACAATGCACCCTGAAGCTACCATAGGAATTATTTATCAATTTTTTGAAGAAACTCCATACTGTTTTCCACATTGGCTGCGCCAGTCTGCATTCTAACCAGCAGTGCACTAGGGTTATCTTTTGTCCACATCCAGTTTGTTTCACTGTACTTTAAAAGGATGAAATATATTAGTTTTCTTTGGGTAAGTTAAAATAACAACATATGTCATAATTATCAGCTGATTGTAATAAAGCAATGAGTGATTTGTAACTAATGAAATTAATGTGAGTATAAAATTTTAACATTCTAAAGAAAATTAATCTCCAAGTGTGTTACATGGACTCAAAAAGAAAATTATCTTAATCATTATTAAAATTCTGTGAAATTAACTAAATTTGGCAATGATGTTTTATATTTCTCATTGTAGACTATGTACTTTGAAGGACCTCAGTGTGCTGGAATAAAAAAAAATCATTTCGGACAGGTCATTTTGGAGAATCATGGATTGAATGTGAAAGTCACTGATAAGCTAGGATAAAATATCATTATTCTTTTGGTAGGTTTTATAAAATCCATATTTAATAAACACAGCTATTTTTTTGATTGGTTAGTACTTAAAAAGTAAATGAAAATTGATTACTTATGGGTAAGATATTAAGAAGTGCCATCAGCTGTTTCTAATTTGGAAAATGTTTTCAACTAATCTCTTGAGTCTACTTAAAATTCTTTGCACTTAGAGAACCACAAGTTTTTCTGAAATCAGGCAGATTGGCCACAATGAAAAGACTTTATGAGGAATTTATGGTATTTGTCTGGTAATTTGATAAAGTGTAAAATGCCCCTGCAATAATCTTCAAAATGCATTTGTTTAGTAACAAAGATACGTTTGAAATAGAGTATTGTGAGGGATTTTAAAAATTGGTCAAACAATATGATATAGAAGTTTCATAGTATCCAAATCTGCATCTTCAGGAATTACAAATATATCTTTATCAAAAATAAAATATCTATGATTGTAATGTTACAGCAATAAACCATTTTCCCGATTTTTAAAAAGTGAATTATGTTTGAAAGCTTATTATCAGGTAAACAGCTCTACTAAGTAATCAACAGAGAAAAGATAACTTACCTAACAAGAGACATTCCTTTCAACCATAGATCAAACTAGAATTTTAAAATAAATTTCATTAAAAAAGTCATTAAATCAAAAATATTGTTAAAGTATCTCTAAAGAGTCTAACTAAAAAAGAATAAATATGTGTGAGGATGGCAGTTATTCTACACATCGTATTTTATAAAATTACTAGAGGCCTGGTACACAAAATCGTGCATGGGTGGGGTCCCTCAGCCTGACCAGCCATCAGGACCGATAGGAGCCATCTCGCCCAGTCCATATCAGGGCCCATTGGGGCTGGCCAGGGGGAGGGACAAGGGGAAGTTGGCCATGGGAGCACACTGACCACCAGGGGGCAGCTCCTGCAATGAGCGTCTGCTCCCTGGTGGTCAGAGCACATCATAGCGACCGGTCGACTGGTCGTTTGGTCATTTGGTTGCTTAGGCTTTTATATATATAGATTTCCAGTGCACATCATATGTACTGGCCAGTCAGTTGGACAGTTGAATGAACATACATTTGGTCACTTAGTCTTTTATATATATAGATGGCATCTAGTTATTTTTAAATACTTCTAATTTATGATAATACAGCTGATGTAATTCCACTATTTCATGTTAGTCAAAACAAATCAATTCCCTTATAATTATTTAAAAATCTGTTCATGTCCATTTTTTATCCATACTATATTTCACAAAAATATAAAATATATTTAGTATTCTACTATACAGAGGATATGTCTGCAGAGATATTGATTATAAAGTAGATATGGTGAGATTCAGAAATATTTTAAATTAATTTTTGATATTTTTAAAGAGATATTATTATAAAGTAAACCATAGTTGTTTATATATGGTGAGATTCGGAAATATTTTAAATTGATTTTCTATGTTTTTTTTTTTTTTTTTTTTTTTTACTTTTCTCTTGTTACTAAGGATTATTTAAAAAAACCAAAAACAAATTTTCTCTTACCTCATTTTATTGACAAAGATACTTAGCCCAAGGTTGAACAGGCATGGTGAAAGTGACTATTATATGTACCAGGTGGATCAGTTAGCATCCCTAAACACATATTGAACTGATTCTAAACTGGATTCCAGTCTTTGCAAGCTCTTATCTATTTGTAATTCTCTCTCATTCCTAGAACGTAGCCCTCAGGTTCCTAAGAGGAAGCCTATGATGTTCACAGGCTCCTTTCAACCTTGTAGGCCCTGAACTCCTCTTTATGTCCCCTCGGCTTTAGGAGGCTTCTAAGACTTCTGCCAGCTTCTCTACTTTTCACCCTTTGCTTCTGCTCGGATTCTTAGTTTCTTAGACTTCACCTTTGAATTGTCAAATACCTTAAGAAAAAAATAGCTTCAAAAGTCAGGTTCAGGACTTCCGTCTTTTGTTTTCTTCAGAATGCTGACCTTGCAAGTCCTTCAATCCTTGTTAACTTTCTGATAATTTTAAGTGTCTTTATTAAACATTTTGTCTACGCTTTCCGGTTGTTATTAGTGAGAAAGTTGGTGTAAAATAAGCTGGCCCATCACTGGCTCCATTTAAAAACAAAATATTCAGCATTGGAATAAGAATCCTCTTTTCTTGTTTATCTTTTCACCTAACTTTAAGATTACAATATTTATTTACAATGTTTTCTGAATAAATGCCAATATTTGGGGAAGGATGTTGCTTTTTTTTTAACGATTGATAGATATTGTTCTGGCCTAGATAGTTTCAAGCTATTAATATCATGACCTGGAGAAACAAGCGTTTCAAAACATTTTCAAACCATATCTCCTTTGAAATATTTATTACAAACAAATTCATAACAAAAACAAAACAAAACAGATGGCTGATAAATAACATGCATGAAAAAATGCATAAACAAGATAATACAAATAAGATAGGAGGCTATATAATTGATCAGGACCTTATGCAGCTTATTTTATTAAAGGTAAATATTACTATCTATAATAATAAAAGCATAATATGCTAATTAAACCCAAAGGCCGAACAGTGGAACAACTGTCCGGACGACCTTCTGAACAACCTTCCAGATGAAGCTAGGGCTGCGAGGGCCAAACCCCTTGCAAGAATTTCCTGCATTTGCCTCTAGTTACTTATAACTGAAAAAGGAAAAAAAAAAGTATCATAAGCAGAGTTACTGCACCTGAAGGATAAGTTCAATTTTAAGATAATGGGTGCAACTAAAATTCAATACTAAATTTTTATGGCCTTATGAACTGAAAATTGCCTATTTATCTGTTCAGGTAGAAGAAATAATTGGGTGCTTATGAAATCACTAATAGTTATAATATAAAACTAGAACAATTATACCAGAAAACTTTTATCCTGCTTACAACAACTATGTTTTTATACATAATTATAGAATTTTTATATAATACATAAAGACTTAATATATTGCATAGAAAATCTCATTATCAGCTAAGTGTCTATTATTCATATGGTGAAAACATTACTCATAAAACCTAGTTTAAAATTTATCTATACATATTTATACTGGGTAAGAATAAATTTTGAAATGTTCTATTGAATACAAAGCTGCATTCTCTGTTCAAAAGATACATATAATAGCCATGAACAAATGGTGACACATAATGAAACAATAATGTAAATTGATAATATTTACCTATTCTTCTTTATGTATTCATGTGAATATCCAGAATGTTAACAGAGGTCTAGCTATATCTAAAGATTGATATGAAAAGCGAAAACACCTCAACCAATCACTTTTTCTGCAATGTTACAAAACCACTTATATAGTAACTTTAAAAAAATTGACTAACTCAGTTCAACATTATCTTTTAGTCTCAATTTAATTTTTTAAATTTTCAAATAAGTTATTTTAGATTTTATAAGGCACAACCTTAGAGAATGGCAATACACATGTGGGCATATATTGGAATTTTTGAATATAGATAAGTGACTGCCTTCACATATTCTTTTAAAATGTATATGAAGACTAAATTGGTAACAGTTTATTTTTTTGAATTAAAGTTTTTAGTCTATCGATACATATATGTAAACTCACACACAGATATACCAACACACACACACACACACACACACACACACACACACACCTTTCAGCATTTTTATTTGTAAGATAGAGTTTATAAGTCACCCACACAAGAATATGTTCATGACAGTTAAAAACTCATACTTCTGAGTTGCTATAGGCCAGTGGTCGGCAAACTCATTAGTCAACAGAGCCAAACATCAACAGTACAACGATTGAAATTTCTTTTGAGAGCCAAATTTTTTAAACTTAAACTATATAGGTAGGTACATTGTTATTAACTTAATTAAGGTACTCCTAAGGCTTAGGAAGAGCCACACTCAAGGAGCCAAAGAGCCGCATGTGGCTCGTGAGCCGCAGTTTGCCGACCATGGCTATAGGCAAAATCAATGCTTACTATATTTGCTTGAATTTATAGGAATCATTTTATCTATGTTGTTATACTTTAGGATATAATTTTTAACTTTTACTCATTCTGGAATGTACTCATTTCACTAACAGAAGATGGCTTAAATTCCCCTTAACACAACCCAAATTTTTACTTCCACTAGGTAGATGGCCAAAACACCTGGAAACTGTACAGAGAAAACAAAACATTCAACAGAAAGAGAAATGCAAGGAGAAAACTGAACAAGATATCAACTCTAGGAAAATGAATATGTACTATGCATTTTGTAAAGCATATTAAAAATATAAAAATAATAATTAAATTATAGTTAAACATGTGATTAAAGAGTAGAAATTTTCTGAATCTATTAATAAGGAGCAGGTTAAATGAAGCTTTTGAAATAGTCTTCAAAGTCTAGATTATTTACTTCTCTAAGTTTTAAATTAAGAAAAATAGTTAATTATAAACAGTTCTTACTCTATTTTTAACTTTTGTAATTAAAAAAAGTGAGTCGTTTTGGTTTTTCAAGTGCAAATTCACATCATTGATAAGTAATGATGTTTATTTCCTCCTCTAATTTTTATACTTTATCATGTTTCCTTTTATTATTTAAATTGGATATTGCTATTTGAATTGGACATCCTATATAATAAAGAGCTAATATGCTAATTAGACCGGATGGTGGGACGTCTGTCTGGAACCACCTTCCAGAATGACCAATGGGCAGGGTCGCGATGGGCCGAGGCAGCCGGGGCTGCGAGGGCTGAACCCCTTGCACGAATTTCATGCATCGGGCCTCTAATTGTTAAATAATAGAATCAGTCCTGGTAATAATATGATTTTTTTCTTTTTTATATATTTATAAAATATATTTTTAAATATTTATAGTATTGAACCTCTTACTTATCTGGAATAAATATTTGTTATTGTAACTATTACTTTTTATAAGATAATGCACTTTATTTGCCAATGCTTCATTTCAGATTTTTATACTTATAAGTGATATTGGTCTCTGGTTTTGTTGTTGTTGTCGTTGTTATATATTTGTAAAATGTTGGCAAAATTTACTTATTCCATTGGCCAAATTCAGACCAATGGCCAATACTGACATTTCTGGAAAAGTGCCATAATCACATGGCAACAAGAAACTTTACTTGAGAAAAGGAATAAATAGTTGAAAACTAATGCAATAATTGATACCTATCTTCATAGTATTTTCCTTCCTTCCTTCCTTCCTTCCTTCCTTCCTTCCTTCCTTCCTTCCTTCCTTCTTTCCTTCCTTCCTTCCTTCCCCCTGTCTTCCTTCTTCCCTACTTGCCTTTTATCTTGGTATTATATATTCTGTGTGTTTGGACAAATGTCCAAGTGACATGTACCCAACAATATAGTGTCATACAAAGTAGTTTCACTGTTCTAAAAATTCTCTGCACTCTTCCTATTTATCCCTAATCCCTAGCAACCACTGATCTTTTAACTATCTGCATTTCTTCTTCTTCTTTTCCAGAATGCAATATAGTTGAAATCACTCAGTATGTATCCTTTGCAGATTGGCTTCTTTTACTTTGTAATATGCCTTTAGGGTTCCTCTTTGTTTTTTCAGGCTTGATCATTTCCTTTTAGCACTTAATAATACTGTATTGACTGAATAAATCACAGTCTATTCAGATCTACTGAATGACATCTTGGTTGCTTCCAAGTTTTGGCAATCATAAATAGAACTGTTAAAACCACCCATGCTCAGGTTTTTTGTATAGATCTAAGTTTTGAACTCCTTTTGAAAAATTACAAGGAGCATGATTATTGTATTGTATGGTAAGAGTATGTTTAGATTTGTAAGAAACTGCAAAACTGTATTCCAAAGTGGCTGTATTCATTTGTATTCCCACCGGCAATGAATGAGAACTCTTGTTGCTCCACATTCTTGCCAACATTTGGTGTTGTCATTGTTCTGGCTTTTGGCCATTTTGATAGGCTTGCATTAGTACCTTATTTTTTTAATTAGCATTCCACTGGTGATATAGACATGGAACACTGTTTCATATGCTTATTTGCCATGTGTATTTTTT
Source organism: Myotis lucifugus (assembly GCF_000147115.1). Taxonomy (NCBI): domain Eukaryota; kingdom Metazoa; phylum Chordata; class Mammalia; order Chiroptera; family Vespertilionidae; genus Myotis; species Myotis lucifugus. The sequence goes on from NW_005871073.1 coordinate 5,956,163, forward strand.
ATTTGGGAAGTATCTGTTCTTTGGCTTTTTTCTAATTAGGTTATTTGTTTTATAATTGGTGAGTTTTAAGAGTTCTTTATAAATAATTATTTTAAACTAGAGGCCCAGTGTATGAAATTTGTGCACATTAAAAGGAGATTAATTAGAGGAAATATTTTAATATTGCCATTTGCCCTTTCTCTATAATAGAAGTGTCAGAGATGAAAGAAAATTAGTAAAATGTATATGAAAATCTTCCTCCTGTCAGAGTCTGTGGTGTGCCACAGGACCCAGAGTCAAGTCCACACCCACCCGTGGCATTTCAAAATCACCCGAGACCCAGACCCAGCTGGCCCCACCCCCATTGGGTGAGATCCAGACCTGGCTGACCCCTTTTCAAGCCTTGCTGGGTGGGGGCCTCAGCTTCAGTTCCCTGGCCTGCCACCAGGCGGGGGCGGGGGGGCGCAGCCTCAGGTCCCCTGCCCTGGCCCAGCACCACACAGCCTCAGGTCCCTGCTGATTGCTCATTAAGGCTCATTATGGGAACTTGGCCACAGCTGTGGGTGCAGCCAACTTGTATTACGGAAACCCCGTGTCCGCTATGGGCACTGCCATCTTGTGTTACAGAAACTTCCCTCCACTGTGGGCGCCGCCATATTTTTGACCGCATGACAGTCAATTTGCATATTCCCACTTTATTAGATAGGATATAAAAACATTAGAAAACATTTATGAAGTGTGTCCACTTTCTAGGGGTTTAAGATCCAATGATAGTTAAAAATGATTTCTGCTAACAAGAAACACAAGTGTAATGTGGAGAAAGACAAGTTAACCAATTGTTACAATATGGGGTAATAATCATAAAGTTATGTAATTGGGGACACACTGGATGTACACCTCCCTAAACTATACCCATAGAGAAGATAATATCATCAAGTACTGTCTAATGATTTTATAACCTAAATTAGAAGACATTAGAATTGCATGGATTAAATAAATGAAAGTCAGTACATTCAAGAGAGTCATGATACTATAATGTTAGTCATGAAAATTAGCTAAGAATCCCTTTAAAGAAAATTCAAGTAGGGCCCTAACCAGTTTGGCTCAGTGGATAGAGCATCAGCCTGTGGACTGAAGGGTCCCAGGTTCGAATCTGGTCAAGGGCATGTACCTTGGTTGCGGGCAAATCCTCAGTGGGGAGTGTGCAGGAGGCAGCTGATCGATGTTTCTCGCTCATCGATGTTTCTAACTCTCTATCCCTCTCCCTTCCTCTCTGTAAAAAAATCAATAAAATATATTTTTTAAAAAAGAAAATTCAAGTAGGTAAATATGGATAAATAAAAAATGTAACATGAATTTAGAGAGAGATGAACCCAGATTATAAAGAATCTCATTTGTTTTAAAAAATATTTGGAATTTTATTTTGAGATTATGAAATTCTTCACTTGGTTTTTAAGTATAAGCATATCACAATGGGATACAAACTTTTGAGAAATTTGTTTAACAGCAGCACAATAATCAGGTGGATGTGAATATTCAATAAAAAAGAGAAAATGGAACTCTAAGGGATCCCAATGGCAATGGGCACACACATTTTTGTCTGGGAGCCTGTTATATTTTCAGAACTTTATCTCCCACAGCCATCATGCTGTGGCTATAGGTACAGATGCAGAATGGGTGAGCAGCAGTCAGTATGTTACTCAAGAATAAATTCTGCTAAAAGACTTCTGCCTAGTACTGACTACTCTTTTAAATAGAGGCTATCAAGCTTGGGAGTTTTAGTGATGACCATTTATTATGATCTCATTATGTGGACTGAAAAACTAATACATCTAGCTATTTACATTATAATTGAACTAGGGAGAACTAAAAGAGATATAGAGTGATTTATAAACATGGTAGACTAAACTAGCATGGGTGACTGCAGGAAGCCACCACTTGCCCATACTTCAGTGCACCAAGGAACGCAGAAGGCTGATGAACCTTGGGCGTTAGCAGGGCTGACACTAAGCACCTCGTCTGTTGAGATAGTGGTGGCTCAAGGCAATTCACTAACCTGATAATCCCTTTACTGTTTACCAAACTTTACCTTTGATATGCCTGTATGCATTGCTAAAGGGCAAATGTGTATTCAAGTAAATAAAAAGCAGACTGGCCAGAGGTCAGTGTGCTCTTCACGAAAAAAAGACCACCTATCTCTCACCTCTTAATAATTCATATTTCTTGTCTAGTGTTTTCATTTGCGTGACGGCCCCTCTTTCAGATCCTAAACCCAGCTGTGTAGGACACAGCAGGCGACCCCCACCCACACCATATAAATACAGATAATTTTGGATAAATTATATCATTTTATAAATAAGTAACTAAAATTTAACATAATTGCATAACTTTTGATTTTCTTTTTTTCTAAGGGACACTTAAAAACATTTTGTAGGAAAAATAATTATACAAAACATTTTCTTTAATTACAACAAAATGGAACTTCTATACAGAAATGTTTAGTGTAGGGCAACAAAGTGATCAATTAAGGATAATTACAAAGAAAAAGTGATGATGATCAACAAAAGGGTAAATTAGTCAGAAGAATTGAAATCTCTTAACTATCAGGCAGGCCCTATTCCCTGAAAATTCAAACAAACAAAAGCAACTAACTAAAGACTAAAACATATACTATTCTAGTAGTAAGGTCTCCAAAGTGAAAGAGAAGAAACCATGGCATAAAGCCATAATCCGATGCTAGTTAACCACTCAAAATGAGAAAAGATACAACATACACTTATGGAAGTAAACAGCAAAATAACTAAGAGGACAAAATAAACAATAGGTTAGTATCTTCAGTTTCAAAAAGGGAAACAGCACTTTAATATAACAACAAAAGTAGACAGTCTAGATTTCCACTTAAAGTTGGATGATCTTTACCTATTAACTAAGTTGCCAAAATTGAAAAATGATTTTTTCTTTCTTTTGTTGACTTATAATCAACTTTTCAAAGTACATCTAATCAGCTATATTTTCATTATTAGTACTATTTTTAATCTAAATTTAGGCATGTCCTACAGAGAGCATTTTTATACCCCTATCACTAAAAGATGGATCAAATATAATGACATATTAGAAAGAATTTTAAACTTATAAATTTAGCATCAAAAATGTGTATTCAAATTCTAGAACCATTATTTCACAGATTAACTGAAACTGTAAAATGTGCCATCTGTTCAGCCTGCCTTATATAAGATATCTTGGAATATATGATGTATGCCATAAACCTATGTATGTGTGAGAGAACAAGGGAGAGCAATTACAGAAACAATGATGCCATCAGAGAACTTATATAAGAATTATCATGAAGTATGGATATAAACCAGATTATTATTTTTTAAGGACACTGAAAAAAATAGCATGTGAACATAGTGATGACTTCCTACATCCCAAGAGGTACAGTTAAATTTGCTCTTGGCATTTAAAAATATTCATACTGTCCCCAGGATAGAAAGTTGTCAATGTTCAAGCTAAAGCTAGACAGCTCACATTTTCACGATCCAATCAATGTATAGTACATTTAATTGTACTTGAAACTCTACTTATAAATTTAAAACTTTTTCAATATTTTAATTTAATAACATATCTAAGAAAAATAGTATACTCTATAAATTATAATGACATTTTTCTTAATTTTTTTACTCCTAACAAAAATATAATAAAATAATACCTTTAATTGAAAATAATAAAGCACTCTCATTAATTTCATAAATATTCATTGAACATTTAACATGTGCCAACCACTATGAAACATTAAATATATAACACAGTTGTACAGGCAAAGTCTTTGCCCCCCGCCCCTAAAATTGACAGTATACATTATACGATGATTGGGGGAAAGAAAAACAAATATTTCATTGGCTGGGTGCTTGACGTGTGATGTGATGTAAAATAAACAAGGTAAGAGGATAGAGAGAGATGAGGTAGGAATCACTACATTAGAGAGTGTTGTTTTGAAAGCCTCTACTGATAAGGTGATATTAGGCAGAAACCTAAATAAAGTGAGAAATAAGGCAGAATAGACATCTAGGGGAAAGGAGATATAGACTAGAGAACATTCTGCAAATATTTATGAGTTCCAATTAAGTGCAATGTCCCACTGATTACATTGTTATGAAAAAAAATTGTGATCTAGTTTTAGAGAGAAAGTATGCCATGAAAAGATACTTGTTATCACAAATGGCTAAAGTCAACAAGAAATAATTTACAGATTTTGAGGGCTATAGCATTTCTACAGAATAGAGAACTCTTTCCACATTATACATTTCAGGATAAGCTTTGAGCCTTTCAGGAATCTTTCCCCAAAGGAAAGATGTGTCTTGTTCACTATTGAAGCTTGGATAAACACCTGTTACTTAATCCATATTCTAAGAAGCTTTGTTGAATGAATGGATAGACAGATGGAAGAATGAAAAAAAGGTAACTAAATCTTTAAAGATGCGTCATAATTGGTGGCAAGAAAGTAATTAAGAATTCCAAGTAGGAGGGGCAGCATCACAGTGATGGAAGATACATAGCAGGTAGAATTGATGCTATCAGTGTGAGAAGCAAAGAGATAAATTAAGAAAAATATTACTCTTTGATTTAATGATATCTATGATCTAATTTTTAGGTATTATTAATAAATGTAGGAATATAATGAAGGTCAAAATACATATGTATTTATTTGGGAATTTTATCTAATATTTATATGGACATAAGAATGCAGCAACACTAGAGTGGGGATATTGTTAATTACATAGTCTAATATATTTTTTGAAAAATATATACTAACTATATGCTTGTTGTTTGATTCTATTACTCTAATACAATCCCTATATGTCCATTTTAATTTTAATTAATAAAGAAGAATCACAGAAGTCATATTCCTTGAATTATCTTGGACTATTTTCCAACTACTCCTGACAAACCTCATGTGATTTTTAAAATGAGTTTATTTTAATGTATAAAAAGCAAGAAGTGGTGCACATCACTTATAATTTCATATATGAAAATTACTTTTCATTGAATTTGTGTTATTATGTTTTAGATTGTGCTGTATATGTGAGCCATTATAAAATTCATTACCTTGATTAAGCAAATATTATAAACACTTTCAATAAAAATTAGTAATTGCAAACAATAGTATTTTAGTAATTATTTTATCTCGATTTTATGTCAAATAAAATATTTTTAAATATCTCATCATTTTTATGATAGCTAATATAATTTTTTGAAATCAGATGTTCTTAATATGTTGGCAAAAACAGTTTAAAATCTGCATATGTGTTCAGACTCTGAAAATATTACAAGCTGTTATTCAAAATGCATTCAATAAATGCCTTGTGGCTCCAATATTTTAAACTGTTTCTTAAACACTAGACAATATTAATATTAAAATGAAACACTAACTATTGAAAATGTTTCTTTATTTAGAGGTGGAGAACTTCAATGTCCAAATATTAGATAATAGTGTAGGGGATGTGATGGGAAGAACACAGTGGGTGAGTTCACATTTGTGAGATTGTCTGGTCACTGTTGTATGACCAAGCAGTTTAGTATTCTAGCTGATTCTGGATCTGCCTTGCAAAAACGTGCACAACTGGGAATTGCAGTATATCTGGTACCTTGGGGAAATTTCATGGAAACTTCTTCTCCATATTTTAACTGACAATGGAAGATAAAGACTGTCATCAGACTGTCATGCAAAATTGGAAGAATCTATTATTCCAAACATAGACAACACAAGCTAGATCTGGTGTTGAAGATACTTAATCTCTGCAGGAGTCTGTGTTCTTTCTCTTCATGTTATCAATTCTAGCACCCATCACCTCTAAAACGAATATCAAAAAGGTTACAATATCTTTACCTAGGACAATGAGAGCTTAAGAACTTTGAATAAATGAATACAGTTCCATGCAATTATTGAAGAATATGTGCCTTTAAATGTAAACTATTTATAAGTGATTTAAAAAAATTGTCTAGTATATTTTATTTCACTGAATACATATAGAGAATGAACAACAAAAACTTTCATTGGAATTTCTAAAAGGAAATGATAGCGGCTACAGAAAAAATCAATAGAGTGTCTACGGTCTGCAAAAATCTAAATTTATTGTATTTTCTACATCATTATTTATTAGTGAATTTAACAAAAATATTTTAAAGACAGAAATGTTTCTGAGAATATGTAGTTAAATGATGTGCATTAATCTTTTTGTAATCAGCTTAATGACATAACAGAAGAGTGAACTAAGTAGTAAGCCTAACCCAAAATTAAAACAAGCAATAACAACAAAAACCTAAATTATATAGTGCATCCACTGCTTTGGAATGAGACATTTTATTTATTTGTATTGTGTCCAATATAACATACAAGGACATGGATTATTTTTCACAGGAAAAATACTACTTCAAAGCTTATAATTATGAAATGACAGTACATAAGCCAAATATCAACTCACTATATGGTTGAAACTATTAGTTAGAAAACTTTTCTTTAAAAATGTTATTCAGTATATAAAAATTGTTTACATGTTACACCTAAAATCCAGATATTGACAAACAGTATTTACTAAGCCTAGAAGAATATCAATTAATTTAATTTGCCCTATACTTTTGTTATCACTTAAAAATGTGATTAAATGGTAATAATTTGAAATGAAATATACAAGATTTTATGCATTGGTTTAATCAGAATTTTAAAATATACAAAAGATTTCATATTATATTCTAATTAATCATATAATGAAACAACACCAAAAATAATAGCAAGATTCTGAATATAATAGACACTGTATTATTTTCTTTGGGTGTGTTGAAATAGGTCATTATCTTTATTTTATTGAGTATAAAAATGATTGAGAAATAAAATATAAATGCTTATGAACATAGAAAATATGTCAAAATGTCATAGGTGCTGAGAAGGTAATAATAGAGGGTATAAAAATGCATCACATCTCAGTTTTGCTGCTTTATTTAAAGATTGAAATTCTGCAAGTTTTTGTTGAACATGAATCTGTTTCTCACAATTTTGAAAGCATTTGACAGTTATTATGATTTGAAGTGCATCAACATTTTAAAAACATTGCTCCCCCCAAAAATTACATATATGATACTTCAATGTAAAGTAGCCATTACTTTGAGGATGACCTAATCATATTGCTACATAAACTTGTCACTTTCAATATATAGAAATACATTCTGTGATGAAGAAATTAGAGAGAATTACTGTTCAAAGTCCATACTAACAATATGTAAATATTTTTCCTTTTGATATAGAAAGAAGTTCTCTAAAATTTGTAATTGAAAATGAAGTGATCTAAACTTCAAGAACATTAGGCCAAACACTCAAGTTTCACTGAGGCAGGCTATCCTGAATAATATAGGTTATTTATCTTAGGGATTTTAACTCAGTAATAGCACATTAAGTTTTGGTAGTTCTTTCTAATGTCAACTATAAACAAAAATCAATGAACCTTTATAGAGATAAACAAATATACATATTTTACATTTTTGGCATTCAAAAATTAAAATGAAATAAGACATTTCTTTACTTTAAGCTTAATTGTATATAATAATTATTTGCAGAACAAATAATCTAGTGTATGCATCAGAGAAAAAAGTGTGATCTGTGTATATAGATGCCAAATAGTTGTGTATTGATGCATTCATTCATTTATCAAATTCTAAATATACTTTATGAGTATCTGCGTATAGGACATTGTGTTGTCTTCTAGGTATACAGAGATAAGTAAGGCAAGGTCTTAATTCTATAAAAACAGTGATCTAGGGGGGAAATATAGCTATAAAAACGTTATAATAATATTGTATAAATATAAATAAGCTATATAAATATACTTACTAATAATATCTAGAATAATGTGATGATTCTCAATTGCCAAGAAAACAATTTTCCTTTAAGCTGTGGAATAATCCCACCTAAATGGAAATATTCAGCATGAAAAAAAGTTATTGTAGATGTTCCACATTGGTACCAACAAGATTGGCTATGCTTTATTGAATGCTCACTATGCTCTAAGCCTCATCTATGCATTTTTAAATGTAGTCTCATCATTCATTTAAGCATTCTTATTTCAGCTATGGAAAAAGAAGCACAGATAAGTTTTGTCTTCTGACCTTGGTTACTCAGCTACTAAGAGATAGAACTGAGATTTGAACCTAAGGCATCTGACTATAGAGCCCATCTGTTTTACTAATTCCCAATTCAGAATAGTTTTGTCCAGTCTTTGTAGATACAAAGGAAAGAAAAAGAAACTTTCTTTTGACATCTTATAGTTAGGATAACCACATAACACTTTTTACAAAGAGATCGATGTTTAAGCTACTAGTTTCAGACTGAGGAAAGATATGTACCATATAATGTCCTAGAGAGAAATTTCATCCACTCAACATATATTTATTGAACACTTGATATATACCAGGCATTTTTCTCTGCTCTCAGGATATACCAAAAAGCAAAAACAAAGATACATTTTGCCCCTGTGAAACGTATACTGTAAGAAGCTTACATTCTTGTTACCGTGTCCTATTGCAGACAAAAAGAACATGGCCACCCACATGGGCTAGTATAGAGTCCTTCTTAGTAACTATAAATTATATTTCCTGTTTCCCACAACCTCTAAATAACTGTTAAACTGCATGAACTCAATTGCCACTTCACTAATTTCATACAGATAAAAAGCACTTTAAAGCTCTGAAGCCACAAATCTCTGAGCTTTATTCCACAAATATCTGCCCCACAACTCTTGAAAACCATCTTTTATTTATCTCCACCAACTAATCAATCAGGTGTGTTAGTTGCTGTGTCTCCACATTGGTAACTTATCTCCTGTTTCTATGTAGTAGTTGAGTCATCACCCGAAGACATCAAGAGCCTCTATTCTGAGCAAATAGAGCTGATGTGATTAACTGGATGACAAGTTATATAAAAAGATTTATGTGCTTATATAGCTAAGTAGGTTACCAGATTCTGATACTTGAACAGTGATGGGGTTTGCATACTGGAGGTTAAAATTAAACCAGAGTTCTTAGAAATCTATTTTTTTTAATTGCACTTAAAAGCCTAAAGAATTTGTGTTTGTTTGACTCTGGGCTTTCTTTCAGGCAACAAGGTACGCAACCTGCAGGTTGCCTGCCTATAGTAGTGTTTATAACTCTCCAACCCTCGTGCAAGCTACCCTGTAGAGCCCTAAGGTGACAATTATTTCTGAATTCATTAGTAAATGAAAGTCTGGTATGATGACAAAACCAGAAGAGCTGTGTGTGTGTGTGTGTGTGTGTGTGTGTGTGTGTGTGTGTGTGTGTGTTTTCCTGGCTGCATGAAAAATCCCTCGTGGCTGATAATAATATGTCACCTCTAATCTCACTTCCCATTTCTAACATGTACTTTCATTCACCCTTATTTGATACTGTATGCTTTCTTCTGACATAAGATTTACTTTGTTTCTACAGTAATTTTGAGTGACTCCATGGGAGGTTAAATTGATGAAAGAGACTATGCTACCAGTGTGCACAAAGAAGTAGAAGGAGAAGAAGAAGAAAAACAAAACTAATTCCAGATCGTTTAAGAAGAGAAAGAAAAAAATCTCCAAATTTCCAAATATACCAGTAAATTCTAGGGGGTAAATGGTCATGATGCCATGTGATTCAACAGTAATTTCCTCTAACAGATAATAAAACAGGTGAAGGACTTACCCAGGTTTTACTTTCTCCATAGACTGTAAACGTTATTGATTGGGTCCTAGGAAAATAGAAACTGCACAAGCTGAAAAATATATACACAGCTAAGCGAATCATAAAGTGCAGCAGCAATTACTTAATGGCATGCATATGCAAAGAAGTGTTGACAGAAGCAGCACAAGTACAGAAAGAAGGCTAAGTCAGGAAGGTATGTGCCAAACAAAGCGATTTAAATCCGGCCAGTCAGCAAACAGGAATACCTGTCAGTTTGCAAGGCACATTTTTCTTTCCTTGGACAACAGTGCTCTTCTTCTATTATAAATGACATGACTTAGCTTGACATAACAAGATGCTTGAAACAAGGCAGTTAGGGGAAGAAGCTTTTCTCTGATTAACTCAAGGAAATTGAAACAGGGAGGACGGGCAATGAGAGAAAAAACACACCCACGAGTATCTCATTGATATGAGCAGCAGATTGACAGACACAAGAAATGCTGTGATGGAGAAAGTGGAGATATGCGGCATGTGGCTGTCTTATTAACCCAGTTTGACCAACTGAAAAGACAAAGTTTACCATTTGTAGGGATATCTTATTCTTTTTTAATTTCTCGCCCAAGGATATGTTTATTAATGTTTTAGAGAGAGAAAAAGAGAGAGAGAGACAGAGAGACATTGATTGGTTACCTCCTGTGCATGCACTAACTGGGATCCAACCTGCGACGTAGGTATGTGCCCTGAAGGGGAATTGAACCCACAACTTTTTCATGTAAGGGATGACACTCCAACCAGGCCAGGGTAAGAAATCTCATTCTTGAATAAACAAATAAATAAATGGAATGAGCCAAACTTTGCTTATTTAACAGAAAAAAGCTTTGAAATTATCATAGATGTTTTAAACAACAAAAATTCCATAGATGTCATATACTTTAAGTTTATCCTTTATCAATATTAATAATATTAAAATTTAACATTTTTTAAAATATATTTTTAGTGATTTCAGATAGGAAGGGAGAGGGAGAGAGAGAAACATCAATGATGAGAATCATTGATCAGCTGTTTCTTGCACACCCCCTACTGGGGATTGAGCCTGCAACCAGGGCATGTGCCCTTGATCAGAACTGAACCTGGGTCCCTTCAGTCCACAGGCCAACACTCTATCCACTGAGCCAAACCGGCTAGGACTAACAGTTAATTTTTATTAAGCATTTACTAAGTCTCAAACATCTGCTTAACACTTTTATATATATACTAGTGACCCAGTGCACAAAATTTGTGCACAAGGGCAGGGGGTGTCCCTCAGCCTGGCCTGAACACTCTCCAATCTGGGATCCCTCACGGGATCTCTCAAAATCCAGGACCGCTGGCTCCCAACCACTCATCTTCCTGTCTGCCTGATCGCCCCTAACCACTCTGCCTGCCGGCCTGCTAGCCCCCAACTGCCCCCCTGCCACCCTGCTCACACCCAACTGCCCCCTCTGCCAGCCTGATCACCCCAACTGCCCTCCCCTCCTGGCCTGATTGCCCCTAACCACCTCTGCCTCAGCCCCGCCACCATGGCTTTGTCCAGAAGGTCTCCCAAAAGGTCTAATTAGCATATTACCCTTTTATTAGTATAGACTAGGGGCCTGGTGCATGAGATTCATGCACTGAGGGGGGGGGTCCCTCAGCCCAGCCTGCCCCCTCTCATAGTCCGGAAGGCCTCAGGGGATGTCCTACTGATAGCGGGAGGCAACCGGGCTGATCAGGGGAAGGCGCCACCCCCATCACCCCGCTGCTGCTGCCACTGCCTGCTGCCACAGCCACCAAAGTGTTTTTGTGAACACAGACTCCAGTCCCTTCACCATGAAAAATGTCTGTGTCCACTCCAGGCCTGCTCTAGTCACGCCGCAGTGGCTCAGGCATGCCCCCATGTCTGTGTCCGCTCTGGGCCTGCTCAAGCCATGCCGTGGTGATTCAGCCAGGCCCCTCTGTGTCCTCACCCACCAGTTCCTGCCTGCATGTGCCTCCGTCAGGCGCGGCCTCTGCCTCTGAGGCAACATGAGGTTAACACTGGGCAGGCCTGCATGTGCCTCCATTGGGGGCGGAAGTCCCCATCCCTGTCCCTGCCCACCAGCTCCTGTGCGCATGCAGCCCGTTGACCAGTCGTGACTGGGACACCGTTAAGACCAATTAGCATATCACCTCTTTATATATATAGACTAGAGCACTGGTGCATGAAATTCATAAACTCAGGGTGGGGGAGTCCCTCAGCCTGGCCTGCACCCTCTCATAGTCCAGCAGCCCTGTGATTGATCACCCCACAGAGGGAGGCCCCACCCACTCGCCACAGCCTGTGCCTCCCTCTGTGGGGTGATAATGGGGTGATTGTGGGGCCTCCCGACCAATGGCATTGCACCCGCCTTGGCTGGCCTGGCGCCAGTGCATGTCATAGCATGGTCATCCAGACAGTCGTTCTGTTGTTTGGCCGTTCGGTCAATTTGCATATTATGCTTTTATCATTATAGATAAAATTATCTCAAAACTCCTATAATGTGAGCACTGAACTTATCCCCATTTTAGAGGTGAAAAATGCAACACTTACAGAAGTTGTCAATTGCCAAAATAATATAGCTAGCAACTTACAGAGTCTGAAAATCTGTGTCTTGACTTCTCACTCTTAATCATCCCACTGGCAAATGTGACTTTGAACTGTTGAGACAATTCTCTTTTATCATTATCACCACATAATTAAAATGCAACATATAAATCATCTTTTTCTTGAAAATTTAATATTTTCGCTTAATATAAGCCTTTTCTCAGAGTTTTCTTATATTTTAAAAAAAAAACTTCTTATTACCAAGGATCCAGAGGGAGTAATTCACATTAGGGAGACAACTATGAAGGCCTTCACATTCTATGAGGGAGGCTGAAGGTGCCTCACAATCAGTGGACATTATTTACTATTAAATCATGATGGAATTCCAATGGCATTACATATTATACTTCACATTAAAGTCAAATGAGCTCATTGTGATTAATGCAATTATGGTGAATGCCAAAGAAATTAATAGTGATTATCTACTCATTATAAAATATGGCTGATAATTAGTGCTATTACACAAAAAGGTACATTTTAAGCAGTCATCATCATGCATTTCTTTAACGCCACTACAATGCTGATCAGAACAAGTTCATTTGGCAATCACGCAGCCCAACACATAGGTCTTCCAGGAATCTGTGGCCTCAAATTTGAATAGAGAAAAATTCCAACAATTAAATCTTTTGAATTCTATTTAAATATACATAAAACATGGCTTTATTTTTCTGAATATATTACTTGAAAATTTTATGATCACAAATGGTCTACTTTGGTCCGTTTGTAAATTTTATTTATTTTGTTTGTTTTTTAGTGCAAGATTTGATGCAGCTACAAGGCAACATTCAACCATGAAGACAAAAGCTAAGCTACACGTTAAATTATTGAAATATATTATTATTAATTATGATGCACATTCATTCATAGTGATGTCATTTTATATAGCAGTATCTATTTTAACAATGTGATACAGCCCTAACCGGTTTGGCTCAGTGGATAGAGCGTCGGCCTGTGGACTCAAGGGTCCCAGGTTCGAGTCCAGTCAAGGGCATGTACCTTGGTTGCGGGCACATCCCCAGTAGAAGGTGTGCAGGAGGAGCAGATCGTGTTTCTCTCTCATTGATGTTTCTAACTCTCTATCCCTCTCCCTCCCTCTCTTTAAAAAAATCAATAAAATATATATTTAAAAAAAAGAATGTGATACAATGTGAACAAAATGAGCATGTGTGTAACATGTATAATGGTAAGCATTTTTTAAAATCTATTTTTATTGGTTTCAGAGAGGAAAGGAGAGGGAGAGAGAGATAGAAACATCAGTGATGTGAGAGAATCATTGGTCAGCTGCCTTCTGCACACCCTACAATGGGGATAGAGCCTGCAACCCGCGCATGGCCCTGACTGGGAATCAAACCGTGAACTTCTGGTTCATAGCTCAATGCTCAACCACGGAGCCAAGCCATTTTCTAAACATTGTAAGGGGGTGGGTTTGTAATGTTAGTAAATTATCTCTCTTATTATTTTTTTGACCTTCACTAAGAACCATAAGTTAAATATTTCATTTATCTCTCTGTGACTGTGACCTTTCTGATAGACTGAAATAATTATTTTTATTCAGGAACAAAAATGGCACTTAAATAAGTGAACTGTTATCATTTCCTCCTAAATAACAATTTATCAGACCAGAAGTGTAGCTATCACCCTTTTTCAATTACCTGTACATAATTTTGTCAATTGTGGAAAAGAACACTTAACATAAAATCTACTCTATTAATGGACTTTTAAGTGTAAAGCACTATATACATATTGTTGTACAGCAGATATCTAGAATTGAATTAGATAAATTTCTATTTGACAAAAAAATTTATAAGTTCTTGATTGCATAATTTACAGACTTTTTCAGGAGTAACTCATATGTCAGTGAAACCAGCTAGACTGGAAGTTCATAATTGATTCAGCCACCTATGAATCATGAAAGCTAAAAAGTGAAAAAGTATGGACGTTTTTTACCAGGTAAAGTCCCAAGGCTTACAGGATTTAACACCGATCACAAAGTTCATTTCCATGAGTCCACATCACAAGTGAAATACAGCTGTTCCACTTTGCTTTTCTCAAATCATTATTGACAAAGGAGACTACTCAGCGGCACCAAGCAGAACTGTATTTGCTGAGTAACCGGACACTTCCCGCACAATACTATTTCTGAACTTGCCATGATCGTCACTGCTTCCGTTTAAAAACTTCTGATGTCTTTTAAGCAAGGAGTATTTCTAAGAGAATTCTGTAATTGAAAAAAAATGCTCTATTTAATCTCATTTTAAATACTGAATCTGGCCGAAACTGGTTTGGCTCAGTGGATAGAGTGTCAGTCTGCGGACTGAAAGGTCCCAGGTTCGATTCCAGTCAAGGGCATGTACCTGGGCTGCGGGCACATCCCCAGTAGGAGATGTGCAGGAGGCGGCGGATCAATGTTTCTCTCTCATCGATGTTTCTTTTTTTTTTTTTATTGATTTTTTAGAGAGAGGAAGGGAGAGAGATAGAGAGTTAGAAACATCGATGAGAGAGAAACATCAATCAGCTGCCTCCTGCACATCTCCCACTGGGGATGTGCCCGCAACCCAGGTACATGCCCTTGACCGGAATCGAACCTGGGACCCTTCAGTCCGCAGGCCGATGCTCCATCCACTGAGCCAAACTGGTTTTGGCTCTCATCGATGTTTCTAACTCTATCTCCCTCCTTTCCTCTCTGTAAAAAATCAATAAAATATATTTAAATACTGAATCTGTTGTCTTTCAAGCAGAAGGAAAAAGGCAGACAGTCATATTACTCATTTCCTGGAAAGTTATTTTGATTAGAAAAAAAGTAAAATAAAATATTCCAAAGAAAAATCAAATTTTATTTATGTATGTATTGCAACATCTGCTACAAAACACAGAGTGAATGTACTGATTTTTTTTTTTTTAGCAGAAGTGGAAGTGGGAAGGAAGGTGGGGGAGATATAGAGTAAAAAAAAAAATTAAAGAAATTTATGTGACCACAAATGTAGAAATCAACTGTATATTACTATTTCTGTTTAAGGGAATTGAAGACTAATTAGTGCTGTATCTTACCAGTTTTAAAGTATAGTCATGCACCCTATAATGACATTTCAATCAAGGAAAGAATGCATACATCTTATTACCTAGCTGTAAAGTAGGCTATACCATCTAGGTTTGTATAAGTGGATGCTATAATTTTTGCACTAGAAGAAAATTACCTAATGATGCATTTCTCAAAATGTATCTGTGTTGGTAAACTGGACATGACTGTATTCCATTCTAAGAACTACTTAATGACATATATAACATGAAATCCTGCAGAATCTTAATTAAAAAATGCATACAGGGAATAATAGTTTTTCCAAAGAGAAGTTTTTTCTATACATGATGAAATATAAAGTTCCTGAACCAGTCCTGATACATACCACCCAGAAAACCTTAATACTAATCTTATTACTGAATGGTTATCTAAACCAGGGGTCAGCAAACTAGCCCTTTGGCTAAATCCAGTTCACATCCTGTTGTTGTGTTTCGTTTTGTTTTGTTTTTAAATAAAATTTTACTGAAACACAGCAATACCCATTTTATATATTGACATCATCTATGGATGCTTCCACTCCAAGGTTGATTTGAGTAGTTCTTGTGAAGATATCATGGCCTGTTAAACCTAAAATACTTACTGTCTGATCTTCTACAGAGAAACGTTGTTAGCCCCTGAACTCCATAGGGGCGATGTTGGGTGTATGTTAATGAAGATCACTTCAGAGATATTTCATTAATGCAAAGAATCAGGAGATCCTAGGACAGAAGAAATCTAAGATCAATAAATTGTTTACTATTTGAGTGTTCTGAAGACTGTATTAATATAGAGAATTAGTCTCTAATATCCACTTATAGTTCCATCTTCATCTAAGCATTATCTTGCATCCAATCAAGGGTGTGGCATTTCTTGAATAATGCATATTTCCCCCTATCTATCTGAATCTCTTCATGAAGTTCTTTCTACTCTGAATGTCTTTCTCTCTTCCCCATCCACCACATAGACAGTGGGCAGAACCAGGTTTAAAACTCCAATAGGAGTCTTTTTTAGCCCTAGGGTTTTTCCACTATAGCATGTTGCTCTTCCTACAGCCTGGTCAATTACTAGGTAATGGGTTTCATTCAGTCAAGAGAGAGAGAGAGAGAGAGAGAGAGAGAGAGAGAGAGAGAGAGAGAAGGGGAGAGAAATGTGTGTGTGGTATGTACATTTTACAAATATGTTTATACATAATTCTGAAGCTATGTGAAAACCTCTGGAGGGGTTGCTACCCCCTTACTCTGCCAAGCCATTTTAGTATGTTTACAATGCAGATATATAATATATATTGCAAGTATATAGTGTATATACTATATATCACTTACGTAAATTTATAACCGGAGCTACAAATGTATATATCTCATCTATTACATGCCAGCTTTATTCTAGGCACTGGAAGAACAGCCATGACAATTTTAGTTTGTGATCAGTGGCAAAAATACAAACTTATGTGGAAGGATGGGGGAGCAGTTGCCATTTTAAACAAGTTGGCCATGGAAGGTCCCACTGAAAAGGTGACATTGGCACAAAAGCCAGCAGAGGGGAACCTGTGTGCCAGGCTTTCTCTGAGCCTGATGATCCAGCCAGAGTCAAGGGCAGGCAAGAAAGCCCTGAGGTGTGAGTGTGGCTGGCGTGACATAGTAGAACAGGGAGGCAGCATGGGTGGAGCCCAGAGAGGGAGAAGGGAAACTGGGACACAATTATGAGGGGCCATCGTGGCCATTTGGAGGACTTGGGTGTTTCTCTGAATGAGACGGGAAACCTCTGGAGGGGTTTGTAACTTGATTGTGGTTGTTGTTGCATTTATACGGTCATACATTTGCCTCGTTCCCCTTACTCTGTCACATTTTCAGATATGCTTCCTGATTCTTTCTAATTGATTTCCAGTGAGTGTGACACAACATACTTGCCTTGGTGTTTTGCTACCCCTTTACTCTGCCAAGTCTATTTGGTAGCAATAATCTGTTACCAAAAGCTCACACTTTGCCTATTTGTCTTCACAAAGTGACTGCTGCTTTTATATTATCACTATTCATAGTGTATGTTGCACTTTTTACACTTTATGTCCATATGTATTCATGGCAAATTTTAAATAGTTTGACAATAGAATTTGTTCACATACTCTTGATTGGCAGACTTATTTTTGTGAAAGTCTATAAGAAACAATATTGAAAATTAATTCTGATAACCATTCAGCATTTGGAAATTTGTATGAATACTGTAGACATCTTTTCATGGAAAAAATACTCCTTTCGTTAAGAAAATTACATTTTAACTTCTGATGGATCAAAACAACTCAGAGTATGCCATCTTTCCTGTGGGACCATACATTTAAATATATTCATTTTCACATAGAAATTTCATATAATGATAAGGAAGATTGTTAAAATGTTTTTGTTTCCCTTCATATTATGTTTTCAACTGTTTTCCTAATGATTTTTCAATCATATTTGATTCAAAATTTCAAATATTATTTCCTATGATATGCCCTATCTTATAGAATGCTCAGTTCTATTGTGAATGCATTATGACTATAAATTTCTGCTTTAAATCTCATAAAAATGTGTTCTATCATGGTTATAGTCTTTATTTTCAGTCTGATTTTTGATAAAAAAAAAAAAGCAAAGAATTCTTATTTTAAACCTGTAGTGAAATGTGTCCTATGTAGACACATGGCACATTGAGTATTATCAAAGCTACCTTTTCTTTCTTTTATATAATTTAATAATTTAACATAGTTCTCTTAAATATTCAAATAAAGGTTTTAAAACATCTTAAAATATTAATGATAATTTTTTCAACCCAGTGATTCCAGTGAAATTGGAGTTTAATCAAGACTTAAAATTTCCATTGCATATGATCATTAAATTGGAGGCAATAATAACACTGACCTCATTGGGCTACTGTAAGAATTAAAGTGAATTCATTATATAAAATTCATAGCATTTTGAAAGTCAAATAGTACTCAATGGTATCAGATATTATAATAATAGTAAGCATAAAAAAGGAAGGTGAAAATTTACAAAGTAAAAACAGTTTGCTATTATAGCTATTGCTTATATTTAGCTTTTTAACAACATTTATATAAATGTATAATTCCTTAATCTGTGTCCTCGGGGTGATTCTAATAATTTTTAGGAAGCTGCCAAAATTAGGCATTGTTCTGTTAATCATTGCTAATAAGAACAGAGAATTTTTCTAGTTGTCCCATGAAAATTATACTAATTAGAAATGCCTGAATTTTTGCATCTCCATGGAGATTAATTTATTCATCATAATCAGTTAATCACTGTTCTTTACATAATTAGATAGCTTGTGGTAGAGAGGAAGACCCTTTAGTTTTCTTAGAGTGAAGAAAACTATTTTAGCTGACACAAGAGGAACTTGGAAGCCAAGACCTTCTTCGAATGTGGCATACTGATTAGTGCTGGAACCATTGTTGTCCCTTGTAAGAGGAGGCTTCAAGAAATATTTAGAAAATTGACTCTGAAAACGTACAATGGCCCTATTGATGAGCAGTATTTTTCATTTTATGAATTATTCAATAACTGACATTAGTGGAAATTCACTTTATAAATAGGATCAGTCTCTACTACTTTCCTCATGCAGCCTAACAAGCTAGATCCCTTCAAATTATCTCTGAATTAGACACCATTACTATTGTATTATTCTGCTTCTTCAATAGGGAAGTGAGGGGAGAAGAGAGCAACATATTTTAAAGGTGAATACATTCAATTAGTTGGACAATATAGAGCCAAATAATAAGCATAAGCAGTAAGAATACAATTGATAGTAACAAACAATCATTATTTTAATAGGATAGCCATTATATGCATGTGGAAGGGGTTGTTCTTTTAATCCCAAATATATATATATTTTTAAAGAAATTAACTGAAATAATAATAAAAAAATCTTCTCCCAGATTCTCATTTTAAAAAGCAAAACAAATTCAATAGAGAAATATGTACTAAAAGACAGGAAGGAGAAGTATGCAAAGATATTGGTAAACTTTTGGATATATCTAAATATGCATCTATTAAACAAAACTGTTGATAATTTTGGTTAATGTAAAGTATTAAAGTAATGCACCACTAAAATATTGGGAGATGAAACATGTAAGTTTGGCAAGAAGTAGATGCCAATAGTTTTTAAGCATTTTCAACTCATTTTATAGTGGAAGAGGAGAGCAGAATCACTGAAAATAATTGAACTGATTCCAAACATTTTTAATTATTCTACCATATATATATTTAATCCTGATATTTTCCCATGGATTTCAAGCAAATTCAATATTAATAAAATTTCATTAGTCAAAATGACATTTTAGGTATTTGCATTTATAAGTAAAATTTGTACATAAAATTTAAAAATACACTTTTAAAATCTAATGATCAGTAAATTATTTTAGAATATTCTTATACACCTTAACAAATTTGTAGAGACAGTGTCTGAATAGATCTTCCTCTATATAATTCTAATTTCATGAATATTCTTGTTTCTTAAGAAATCTTTAAATATATTGCTTTATATTCTGGAAGACTACATTTATTGAAAAAATATTTAGCAATTACTTAATTTTTAAATATGTTGCTGTATATTCTGAAAGAATATAATTATTGAAAATATATTTAGCAATTATAATTTTATAAGAATTTTAAAATTTGCATTAATATTCTCTCATAAGGAAATAGTGCAGGGCATAGAAACTGGAATATAATGAGCCAATCAGATTTGTAAATTATCATTTATCATGTAGGCAATTTGTGGTAAACAAGCAGCTCATATTAAAATGAGAACATAAACTTTATTCTAACAATATATTTATTCAAAAGGTCAAAATATTTTGAGATCAATTGTGATGTATAAAATTTCATATGAAATTAAATTAAGGATTTCTGATGTGTAAGTCTGAGTACTGACAGAATCTAGACAACATTTTAAGTCTTATTTAAAACAATACATCAATAATATTTTATATTTCATATAAATTTGCATTTGGTGAATGGGCAAGGGTATATAATATTATAGCGCTGAATAATGTTAACACTAAATTGGGGAAGGGGGTGTCTTTCTTATTTCTATCAACATGAATAACTACCTTTCTGGTCATTGTCACTACAGAATTCTAAACAAACTAGAACTAGAAAATCGTGCACAGAATTTGATCACAGCCGGTGCACATTGGCAACTCTATGTCCAAACATTCTGATATACCTGTCCCAATGTTATTTTATTCATTAAACATTTACTGAGCATCTACTCTATGGTGACAGATATGGCACAAGACTAAGTTAACCTTAACTATGTGGGAATTCATACTCTAATGGCAAGAAAACATGCAAACACATTTTGATGGATACAATGGGAGCCAAAGAATTAGATGTAATTAAATAGGCATGGAAATATCAGGGAAACTTGGATTGAAGATGTACCATTTTAACTAGACCATAAAGAACATAGAGGAGTTTGTGTTCAGAAGAGTTCATTATTGGCCTAATCTTTCCTTCTTCTCCTTCTTTTTCTTTTCTCCTCCTCCTCCTCCTCCTCCTCCTTCTTCTTCTTCTTCTTCTTCTTCTTCTTCTTCTTCTTCTTCTTCTTCTTCTTCTTCTTCCTCTTCTTCTTCTCCTTCTCTCTCTTTCTCTCTCTCTCTCTCTCCCTCCCTTCCTCCCTCTCTCCCTCTCTCCCTCTTTCCCTCTCTCTCACATGCAAAAACACACAGAGACTATGATTATGGAAAATTATGAGAGAAAAATAAAAGGTCTGTTGTAAACAAGTTATGCAGATTCTTGATGGGCTTTGTTCTGTGAGTAATGTTTATCCACTGAATTTTTCATGCAGGGGCTTTTATGATCAAAATTGTTTTATAAAGTTCATTTTAATAGCATTGAAGATGATTGATTGGAGACAAAATAATGGATTAGAGAGAC
The DNA here is from genome assembly GCF_000147115.1 of Myotis lucifugus. Classification (NCBI taxonomy): domain Eukaryota; kingdom Metazoa; phylum Chordata; class Mammalia; order Chiroptera; family Vespertilionidae; genus Myotis; species Myotis lucifugus. Next base: position 5,977,476 of record NW_005871073.1, read on the forward strand.
TTGGCCTTCTCTACTATTTCTATTCAGTGAATTATACGATTTTCCATGTACTTGCTCAAACAAGAAACCTGGTAGACTTCTGGCTCTTCTCTCTCTTTCAATCCATCATCAAGTCCTGTCTTATGGTTATTTTTTTTCTAAAGTCCAAATCTATGTAACTTTACTAAATAGAAAACAATGACTTCCCACCTGTGATACATTAATGATCATCTGAGTCTCATATCTTCATTCATGCCTTTGTCTTTCCCAGGGATGGATTCTCTCATACAACCATAGAGATGTTGTTAAAACAAAGATCTTGTCTAAAGAAAATCCTTTGGTAGTTCCCTTTTCTACATAGAACAAAGTCCAAAATCCTTTCCATTTCATACAAGGGCCTTATTAATCTGCTGCCAATATAAAAACCCTGCCTTAGACTTTCACCTCCTTTCCCTCTTTTAAATGTTCTCCAGTGAATCCTGTTAAACACCACAGAAATGATCACGTTGTATTTAATATTTTGTATGTACTTGCCTGTTTAAATAATCAAACAAAGTAACTAACTTTCTGAATAAAAAGACATTTCTGTAGGGTTGTACCCCAGCATCTAGCAAAATATATAAAAAATATTAACAAATATTAGTAAATATTTCTTGAGTTTGTGATGGGTATAGGAAAGAGAAATATGATTACTTTTATTAAGTTAAAATCCTGGAAATGAGAATTAGAAAGCTAGTCACCAATACCTGGTTCAAATTTGGTTAAGATAATTCAATGTTCCCAGCTTATTCAAATTGGGTGAATCATAATTCTACTAGGCATTATATTTGTGTTTGTGATTTTTTTTTCTTCACTGGTTTAGAGTGAGCTTCAGGAAAACCAAGGCAGGGTGGCAATGAGGCCATGAAGACAACATGTAAAGACATGGTCAGAGGAGTATAAGTCTTTGTGACACATCTGTGATCACTATATAGGATGCCCCCCACTGCCCCATGCCGCTTAACAGCTGATAACTTAATTCTCACTCCTTTTCAGGTTTAACTGATTTAAAATAATGGGTGAAGCCAGACTAAGATTGAACAAAGAACATTTATCCTAAAGTGCCACTAGACTTTTTTTTTAAATGAGTATACATAAAAGATAAAGTTTACAGTACAAAACAGTCAAGTTGATAAATTGAGGGCACACAAATACTGAATGAAATGATTCTTGATGTTTGCTATTCCTTTGCTTCTCATTATAAGCAGTGCCTGGACCAGAACAGTCATTGAAAACAGTCATTAACCCCCTCAAAATATTCATTTTTGTAGATTCTTTTAAATTTTGAAAATGCACTGTATGTTAATAAACACTGACTTTATAATCATTCAAAGTGTGTATATACTTTTGAGGGATCCCCCCTCCCCCCTTACCTTTGTTGGGGCTTAGACTTCATCTTGTGATGTGGATCTGTAAGAAAAGGAGGGCCAGCCCAGCTGGTGTTGCTCAGTGGTAGAGCATCAACCTATGAACCAGGAGGTCACTGTTCCATTCCCAGTCAGGGCACATGCCTGGGTTGCAGGCTCAATCCCCAATGTGGGATGTGCAGGAGTAAGCCAATCAATGATTCTCTCTCATCATTGATGTTTCTATCTCCCGTTCCCTCTCCTTTCCTCTCTGAATTATATGGAGGGCCAAAACTGAGAAAAAATACAAATGTAAATAATCAGATTTGGTAAGATAAACAGAACCAAGAAATAGTAATAGTAATGAATAAAATGTTAAGGGTAAAAATATGAGCATTACCTAATGAGTTGTCTAATATTTTTAGTGCTCTGTCATCTTCTTATGGCCCACAGTTTGCCAATTAGATGTTTTAAAGTGAATTGAAGATGATTTGTTTTAAAATATAAATCAGTTCTCAGATACTGATATTTGTTATAGGCTATTTAACTAATATAATGACCAACAATGATGATGCCTACAATAATTGACATTTATTCTATGCTAAATACTATGCTTTGTATGTCCTTTATAGACTTTATTTGGTCCTCACACAACTCTTTCACATTATTTATACTTTATAGATCAGGGAATTAAATGATATCCTGTTTCATTATGGGCTGTATATGTGAAAGAAAATCCAGCTCCAAGGCCTGAACTCACCTAGCAGCTTATGTCACCTTCCACAATAATGGGAGAGAGAAGAGTGTTTTAAAATAAATAAATTGAAGCCTGAGAATAACTTTTAGAAATAAGTCCAAGAAAGGCCTAATTGTACAGAATACATAGAAATATACATTTAATACTAAATTGAAGGTCTACATCGTATAAGAACCAAGAAAATTATGAATAACTCCTCATTTCAGAGGATATTTAGCTCTGAATTGCATCCTGGTCAGGGTGGGCATCATTTTCTTATCCCAGGAGTCCTTATCGATCTGAGTTATGCCCCTAAAATACGTGTTTTGTGTGTTTTTCGGAGTGAAACCAACAGTAACATTAACCAGATGCTAAAAATACACACCACCATCAACAGACGCTTCCTATGAAAGAAACACATAGAGTACCTGTGAAAGATGCACATGGGAGGAAATGTTAGTTGAAAATCTTTTCTGCTGTGTACAGTGATTTGTGCGAATGACACCCTCTTTGGATGAATTTTCTTACTCAGAGAAAAAAAAATAGCTCCCCAAAATAATATACTAAGAATATGGAACTTCCACTGGGTAGGATTGAATGGAGTTCAGTTGGAGTATGACTCATTAAAATCTAGTTTTATTTCATTTGCTGAGATGGGCATTCGTTATTTGTCTCCTCAACATACATTCCCTCTTCTGGCAACTGACCCTCTGGTTTGGAGACAGAGGGTGAGGAAGATGTCACTCTTTCTCCAGGCAAGTTCCGGGGTAATAGAATGCTACCTGAGCGAAGGGAGGCAGGTATCACATTGCAGAGATCTAAATGAATCTTGAGTTTTGTTAGGAATAGTAGGGAGATCCATCACTCTCCCACTAGACAGGAGCCTGTAAGTATATAGTCCCTCGAGCTGCTGGCAGCTGTCATAGAGCCCTGAGGAGGCAGAGGAAGCAGAGCCAAAAGAAAGAGCCCAGCCAATGGATGTCATTTAATCCTGTCTCCAACTCGCTGAAGCCTCATCTCTCACAGACTATTCAAGTTACTTTAGTCAATAAATCCTCCTCTTTTGCTTTCAAATCTGCTTTAATGAGGCTTCATGCAATTTGCAACATAAGGAGTTCTCAAGAAAAATTAACATTTTCAATTAGTATTTCAGATACTTTTACAGTGAACCATTTACTAAGGATTTATTCTTCATTCATTTGTGTTCACTCATTCATTCAGTCATTCACTCATTCAGGCAGTCATTCATTCCTTCATTTATTTGCTAATTCATCCTATTTGTTTTCCACTAGGGGAGTGAGGTATACATGTCTAATTTCTTAATATATTTTTATTGATTTCAGAGATGAAGGGAGAGGGAGAGAGAGATTGAAACATCAACGATGAGAGAGAATCATTGATCAATGTTGCGTCCTGCATGTCCCACACTGGGGATCGAGCCCGCAACCCGAGCATGTGGCCTGACCAGGAAGCAAACCATGACCTCCTGGTTCATAGGTTAATGCTCAACCACTGAGCTATGCTGGCCAGGCAGCATGTCTATTTTCTTATCTACAAATACTAGTAGGGTCGGAAAAAAAATATCACTCAAGGTAGATGGAATAATGAAAATCAGCTCTAACCGGTTTTACTCAGTGGATAGAGTGTCAGCCTGCGGACTCAAGGGTCCCAGGTTCGATTCCAGTCAAGGGCATGTACCTTGGTTGCGGGCACATCCCCAGTAGGGGGTGTGCAGGAGGCAGCTGATCGATGTTTCTCTCTCATCGATGTTTCTAACTATCTCTTTCCCTTCTTCTCTGTAAAAAATCAATAAAATATATTTAAAAAGGAAAGAAAAGAAAAAAAAGAAAAGAAAATCAGGGAAAACATGACATTAATAGCACATTCAGGATCAGGTATGCTTTCCATGTATAAAGTTGTGAGGAGAGGTATTTCAGGAAGAGAAAACGAAGAAAACAGTCATGTAGCAAGAATAATGGAGTCTGTTTGAGGAAAAACAAATGTTTCACTTTGGCTGCCCACTTTGGCTGGAATTTTATGTCACGTTAAGAAGTCTGTATTGTAGTATATCCAGAAAAAGGCAAAAGGTTTATTTTTTTCCTCCATTCTGGCAGTTGGCCATGAAGGCAGCTTTAAGTGAAAAAATACCATCTACTGCTTAAAAGTGTTTTGCTTTGGAAACAGTTCTGCAATGTGGGCAGATTATAATTCCTTCATCCCACAAACAGCACATTTTGGAAATGAAAACCTGACTTTGAGCTTTCACAATGGTGGTTGCCTGACTTCTCTGGCAGCTGAGTCTGTTTTAACCATGCAGAGAGCTCTCCCTTCACTGAGTTCATAAGGAATGACGTGAAGTAAGCACCCCAAGATCAGGTTGGCTTCTAGGAAGGTACTTTAAGTTATTCCCACAGGAAGCAACCTGCTATGTGACTTTACAAAAGCACTCTATTTGGATAGTATGTTAAAAGCTTCTTACTTTCCAATCACATAGCACTACTTTTCGGATCCAGGACCCTAATTCACTAAGACAGTGGTGAGTTCTGTGTATGAGAGGCATGAAGAGGTGTGTTTCAGGAGCTCAACAAGCCTTGTTGTTGGCATTCTTTACTGTCTAAAAGTTACAGAAGTATTCACTGAATGTGAGAAGGGATCTTATATGTCGCTTGTGAGCTCTGCTGCAAGATATTTGGTAACCCTTATCCAAAATAATTGTCACTGGCCATGTATGGGTATTTAAAATTATATTTCTATTAATTAAAATGTTAGAAATGGGGGGATGAGGTCACATTTGTAATACCTTAACTAATAAAGAATTTTAAAAAAAGTTAGAAAGTCAGCTCTTGGGCACACTACTCTCATTTCAAATGCTTCCTAATTATGTGTTGCTAGCAAGTCAGTATTGGGAGCACAGATACAGACTGTTTCCATCAAATAAAACTACAGAAAGTTTTATTTGATAGTGCCATTCTATAACACCCCAATAAATGCTACAAATGCTTATTTCAGTCTCAGGGAAACCACCATCCAGTGGGAGAGTTGCCTCCACTTTGCAGGTGATTCTGTTTCCTTATTCGGAAAGAAAATCTGTTTTCTTCATGCTTATTGCCCCCAAGTCTAATTTGGTTTCGTAGGGACATATAAACAAAAACTATCTTTCATTTGTCAGTACATCATGACACCAAATTTAAAGTCCTTTACAATATTCTTAGATGGTGAACATCTTCTATGTCCATTAATTGAAGCTTCTTTAGACACAAAATGCAAGGAGAAGAAACATAGACAATTCCTGGAAATTTCACAATGAAGTCTAATAGAAACCTACTAATAATTATCATTTGAGCATGTGCCTTTTAAAAATGATAGGTCATAACAATAAAGAAATTAGGCTGAGTTCAATATGATTATGATTGTTTGTCTAGCATTGATCAGCCAGCACATATTTTGTTATAAGTGCCTACCATAATGACCAATATATAAGGGATCCTCAACAATGTTGAATGAATCCAATTAACATGGTAATGAAGTAATATAAATGATTGACAGATTACCTACTTTGTCTCTACTTAGCATGTCTGGCAATCAAAACCTTTGAGTTCAAATTCAAATACATATTCCAATCTCAGTTAGAGGTGTTCAGTAAGCTAAAACCTTGAAGAAGTTTTATAAATATGTTAAAGGATGAAATTTAAAATCATGACGTCAACAACCAGATTCAAAAAGAGTAATATTGGGAGTTAAGTATGTCACCCATGTTAACTGCTATAACCTCCTTGTTTCCCAGGCCTACCGTGGGCAAAACTCACTTGACTCAAAAATGATTTTTGAAAATTTCTGTTTATTTCATAATGAGCAATGTTACCATTGGATGCATTTGTAGATTTTTAATATTAAAATAAAAGGCTACCGTGCTTTTCAAGACAAATAAGGAATATTTGGAAACTATTTTGCATCCTGTGAAAAATAAAATAATAATAAAGTTTATTCTGCTGTATTGAGTAAACTTTTATTTAATTGTTTGGATTCTGACTTATTTATCTCGCATTTTTTTAGAAAGCAAATGAGTGAAGGGAAAAATTGTATGAGTGACAATTAACATATTCTGTTATATAACTAAGCTAATTCATAGACTATTTTCAATTATCATGCTCTGTAGTCTGTAGTTTTTGTGCAGCCTTGCAGAACAAAGAGTTCCATTTTTTCTGTTTAACATTTGCACTACCCTGATGGCATCAGCATAGCTTTTGGTGTCTTAACTATGGAAATTTGGGCTGGCTAGCGTGCATTGAGATTTGTAAGTAAATCTACCAAATTTATTCCAGCTGACATGACACACTAGCTGGAGGAAACTCTCTGTAAATGAAAGGTCTTGGATCATGAAGGGTAAGAGTCTTTGAGATAGTGTTTGTGAGTTTAAATGAACATAAAGGAGTATTGTCTTTGTCTGAATAAAAGCATGTGTTGGCTTGTGGACAAAGCAGTTATGATATATATTTTTACTTCTCAAAGAACAGTTCTCAGAAATAAAGGAATATTGCAAATTTCAGGAATAAATTCCATGAATAAATTTGACTACAAAATATACACAATTCTTTATTTTACAGGATTTTTGGACGTTTTGACTAAAAATATTAATAGATACAACTTCTTCTTTATAGAAATCTGTATCAATTGTTTTCTTTATTATACATTTAGAATTTTAATTTAACCCTTTCAAAGAGAAGATTTATCATTGTTGTTAGGTTTGTCAATTTTATCTAAAACTGATTTACTCCATAGGACAATACATTTCTTGACGACAAGACTGTGCTATAAATTTCTAATGAGCAGAATATGAGATATTCAACAAACACTTTCTGAATTAGCATGAGTTAAAATTTATAAAATATAATATTCTATAGGCATATTTTTATTCAAGAAAATGATATTGATATCTATATTTAAATATATATGTATATATGTGTTTATATACAAATATATGTTGTAATTAAATATATGTATATTAAAATAATCTTATATTGATTATAAAAATATTTTAAGACATATATTTCTGATTATCAATCCATCATGACTTAAAAAGAAGATTGGTAATTCATTCTCAACTGACATTAATTGTTAATCATTCTGACATCTATAGGAAAGTGAATTTCCAAGGTTATTTCTATAAAACAATACATTTAAGTGATAATTGTTTCAATATGTTAAGGGCCTTGACCTTCTTTAGAACATGACATTCTTATGAAGATAAAATAGTGGAAAACATATGCATGATTTCTTATTTGACTAATTATCTTCTTAAAACTACTTATTCATAATTACCCATGATTTACTTAGAATGACTTCAGTTGAACCAAAGTTCTTGGTGAAGCCAGAATTTTTCAGTAAAAGTTGTGACAGTTAAAATTAAAAGCAGTGCTTGTACAAACATTCTCTATATTAAAATAAGTATTACCACTTCTTGTATTTACAGGGCTAAAGCTATAATTGTAGACCACATTGTCCCTGCATATCATATACTCTAAAAAATGATTATTTTCCCCCTGTGAATTATAGGAAGTTATTGAAAGTAAGGGAGTGATATATTTACACTTTGTAATTTGGACTATTAACTTGTGATGTTGGTGAGCATGGGTGGAAGCAGGAGGAAATACAGGCTACTACTGAAAAGTAAAAAGTTATGGAGACATAAAAGAAAGGTGTTTAAAAACTGGAACAGGCATGGAGTAAGCAACACAAGATCTATCATTTATGTTATGCTAGACCACATATGCCATTTATGAGGTTGCATACTATAAGGGATGTAAGAAGTAGAGAAAAATATATTTCAATCTTTGCCAGCAGTTAATGAGTCTTACAAAAGCTTTTAAAATAGACTTACATTCTACCTGATTCAATTTTACTTTCTTTCTTTAAATTTCCCAAACCCGAGTCCCTATGTAAAGCAATAAGCTACATCTGAGGTGAGGTGTGCCCAAGATGGAAAAATGATGGTGTCATTTGAAAAGAAGAATTTCATAATTTTCTACACCACCATGAAAAGAACCTTGTCATACCATCTGTCTTAGGTCAGTCTCCTAGGTTTGCTAAGATATTGATCCTTTCCGGATTGTGTAATAAAGGAAATGTATAATCTTGTGGAATGAAGCAAGCACTGAAAGTGTAGAGTTGTGTAATGAAAGAAAGAAAGAAAATTGGGCAAAGGAGGAGTTGAACTGTGGTTACAAGCAACAAAGTCCTCAGCTCTTGGGCTGGCCCAGCCCTTCCGAGTCATCCATCACTGAGGCAAACAGGCCACACTTTCTCCTTGCATATGACTAGTTATCGGATGTGTGCCTTCTTTGAGAGGGAGGCGGCAATATCTTTGACAAGGTCTTTTGGGCCAATTCCTCAGGAGGGACTCCACTGAGAGGAGTCAGCTACTGTCACCCTCCCCTTCATGCACAGCCAGGATATAAGTGCTTCAGTCTTGGAAGGAATATCTGGGAAGAATATCATCGCATTCACTACACAATCAATGATAGAAAGTAATTTAAACATTTTTTTGAACTACTGTCAAACACGCACACACACACAAGAGAACAAAATCAACAATGACAAGAAACCAAACCAGAAAGACAGTTAGCTTCATGGGAACTGCTTTCTCTTTTATTTATGTTGATATTGCATTTTTTTAAAGAGCCAAATAAAGATAAAGCCATGATAGCTGCATTAGTATGGCTTGCTCTGGCTCAGTGAACTGAATCCCTTAAATAAAAATTTCTAGAGTAGTTAAAATAGAAAGGACTTTTAACAGTGACTTTGATTGATGACCATAACCTATACAAGATTTTGCCTTAGTGATATAGTGAAGATGAAATGTTACAGCTTGTTTAAAATGAGGAATGGTCTTTTTAAAGGACATTTTCTTCTGTTCATTGGACAATATAGAGACTTGTGAGTCAGGACATCTTCTAGTTCAGTGGTTCTCAACCTTGGCTGCACATTAGAATCACCTGGGAATCTTTTTAAAATCCTGATTTCTGGGCCTCATCCTCCGGAAATTCTGTTTCTTTGTTATGGGGTGAGGCCACAACATTAGTAACAAAGAAACAGAATTTCCTGAGGATGAGGTCCAGAAATCAGGATTTTAAAAATATTCCCAAGTGATTCTAATGTGCAGCCAAGGTTGAGAACCACTGTTCTAGTTCTTTGTGCCTAGAATTCATTTCTGTTCCCTACTGTAAAAGCTAAAGTTTCCAGTTCAGGCAAACCTCTATGAAACCTCATTTTCTTCCTGAGGTTATCAAGTTCAAAATCAAATAAACCTATTCACCTGTTATATTTTATTAGAAAGATTTAATTAATTTTCAAGCAGTTTTTTTCATACTCACTCTTTTTTCTATTGAGAAATATTAGGTGTCTATGGATCACTATATTAGAACTTTAAATCCTATATAATAAAACCCTAATATGTAAATAGACCAAACGGTGGAACAACTGGTCGCTATCATGCACACTGTCCACCAGGGGGCAGACGTTCAACACAAGAGCTGCCCCCTGGTGGTCAGTGCGCTCCCACAGGGGTAGTGCAGCTCAGCCAGAAGCTGGGCTCATGGCTGGCGAGCACAGCAATGGTAGCGGGAGCCTCTCCCGCCTCCGCTGTAGGCGAGAAGTAAGGAGCGAGGCGTCCCAGACTGCAAGAGCCCTGGATTGAAAGGGGGATGTCTGATTGCCAGCTTAGGCCTGATCCCCCCTTGTCCCTCCTGGGGATTGGCAGGGGGATCAGGCCTAGGCTGGCAGGCGAACATCCCCAGAGGGGTCCCAGACTGCGAGAGGGCACAGACCGGGCTGAGAGACCACCCCCCGCTCCCCAGGGCACAATTTCTGTGCACTGGGCCTCTAGTATTTTCATAAGACCTTTCAATCACCCATAGTTGAGAGAGAAAATAAATATTGGAAAAATATAAAAACAGAAAAAAGAAATTAATGTAAAGACTTTGTAATTTCTCTAAGAATTTTAGAAACTTGAGGTAATCTAACCATAAAGGACCAGCAAGGTAATCGTTGAATTAAAAATGTGTGGATAAGGGAATGGACAATAAAAGCATCTTGATGCTGAGCACATTCTCACAGATTGTAACTATGGACAAACCATAGGATTCTCTTGCCCTATGCAAAATAAACCTAGTTAAGAGAAGGCTGCAAAGCAACAATGGTTCTGAGTCCAGAATTGACTTTTATGTAGGAAAAGATCCTTGTCTAATAAAATGGCATACTTGAGTTTTGGAGAATAGTTTATAGATCACATAAAACTATGTTATACTGGACTCTCATATTCAGACTTCCTCATGTAACAAATAAAGATGTTGAGACAAAAATAGTGAAGTTTCTCAATTAAGGTAACATGTATAGAGGTATTCCTGCCCTCATCTCCTCCCTCCCCATATGTCAGAGTACAAGAATAAAAATCTCAGCATCTAATCTAGTACAAATGATTTGTTGACCCCTCCTCTGATTTTCCATGATACATTTTAGATTTCTAAAATGTTGAAAAGTCACTGTTGACTTACAGATCTGCTTCTCCAACAATATATCAGCTACTTTATGAATCATGGTAACTTTTATTGATTTTGCTGATATATCTATTGTCTATTCTGGACTTTAATCTGGCTTAGAATTCATCATTTTCTCCATTTGAAAAATTAAAGAAATAAAGCACAATGATAACTGAGATTTAGAGGTGATCTTGGTCAAGGCCACTTAATTTTTTTTCTGAAATAGATTCTATTTTTAAACCCCAATTTTTCTGAATCAAAGTGTTTTTTTGTTTGTTTGTTTGGTTGGTTTTTGTCTGTTTGTTTGTTTGTTTTTTCATTTTAAATGACTGAAAGAGTTTCTAGTACCAAATAGAAAATTCAGTAAAAGTATGCTGAAAAATGAATAAATAGATAGTGAGCTAGTGGTAAGAGATAGTGCTAGAAACAACTCCTTATAACTTCGTTATGTGTTATTTTTACTAATCATCACTATTTTCCCCATTCTAGTATCTTATCTATTTAAAATCTGTCCTCTTTTTAGGACCTTTGTCTATTTTTAATTGGATTACTTGTCTTTTGGTAACTTGCATGAGTTCTTTATAAATCTTGGACATTAACCAATTTTCAGATATACTATCATTGGCAAATATGTTCTCCCACACAAGTGGACATATAGATGGTCAAGAGACATAAAAAAAAAATCTCAAAGTCACTAATAATTAGAAAGATACAAAGTAAAATGACAATGAATTATCACCTCATACCTGTCAGAATGTCTATCATCAACAAATCAACAAATGATAAGTACTGGTGAGGATGTAGAGAAAAGGGAACCCTAGTACATTGCTGGTAGAAAAGCAGACGGGTGCAGCCATTATGGAAAACAGTATAAAGTTTCCACAAAAAAATTAAAAATGGAATTGACATCTGACTCAGTGATCCCACTTCTAAGAATAGCCTATATAATAAAAGCCTAATATGCTAAGTGTCCGGTTGTCTGTTCAACTAAAGCATAATATGCTAATGATTTGCTAAGGCCACTCAACTGCTCACTATGACGTGCACTGACCACCAGGAGGCAAATTCTCTGACTGGTAAGTTATCTTGCTGCTGAGGTTTGGCTGATTGGGACTGAGCTAGATGGGCCAGACATGCCCTGGAGCCCTACCGTGGTCCCTCCTTGGCTGGCCAACCTCCTACATCCCTTCCTGGCCCCGATAGTGCACTGGTGGGGTCCCTCGGCCTGGCCTGTGCACTCTCACAATCTAGGACCCCTCAGGGGATGTCTGAGAGCTGTTTCAGTCTGATCCCGCAGGCCAGGTCAAGGGATCCCACTGGTGTATGAATTTGTGCACCAGGCCTCTAGTATCCTAAGAATCCTGAAACACCAATCATAAAGAATATATGCATCTTTATGGCACGTTTACACAATGTAATACTATACAGCTGTAAAATAGTAGGATCTCTTATCCTTTGAGACAGCATGGAGGGACCTGGAAAATATTATACTAAGTAAAATAAGCAAGTCAGATAAAGACAAGTATCACAAAATCTCATTCATATTTGGAATCTAATGAATAAAAATAAACTGATGAACAAAATAGACCCAGAGACATAGAAGCATGGAACAGCCCAGTTGGGTGTGGCTCAGTGGTTGAGTGTTGATCCAGGAACCAAGACGTCACTGGTTCAATTTCAGGCCAGGGCAGTCAATTGATGATTCTCTGTCATCATTGATGTTTCTCTCTCTCTCTTCCTCTCCCTCCTCTCTGAAATCAAGAAAAAATATGTTAAAAAAATTAAACAAACAAACACGGAACAGACTTCAGAATCTCAGAGGGAAGGCAGGGGTGCGGGTGGGGGGGGAGATTAACCAAAGAATGTATATGCATATATGCATAATCCAAGGACACTGACAATAGTGTCATGAAGACCTGAGAGTGGGGTGTAGGAGTAGGGGAGTCAATGGGGACATCTGTAACGCTTTCAACAATAAAGATAAATTAAAAAATAAAATAAAATCTGTCATCTTTTTAATTCAGTTAAAACAATATCTCTAAGAAATTACTGATTTAAAGGAGACAAATGTCTTAACTTTTTTACTTAATTGAGAAACATAGCAGAGTCATGGATTGGGCTCCCCATATGCTCTATCCACCTCTAAACATGTAGGAAAAAAAGAAATGTCAGTAATCTTCTTCGACTTAAATAAGAAAACAAGATTTTACTGTTTTAGAAATCAGGAATGTCAGTTTGGATATTATAAGGGCAACAAATTACTAGGTTACAACCAATCAGAATCACAGATGCTACGGATTTTCAGGGTTAAATTCATACGACAAACCAATGTCTCTATAGTCCATGATTCTTAGACTTCTTAAAATAACTGCAAAAACAGTGTATTTTGCAGAAATGTATTTGTTACAGCTGTAAAAGAGAAGGGAATACTTTCCCCTTATCTTGCTGAGATTTCTTTCACTGCATTTAAGAGGGTTTAAAGTATTTAAGACTAAGAGCTACAATTCCATTAATGAATTCCAAGAGAGAAAAAGCAGGGCTAAGAAGCTCAAAACTTAACTTGGAGAGAAAACTGCACACTATTTTAAAAACAAAAGAACAGAATTTGAACAAAACAAGATTTTGTATCTAAAAGCTTTCTTTCAAAATTCTAGCTACACAACTTTTGCTCCATTTTCTGATTTTCTTTCTTTTTTTTTTAAATATATTTTATTGATTTTTTTTTTTTTTTTTTACAGAGAGGAAGGGAGAGAGATAGAGAGTTAGAAACATCGATGAGAGAAACATCGATCAGCTGCCTCCTGCACATCTCCTACTGGGGATGTGCCCGCAACCCAGGTACATGCCCTTGACCGGAATCGAACCCGGGACCCTTCAGTCCGCAGGCCGACTCTCTATCCACTGAGCCAAACCGGTTTCAGCAATTTTCTGATTTTCTTGACCATACCTCCTTAAACCACTACTTAATATTTGATTTTATTCAATCTGCTAGTTCATTTCCCATGCTTCTTATTACAGGAATCACATGATTTTTCTAGGTCAGAAACCATGAGGGCTATTACACAATGGCCTCTTGCAACATTCCAAATATTCCTCAGAAGTATGATCTATTACATTACTTATTTACACCAAAAAATATTAGTCTTAAGATTACATATAATGATTATTTGACCAATCATAGAGGCTCAGAAAAATTTCTATAAAATAAATTGTACACTTGTGTTCTATTTTAAAGAAAACTTCATACTATAAAGTAGATAAGATTTATCACTGCTGTATACAATAAAAATATTTTTTATGTTATCATCTATTTTACAACCTTTTGCAGAATGCTTTAAAATGCAAAATTTATCCAAATGGATATTTGCTCCAAGAAATATTATTTACACATGAATATATATTTGAAAATAACTATATAATAAAATAACAGATACTGAATAATAGAAACAAATCAGTAATAAGCAATTTCTGATTTTTTTCTGAGCTGTAAGATATACTCTTTTCAAAGTAGCAACACAGTAGGATAGAAAAAGTTCATCTCTGGATTGATAAAGAAAATACTATTTTAAAAATCTATCTTCCTTGTGGCTTTGGTCAAACCATCAGTCTTCTCTACTATTTGAAGGGAAATAATTCTTGTTTTTATTAATGGAAATCATAGATATTTTCCAATGAGAGCATCTAATAAGCATAATAATTTTACCGCATCCCAAACTTGGTCCAAAGAAAGTTCAAAATGTTTATTAATCCTTGAAGTCTTATGAGAAAATACATAATTATTTAGTTAGTGAATTTTATAATATTGAAGAGTACAACAAAGAGTTCTCTAGCTTTGTGAAATACACTTTGGCACAAAGAAAACTTTAGGTAAATTAAAAGCATCTTCATTAAAGATAGACAACAATTTTTCTTCTATAGAAATAGAAGAAATTAATCCAAATTGAAATATATTAAAAAGGATGAATAGATAAAACAATGAAAATTAGTTTATTTCTTTTTTATGTTAAATTTCTTTCTTTTTTCTTTTTTTTTTCTCTTATTGATTAAGGTATTACAAATGTGTCCTTATTCCCTCATTGTCTCACCATGCCCCCACTTATACCCTCACCCGGGCCCCCGTGTCTGTATTCATTGGTTATGCTTATATGCATGCATAAAAATCCTTTGATTGATCTCTCCCCCTTAGCCCCACCTTCCCCTCCCTTCCCTCTGAGGTTTGAGCATCGGATGGATGTTTTTCTGTCTCTAGATCTATTTTTGTTCATTGGTTTATGTTGTTCATTATAATCCACAAATGAGTGAGATCATGTGATATTTATCTTTCTCTGACTGACTTATTTCACTTAGCATAATGCTCTCCAGCTCCATCCATGCTGTTGCAAATGGTAGGAGTTCCTTCTTTTTTACAGCAACATAATAATCCATTGTGTAGATGTACCACAGGTTTTTAATCCACTCATCTGCTGATGGCCACTTAGGCTGATTCCAAATCTTAGCTATGGTAAATTGTGCTGCTATGAACATAGGGGTGCATATATCCTGTTTGATTGGTGTTTCTAGTTTCTTGGGATATATTCCTAGAAGTGGGATCACTGGGTTAAATGGAAGTTCCATTTTTAGTTTTTTGAGGAAACTCCATACTGTTCTCCACAGTGGCTGTACCAGTCTGCATTCCCACCAGCAGTGCAAGAGGTTTCCTTTTTCTCAGCATCCTCACCAGCATTTGTCATTTGTTGATTTGTTGCTGATAGCCATTCTGACAGGTGTGAGGTAGTACTGCATTGTCGGTTTGATTTGCATCTCTCAGATGATTAGTGACTTTGAGCATGTTTTCATATGTCTCTTGGCCTTCCTTACGTCTTCTTTCAAAAAGTATCCTTTTTTAATTTTATACTGACAGAAGCCAGATTAGAGGACATGACCTTAGATATGAAAGTCAAATTGTCTAACAATGAATCCCAGGAGAATTAACAACTTTAAAGGACTTAGCATTGTTAAAATGAAATAAAATAGAGGCTATGCTTTAAGATCCTTAGTAGCAACACAGTAGGGTAGAAATGTTCATTTTAATAACCAATCACAGTAAAGACTAAACAATTCCCTGATTTTCACTTTATAAGTCATCCTGTAACATCATGTGTCTGAGCTTCAAAACCATTTTGCTACATTAGCAAAACTAAGCGTAGCTTATTTCATGAACATAAGCACAGCTTAACTTAGGTTATTTCTGTAAATGCCTCTGGTAATCATAAGAGAAATGTAAGCCATCTTCCTAAAATGGTATGAGATAATAATTTTTAATCAATCTCCTGCCATCTGGAAATGTTCATTTTATTATTATTTTTAGTTCTTTTTTTTTTTTTGTTAATCCTCACCCAAGAATATTTTACCATTGTTTTTTAGGGAGAGTGAAAGAGAGAGGGAAAGACAGAAACACAGTGATTGGTTGTCTCTTGCACATGCCCTGACCAGCATCTGAGCTGGGGAGGAGCCTTCAATCAAGGTATGTGCCCTTGACGGGAATTAAACCTGGGACCCTTTAGTCCACAGTTCAACACTCTATCCACTGAGCCAAACCAACTAGGGTTGAAAATGTTCATTTTAATAACCAATCATAGTAAAGGCTAAACAAATCCCTGATTTTCACTTTATAAGCCATCCTGTAACATCAAGTGTCTGAACTTCAAAACAATTTTGGGTTTGGAAATATCCCTGTTTGTGAACAGTTTCTCATTCAATAAAATATTCATATCAAATAAACCTCTCAGAATTTTCTTTTGTCACCTTGTACAAGATATATTATGTCAGTAGAAAGGTGTGGCTGAGCTAATCATGTTTAATTTATTCTTTCCAAATTTACCAATTATAAAAGTACTCCCCATATATTTGCAAAAGAGGTGAAAAGAGAAAAGCACTTACAATCCACTGGGATCACATATCAGGAGTAAGAATGAATTGTCCATGTCATTATTATTTGAATATTCTCTTTTATGGAAGGAAAATGATGAAATAAACCACAGGTTGAAAGATTTTGTATGACATGATTGTTGTATTGCTAAGGCAAAGTTATATCTAGCTACATCTATAGAAATGTGATTTTCTATACTTGGAATGCAAACAATTTAATTCAATTTTGTTTTAATATTCTCTCTATTTTAAAATATGTTAACATATTAAAGAATATGGTCAGTATTGATTTGGTTTCTTTATAGTCACTTCTTATTAATCAAGTAACTTTCTAAAAGTATAGCATCAATATAGTATTAACTCAGGTATTGAGTATCTGCCTGGATTTTAATTAGGGAGTAGGCATTTATAGTAATTTATCAAAAATAATTTCTTTCTAGTGTTTTGCTCAAAGTAATGCAATGCAAGAAATAATGTCAGTACATTTTGTGAACAACAACAACAAAAACAGACTGACAGATCTCACGATGGGAGAGGGTTGGAGGGTCCAGATGAGATTAACCAAAGAACATATATGCATATGGATAGTCCATGGACATAGAAAATAGCATGGAGAAGGCCTGGGTGGGTGGAGGCTGAGTGATGGGAGGTAAAGTGGGAGTTAATGTGGGGGGATATCTGTAGTACTATCAATAATAAATAAATGAAAAAATTGATTACCCATGTTAGTTTGGAAATTGAGTGGTCTTTTTTCTCTGTATGGCTTTTTGCTTTACTATATTTTATCAATTAAAATAAAAATAAATAAATATATCATGTATTAAAATAAAGTAAAAGTCACTTGAACCTAAAATGTTGCTGGAATATAGATTAAAATCTTTAGATGATTCTAAATGAACTTGAGATCTGACTTTTTTGTAACTTCATTTAATGTCATTTTCATTTGACCTTTAAAAAGAGGAAATTTAAAATGTGTTAGTTCGCCGAAACCGGTTTGGCTCAGTGGATAGAGCGTCGGCCTGTGGACTGAAGGGTCCCAGGTTCGATTCCGGTCAAGGGCATGTACCTGGGTTGCGGGCACATCCCCAGTGGGAGATGTGCAGGAGGCAGCTGATCGATGTTTCTCTCTCATCGATGTTTCTAACTCTCTATCTCTCTCCCTTCCTCTCTGTAAAAAATCAATAAAATATATTAAAAAAAAATAATAAAAAAATAAATAAAAAAATAAATAAAATGTGTTAGTTCAGTGCTACATAATCTAATTGATTGAATTTGTTTAAACTTATCTAGCAAAACAATGGAAACAAAAAGGTTAAATAATTATGTAAATTCTTATTAAACTGGACTCAAAGTTGGGAGTGGATTTGAATTTACCTCATAGACTTTCTATATGTTATTATGGTAGCATTTAAAAGTGTATAATTGAAATTAACATCACAAGGAGATATCACCTCACACTAGTCATAATCAGTATCATCCTATATAATAAAAGGCTAATATACAAATTGTCCCCTGGGAGTTCAACCAGGGGGCGGGGCTGGCCGGCCATCTGCCTGTGGCCCCTCCCCTCACCCGACCGAGGCCCCTACCCCCAACCGGCCCGGCCCGATCGACCCTGATCAGAGTGGGCCGGCTGGACCTCACCCGTGCACAAATGTGTGCACCGGGCCTCTAGTAAATAAACAAATCAACAAACAACAAGTACTGGTGAGGATGTGGAGGAAGGGAACCCCAGTACACTGCTGGAGGGAATGCAGATTGGTGTAGCCACCATGGACAACAATATGGAGTTTCTTCAAAAAATTAGTAATGCAACTGCCTTTTGACCCAGCGATCCCACTTCTGAGAATATATCCTAAGTATCCGAAAACTCCAATTCTGATATGACCCATAAATTGTGAGATACAATGTACAACAATTGCATTGATCTGAAGTCAAAAGCACATGCCACCAGGAGAATAGTTTTCTGATAATTTCTGGACAAATGTTATTTCCAGGCAGTAACCCCAGTGGGGAGAAGTGGTGAGACACTAATACTGCATAAATGATGCTCAGAAGAGAAGCTATGAGTGGAGAAAACAGAGCTCCAATAACCGAAAGCTTTGGCAGACAACAGCCAGAATACATAACTCAAATTCTTATTCTCTTTTTACTGGACTAAAAATATTCTCCAAACATCCGCTTTCTTATTGCCAAATCAAAACTAGATCATCTATATGGCTTTATGTGCAATTACTATTCAGTTTTTCTGCAAGTGATTTTTGTCAATGTCAGTTGATTAGGAGGGGCAAATTACAGTAATTTAGGTTTCAATAAAACATTATATTTCAGCAAACTTTTACCATGTTCTTGATTCATTTCACCTCTGTGACCTTGAGTATGTAAAGAATTCCGTATTATCCCTGGCTCCTGTTTTTCTTTTTTCATAAGGCCCACATAGCTTCTACCCCTTTTTTGTCTTGATTCAGTAATTGAATTCACTGTTACCAATCTCAACTTGCCTTATAATGTGAACCAGAGGGCTTTATAGCTGTGTGACTTTAATAAGTCATGTCACCTCTCTGAATTTCAGTTTTTTAATTTACAAAATAAAAAACAGACCTACATGTTTTCTATTATCTCATGTATATCTTAAAGCTATGAAACCAAAGAATGTGTAGGGATGGAGAAGGGAGATGAAGAGTCTGCTGGAAAAATCTAAAAGATAGATAATAGGCATTAGCAGTAAGCAAAATAATAACAATGTTACCGGGCGCTGCTAAATGTTTGATAAAAAGCAGGGACATTTTCCTTAGACTTTGAATTGTCCTGTTACTCCCAAGCTGAGGCAGTGAAAGCACTAGTCTGAAATAGGAACAATGGGAGGGAAGGGACAATTGGAGGTGTTCTCCTTTGATCTAGTTAATTGGACAACACAGTATAATGCTAATTATGAATAACCACCATCTTCCTTTCCCCTTATTAAACAGAAGAAAAGAAAAAGAAATTTTAGTGACATGTAACTGAAATAGGGCATGACACCTTTAGAAATAAAATTTTTCACCAAATGTCAGGATTTTGTGGTTTAGATAAAATTAAATATCAATAGCTTTGTAGTTCTCATGAGATCAGGACATTTCTGGAAGAGGCTGACTCACATGAAAATGAAAAATAAAATCAGACCACAAAGTTGTTACTGAAAAGTGTTTTGAACCTCCAAAGATGAGCTGTTAATTTCTAGTATATTTAAGTTACACAGCTCTATGTTCCAGTAATTAGCTATGTTATTTAATCCTTAGGGAAATAAAGAAAAAAAAAACTTGAAAGAATTAAGGTAAGTCAGGGGAAAAGGGTGTGTATTGAGTCCCCCCCCCCCCAAACACTGATTGGTTCATACTAAGTCCAAAAATCATCTGGAATATTTAGTGAATTAATTTTTACTCTCGTTAAAATTTCATAAATTGTTGTATTTACTAAATTTAAAATTTTACTTTTACTTAACCAGATTTTCTCTGTGACTTTGGGAAAATCATTGAACTGCTACCTGCCTGTTTCACCATTTATAACAATAATCTTCATTCATTCATCAATTTATCTACCTTCTAAGTTCAGAGCAAATGGCCTGTCAGATAAGTTGCTATGTCAGATAAGGTAACAAATTTAGACATGAGCTTCACTGAACTTATTATCTTGTGAGAAAGAGGAAAATAACGTGTATATAATTAATGTATTCTTGGTGTTATGTAAAGAACTATTATACATAGTTGAAAGTGAAAATCTGAAATGAAGTTCAGATAAAGTACAAGGGAAGTTGCGAGCAAGGCAAGATTATTTAATATGTAGATAAACAAAAGGATTTTTGGAAGAGTTGAAATTTTATATGGGCATAAAAACACTAACTGAATTTGAACATATAAAAAGAAGAAAGAAGCATATTACAGGCAGAGGTAAATGTACACCAAGGATCTTAGTTTTTCTAGTTTTCCCAGAGTTCAAGGTGCAAACAAACAAAAGCAAAATAGCATAGCAACAATTAAATTTGGACCAAAAGGTACTGATTCTCAAAGTTAAGAGTACTGATTTATTCTGTAAACTTTAGTAAGACACTGAAGGAATTTGAGGCAGGAAGACACAGAAATTAGTCACTCTTTAAGAAAAATTATCTATCTATCATCTATCTATCTATCTATCTATCTATCTATCATCTATCTATCTATCAGCTCTCTATCTCTCTATCTATATATCATTTATCATCTATCTATCTATTTAGTTATACAGATATCTATATATCCTTGCTTATCCAGTTAAATAATTCTTAGAGAGAAGCATCTTACCTTTTATTTATTTATTTTCCAATCAATCAATTAATTAGTTTATTTATATATTATTTGTTAATCTTCATCTGAAGAATTTTTTTGTTATTGCTTTTTTTCAGAGAGAGTGGAAAGGAGGAAGAGGGAGAGAGAGAAAAAAAACACCCATTGATGTGAGAGAGCCACATCATCTGGTTGCCTCCCACATGTACCCTGGCCAGCAGTGGGGTGCAAACCCCAACCCAGGTAAGTGCCCTTGACCCTAAATAGAACCTATGACCTTTTGGTGCACAAGCCAAGGCTTTTACCACTGTGACACACTGGCCAGGGCTTACTTGTTTTTAAAAATCAGCAACGTTATGTGCTACTGTTTGCATTAGCAGTAATCAAAGATTATAAACATAATGTTTTCTACTATATCTTATTTACGTTAATATTGAAACAATATTTCCTATAAAAAATTAGGTCATGAGGACAGGAATACAGAATAGGTGACAACAGATTTTTCCCAAGTAAAGTAGTTACTAAAGATGTTAGTTTCAGAAAAAAATAACAGTTTTAGGAATTGAAGAGTTATATCACATAAGAATAAATAATACTAGATTAGTGAGAAATCAAGTGGCATAGAATCCATCATGGAGTGAGCACTGACAAGCAATTATCAAAAAGAATACATATATATATATATTATAAACAAGATCAATTTATTCAATGAAATTATCTGGAGGCACCCTTTGCACATTCAATTGTGATCACATTCAGTGCAATGGCTATACATCTTCTTTTAAAAAAACATTATCTTTATTGTTGTATTAGAGATGTCCTCTTTTTTTCCCTTGGTCCCCTCCACCTCGCCCCCACCCCTCCTAACAGGCTTAACACACTATTTTCTGTGTCCAGGGGTTATACATTTCTATACTAATAAAAGCCTAGGTGGTCTTCACACCCTCGCAGGCGATGTCATTAGAAGATGGCCACCACAAGATGCCCACCACAAATATGGCTGCCACAGATGGCCACATGCACAGTGGAGGTGGGGCTCTGTGGCCGCTCCACATGGTGAGGCCTGTGGGTCCCCTTGGCTCCGCTCGGGGTGGAGGAGACTGGTACCTACGTCTCCTCCGCTGCCTCGCACAGAGGAGGCGGGTCCTGGTAGAGGAGGCGGGTCGTGGCAGGGGAGGGCAGTGGTGGGTGATCAGGCTGGCAGGGAAGGGGAGTTGGGGGTGATTGGGCCGGTAGGGGAGCAGTTAGGCATCAATCAGGCTGGCAGGCGAGCAGTTAGGAGCCAGCAGACCCGGATTGTGAGATCAGGCCTAAACCTGCAGTTGGACATCCCCCAAGTGGTCCCAGATTGGAGAGGGTGCAGGCCGGGCTGAGGAACACCCCCTCCCGTTCATGAGTTTCGTGCACCGGGCCTCTAGTATGTATATATAAGTTATTTGGTTAAGCTATTCCCACCCACCCCCTTACCTCTGAGATTCGTTAGTCCCGTGGTTGGCAAACCGCGGCTCACGAGCCACATGCGGCTCTTTGGCCCCTTCAGTGTGGCTCTTCCACAAAATACCACTTGTGGGCGTGCACGTACAGTGCGATTGAAACTTTGTGGCCCATGTGCAGAAGTCGGTATTTTGTGGAAGAACCGATATTTTGTGGAAGAGCCACACTGAAGGGGCGAAAGAGCCGCATGTTGCTCTCTAGCCGTGGTTTGCCGAGCCGCAGTTTGCCGAACACTGCGTTAGTCTGTTCCATGCTTCTATGTCTCTGGATCTATTTTGTTCCTCAGTTTATGTTGTTTATTAGATTCCACATATAAGAGTTCATGTGACACATCTTTCTCTGACTGGCTAATTTTGCTTAGCATAATGCTCTCCAGATCCTTATTGCCCCTTTCCCTTGTACTTAAAGTCCTTCAGACAAACATCAGAAATTTGAAAGATGGTTTGTCACAATGCATGTGTGTGTTCCTGTGTGTGATTTTACTATAAGGTTGTCTTTCCTCCAGTAAAACTCGTAGAGGCATTTTAGTGTGGTCATTGAGGCTATTTAATTTCCTATTCAGCCTGTTACAAATTGTCCATCTTCACTGCTTCTAATAACACTTCACCACAAAGTGCATTTCCTATAATTTCTTCTTCTAGTTGCCTTACTTTATTTTTAGGACTGGGACCATACCTTAAAAAAATATATTTATGTTCTTGTCTGGCTGGAGTGGCTGAGTGGTTGAGAGTCAACCTATGAACCAGGAGGTCATAGTTTGATTTCTGGTCAGGGCACATGCCCAGTTTGCTGGCTTGATCGCCAGTGTGGGGCATGCAGGAGGCAGCTGATCAATGATTCTGTCTCATCATTGATGTTTCTATCTCTCTCTCTCCCTCTCCCTTCCTCTCTGAAATCAATAAAACTGTATTTAAAAAAAACTACATGTGTGTTCATCTTAACTATTTTACATATGGCAGACATTGAAAAAAATTAGAAAATAAATGAGTAATTAAATAAATGGTCCATTTGGAAATAACAAATGCTATTCCCCAGACATGAGTATTTTGAAATCACACCATCTTCTTATTTTATTTTGGAACAAAAAACACTTCCAATCCTTCATGTGGTTCGAAATCTAAACACTGCCAAAGATATATTTCTCATTTCACACTTCAGAAATGATGCAAAAGATCATTTTATACCCCCAGGGCTTGAAATAATGGGTAGTCTTTGCATGTGCTCGGTTTGGAAAAGACTACAGATTACCTACTGCTCCTTTTAACCATACCCATCCGGACACCACCTCATCGCCACTAAAAGCTGCATTTTTTAACAAGAAAAAAAGGAGAGCAAAACACTTGGAAATGTGTTCATTGCTAAGCTAATGTTAATGATCCATTCAAGTTGGCAGTCGGGCTCTTTCTTATCCACCAAGTGCTTGGAATATGTTGTGTAAGGTTAGCCACCTCCAAATCCAGGCTGACTTTGTCATTTTTCTTTTAAGACATACCACGTGCAAGATTTTACATCAGCTCTTCGGAAGGAAGCCAAGATATAAATCCAGCATATAAATAAATAAGTAATGCTCACAGACAGGGCTCTAGGTCATTTCTTTTTATCTCCTTCTGTTTTTGTTTCTCAGGTTTAGACATTGTGGTGGTTTTCCCCTTTCACACACATTATTAGCGTGGATGAATTCTGATGATATATTTTTTTTAAATAAAAAGACACAATTTTCTGAGTCGTACAATTACCAATTTGCTTAGGGAGCTTGTAATAAATGAGTACCCTATGATATACATGTTGAATAAACTATTGTTAACGATTTTTCTGTAACGTGGAAACTCCAGGGATTGTATAAGAACTATAGGGTACAAAGGCTTGGAAACCATTCACTTGCTTAGGGGACCCTGGCTAATCTATTCCACTTATTCTAAGCCCTCATGTTCTTGTCTATGAAATTGTGATGGCAAACCCTAATGCATAGGGATATCATACGAATGTAACTAAATTTTCTGTTACATAGTAGGACTTTCCAAGTGTATTTACTTTAACTTAATCTAAGTCAAAATGCTTAATGAAAATTAATCAGATTCACTGTTACAGGGATCCAAATATGCTTTTAATTTTAGTTGATTTTTGTCATGCAAGTCCCATTGTAAAGGCAAGAGTTAATTCTTTGTGGATACAATATAATTAGTATCTTTCAACATTAATTTTCACCGAGCATTATAAATCAGCACAATTAATAGTAAGAGAAAACTATTGATGGTCTGTGTTCACTCATTAAATGAAGGTGCATATTTTGGTCTCCTCTCCAGATTAACTGACAAGCATTCTCTTTGATAATAACTCACTTTTATTGCGGTTATATCCAGAACATATAAACTAATATAGAAACTAACAAATGTGTATTTAATTTCTATCAAGTAGAAAGCCATTGTGCACAGAGCAAATCCCAACCCAGATGCTACTGAGGATGATACTTCCTGGGCAATGTGATTGAGGGTTTCAGTCAAGAAGGTAACTCAGTTTTCATTGTGTGTTTCTTCATACATTTTGATATTGAAAGCATATTCACATAACATCAAAATAACTAAAAGAAGACAAAAGAATTTGCCCCACAGGTGTGGCTCAGTGGTTGAGCGTTGACCTATGAACCAGGAGGTCAAGATTTGATTCCTGGTCAGGGCACATGCCTGGGTTGTGGGCTTGATCCCTAGTAGGGGACATGCAGGAGAAAACTGATCAATGATTCTCTCTCATCAGTGATGTTTCTATCTCTCTCTCTCTTGCTCTCCCGGCCTCTCTGAAATATATGAAGAATACAAAAGACTTTGTCTTCAAAGATTTTAACCTGGTATGGGAAAGATATGATTCACATAGACTGTGTCCTATGTATGGCTTTATGATCTGCTGTCTTTTTCTTTTTAATCCTCACCTGAGAATATTTTTCCATTCATTGTTTTTGTTTTTTAAGAGAGAGTGAAAGGGAGTGGGAGAGACAGAGAGAGAGAGAAACATTGATGTGAGAGAGACACATTAATTGGTTGCCTCTCACACATGCCTGACCAGGGCCAAGGATTGAGCCTGCAACTGAGGTGTATGCCCTTGACCATAATCAAACTCAGGACCCATCAGTCCATGGGCCAGAACTCTATCCACTGATCAAAACTGGCTAAGGCTGATCTGCTGTCTTAATCTCAATAATCTTTGGATAAAATGCTCCTCATTTTCTTTTTGTACTGGGCCTACATATCACATAGATGAACCTCCATACACATAAAAGAGTAAATAATACTCACAATCCTGATGGAGTAAAAAAAAAAAGAGCCAAACCACTGTGTCTAATAAACAGGTTAAAATAGGATGAAATGCATCACCAATAAAAGGTTATAAAAATAATCCTATTATTGCTACAAATGGTCAGTCTCTAATATGTCTTTAATCATTTTCAAATAGAGTCTTTTATCAGAATTCTATGGTTATGGTGTTTTTCAAATTTTGTGCACTGACTACTTGATATGTCTCTTCACTATGATAAAATAGGTTCCTAAGTGCAAACTAATATGTATTAGTTCTCAAAAGAGTGTAGACATTTATTAAGTTAATGAAAGTTCATTCCCCTCTTCTTTAAATTTTAATCTTTTACCCTTTGAATATGTTGTTGCCATTGCCCTTTGGAAGGACCCATTTGGGGATTGATCGTGTCTATAATTCATGCAATAGGAGCAACTTGTTGTCAACTCACTGACGAGATACTGCCAGACAGGTCATTTTGTGACACATTTTAACTTAATTGGTACAAATTGTCAAAATCTCGGACATGCTTCTGAATGCAAGAGTTTATCGATCCGAGCCATCAAATTAACTTGTATCAAGAGAAGATGCACTGCAAAATGGGTTTAAAAATCATTGTATACCAATGGACTTTTTCAAAGGTTGTTCAGGACCAATGCCCCCGTAGCTCATGCCCCTTTTCCAAATTATATACTTATTGATAGGAGCCTGTGGACACAACTTGCCGTGCTTAGCTTTTCTTAAGAGAGAGACTGAAATTTGGGCCAAGTGACATAGAAGCCAAGCTCTGGCAGCTAACTGTTTCAGCAAACAGATATGTAGAGATGTCACAGTGGCAAATGGTGTTGAAAAGTGTGAGAAAAGTGGGACAGCAAGAGCGCCGGGCAAGACACAAGATGATTGATGGCTTGCCTCTTTTGCTGGATGCCATCTGTTGAAGGGTACAAGGAGATAAGTGATCAGCCTATAATTTTTAAATAGCTTGTTATTTTTTTATGAAATCAATCAATGACATAGAACTTAGAGAGTACATGTCTACTTGCCCTCCCCTCATTCCAGCCCTTTTCCTTTGCTTGTCAAAAATATTTTTGGTAAGGAAAAGAGGGCTTATGCCGTATGTGTTTTAATATGATAATTTGTAAAGCTTGTATTTTCTTTTCTATAACCAGTTGAGAAAAAGAAAAAAATTCTATTACATAGGTTGTATTCCAAAAATCACTTGAGAAGAGATTTTCAGAACAAGTGATTTCCCACTTTGTGGTTGATTATTTCATTCACTAACGTCCCCTAGAGTTCATAGCCATAACTTTAATTTAGAGTGGAAAATAAATAGTCAAAGCATACTAATATCATTGTGCATTTTAGACATAGGCTTGTTTAAAAAAAAAAACCTTATTATGGCTGCCACTGATGAATGATTAATTTGAATAGGTTTTTTAATAAGTTGCATGTTTATTAAAATCTGTTTTAATTAACAACTTTTGCAACCCATCTCGTCTCCCTCCCTTATTCTCACAAAGAAGATAAGATGATTTTATGTCTACACACAAATCCACTGTTTAAATGTCCTAAAGTCATTTGAAACATTAAATTAACTTTCGGTATTTTTCAATGAAATGTCACCAATGCTTATTATTCCTTGAGTGAACTAAAGTCATATATTGATGTGAGGTCCAACCTATATTTCCCAGAAAAATATGCATCATTATTGATGAAGGGAATGTTGCAACTATATTTCTATAGGAATTTGCATAAATCTCCACAGCAATAGGACTTAAAATATTTTATGATTTTTTTTGCCAGCTTCTACAATGAATTTAAAATTAAGTAATTTAGGTCTGTGTTATATAATAAAAATTCACATATTTTAAATTGCATAGATTTAGAAAAGTGATGGACAGATTATTTGACCTATTCTTTCATCCATTTCTTGAGGTGTGCATGCAGATTTCAAATATTATTATTGGTCAACATGATCATTAAGCCAGAATTTTAGCAGAATATGTGTAAAGATCTGATAAGTTCTATCAAAAGAATATTAAATTTGTTAAATTCAATGCAATGATTTATAGTGATTATATTATAGTTCTTGTTAAAAAGCAAAATTCCATTAACAAGGTAATTAGTACTAGAGAAAAAATGTCTTAATACTTTTAATGAATTTTTAAAAGTATTGCTTTGGGGCTTGAAATAACCAGACAGTGTCTTGTATGAATCTGGTTTTAGGACAAAATCTAGGTTCTTTTTTGTTTCCTACTCCTACTGTCTCACTAATGAAATGGGGTCCTTCAAGATAAATCTTTATAATACAGAAGAAAATTTTAAACCATCAAAATTTAAAACCTGATAAAAATATTAAAATCTAACTATATGCCACCAATACAAAGAGCCAGAAGAAATATTTTTCAAAAATTCAGTAATTAAATACAGATATACTTGTTAAAGAAATTTTATATGTGAACAGAAATCAAGTTTAAAACTAGTTCTTTCCTCTTCTGGAATCAATGATATACTTCCAGAATATGCTCTTGCTTTGATTTATTCTAGCATGTTGAGCTTGGTGAAATTAAATTTTATCAATGCACTCAACATTAATACATTAATCCAGACCTACCCATTAATTTATCAAATATTTAATACTAGGGGTCCAGTGTACAAATTCATGCACCTTGAAAGGAAATGTGGGCCACAGGCTGTGGTGGGCACAGGGGCAGGTCTCGGCCCATCCTCCACACTCTCACCCAGCCCCTCCCGCTGTGGCCCCCGGTCCCCTCTCTACCAGCAGCCCTGCTCCCGCCGCCACCGCTTCCACACTCTGATGGTGCTGGCCATGCTCACACCTGCTGATGATGCGGAGCAATTGGGGCTGACAACAGCAGTGGGTGCAAGTAGTGCTGTCCCTGGCAGTGGGTGTGAGACACGGCTGCAGGACCTGATGATCCCTCAGAAGCAGGAGGAGGTGGAGAAGCCCTGAGGAGTGATTGGGGCAGGCAGCTGCAGCTAACACCCACTGAAGGTGCCGAGCAATCAGGGCTGGTGCCAGGTGCCAGCAGCAGGTGTGAGCGCCGGGCGGGACCATGCACACGGGAGCAAAGAATTTTAAGTAACCAGCAGAGGCTTGCCCCATGACAGTGACCGGAGCCCCGCCTTTGTCTGGTGCCCCTGCTCACCTGCTACACCATCCCACCGCAGCCAACGCCTGCCATGTTCAATGTGGGCCTAAACCGGCAGTTGGACATCCCCGAGAGGTCCCAGATTGGAGAGGGTGCAGGCCCGGCTGAAGGACACACCCCCGTGCACGAATTTTATGCATCGAACGTCTAGTAGAGTAGATAAAAACAAATACAGGGGCGGGCAATAGTAGGTCTACAGTTGTGAGTATGCAAAACAGTTTATTCTTGAATTATTATATATTTATTATTGTATTGTTCAATTGCATTATTTGTCTTATTATCTTTGTTATTATTTCATATTCTTATTTACGATTCATCTTTTAGGTAATGATGGCTGGTAATTTAACCTAATTTTACCCATCATTTTATGTGGATATATGGATATAACTATACATTTATCTTCCAGTTATGCTTCCTGATACTCCAGAAACAATTACACCCCAGTAGAATGAGCAAACCTATCATGTCGTGTGTATCTTGGTTTCTAAATTTAGCTCTCCAATAAAAGAAACCAGAGTTTCTTGGATAAATGACTGAATCCAGACCTGAGTCAATAAAATTATAAGGTAATGTGGAACATCTTTTTGTGCCAGAAGAAAGGCCATGATCAAAGAATGAGGGGCATCATTATGCCTTCATGTCAAAAAGACATAGGAATCAATTCCAGGTTGTTTCTTGCTGCCAAATCTGTGACGTTTGAAACATTGGAATGAATAGTAAAGATAACACATCTTATCCTATTGAATCCTGAATTTCTAAAGAATTTTGATCACAAAATTGAGCAAATTTAACTGGGGGTCTATAGGTTAGATGGTAGTCAATGTCAATTTTCTGAATTTGATGATTCTATTGTGGTTATAAAGAAAATGTTTAAGAAAATGCATGCTGCTTTCAAATGGTCAGGATAATACATACATACAAATACATAGAGAAATAGAATGATAAGGCAATTGTACTATAATGTTATGATGAGAAGCTGGTGAAAGATATAAAGAAGTTTTTATATTATTGTCATTACTTTTTTCCGTATGTTTGAAGTAATTTCTAAACAAAAGTTTTAACAAATAAAATAAATAAATAATTCAATATCAGTTTGGTGATCTTATGAAAAATATATTTTACTCTGAGTTTACCCATATTGGTAGGTGAGCAGCCTGCAGTCCACATGCAGCTAAATCTCTGCTGGCAGTGTATTTCAATATTAATTTACAAGGTGGGCCTGGGAAGGTTTGTGAAAGCGTCTGTCCTTAGGACCGAGTTAAATCCTTCAAAATGAAAAGCTGTTATTTTACTTTGAAATGTCTGTGACATTGAGTAAGCCCGATATGAGAAATCAGTACACAATTTTTTTGAAAAGAGCAGCGATATCTCTTACATCTTCATTAATGATATGCAGTGCGAAAAGCACAGAACAGATATACAAAATGAAGGCAGGTGCCTGTGATAGGTAATGTTCCGAGTTTGAAAATACTGTGTATGGTGTGAAGTTCAACAGTGAAAAAGAACCTTCTTTGGAGGAACCTTCTTTGGAGTAGGAGGTATTGAAGTGTTTCTTTTTTCTTATTTATTTTTTTATTTGGTAAGAAATCAAATAATAGACACTGATTCCTATACCATCTGTATCTACAGCATATCACGATAACAGTGATTCATAGGCTGCCCCTGAGTTATCAAGGAATAACTAATGAATAACTAATTGCATCCACATATTTATTTCAAGATGCATGCTGGTTTTAGTTAGGACAACTTCCATAAAATAGCTTAAACTTAAACATCCCAGAAATAACACAGTGCTGTTTGTTATAAATAAGTTTAAAATAACATAATAGACAACAAAAAAATAATGGCTATTAATATTACATAATTACAATATAACATCAAACATGATCCATTTGACTTAAAAATATGTTATAAAGCAATATAAATACCCATTGTTGCAAAGGACAATGTATTGCTAAACAGTAGTAGCAGGTGCATTTATAAAGTGGAATTATGAGATACTTTGTACTTTTCTTATTTTCAACAATGTTATTTTTTTAATTTTGTGATTGGATAATAGCTATATATATGGATAGGTAACTTATCCAGATGTTTGATCCTAAGTAGGTCAACCTAATTTCTATGATACCTCCATTTTACTTCCCTATGTTTAACTAAATTACGTCTGGCAAGAGAACTGTGAAGCTTCAGGTACTATATATTTATTTGTCTATCTGTTCATTTATGTGTCTATTCATTTATTTTACTTTTAGATGAATAATGGGTTTTAATAACCATTTTTGGCCAGCTATGTAAAAACACCAAGACACACATATTTGCAAATATGTATCACTAGATGCAGTTGTAAGACTAATGTTGGAACCGAACAGGAAGCTGTGCATTTCATCGTGCCAGCTAAGCTAAGACGACAGGCTTTATTTAAATTTAAATAAAACTTGAAGGTATTGCTGAGGAAAGCTGGCTCGAGCTGTCTGGCATTCTGCCTAGAAGAGAATCTTTGATAGCCTTCTTCTTTAGACTATATTAGCTTCACAAGGTTTTGTTAGTTAACATTAAAAATTTAATTCTCCAAACAGTATAATTCATCAGGATTTTGTAGTTGTTTCATCTGCCTCCCTCGTTCCTACATTATATAAAAGTTCATTCAAGCCAAGATCCTTGGATTCACAAAATGAATAATCTACATTTTGCTGACAGTTTTCCTTTTTGAAGTTAATAGGACAATGTCTTGCATAACTAGGAAGCAGCATTTAATTATATACCACTACAGAAAACTGAACGCAGAGTAGTCAATTTTCCTAAAACGTAAAGGGGACATTTTAAAACTGTATTTTTAGAGAGTTTTCAGGGGCTGGGGATTATCAGTCAAAGTGAAAGGCGGATTTAGAGGCATCCTTAAGTTTTGATCTGTTTATGATAAAATCAGTCTGCTTTGCATCTGCTTTGTATGAAGAAAGTATTCCCTCCACAGAGGTGCTTAGAACATGTAGTCCACACTGATCTGTGGGGGATGTGTTCCAAGTTCTAGCACCTCCAGTGAGGGCCTAAAACCGCAGATGATTCCAAACCCTGTAAATACTATGGCTTTTCCTATATATGCATACCTATAATAAAGTTTAACTTACAAATTTGGCACAGTAAGATATTAACAACAACAACGAATAATAAAGTAGAACAATTATAACAATGTACTGTAGTAAAGTTACGGGAATGTAATCTCTCTCTCTCTCTTTCTCTCTCTCTCTCTCTCTCTCTCTCTCTCTCTCTCAATATCCTATTGTGCTGTAAACTACACGGTGGATGCATTAGACTGTGGGATGATTTAGGGACTGGGCAGAACAGAATGGGATGGCAGGCAGGGGATTTCATCACACTACTCAGAGCAGGGCACAATTTAAAACTTATGTATTGTTTAGTTTTATAATTTTCAGGTTAATATTTTTGTGCCACTGTAGATGACGGGTAATTCAAACATGGAAAGCGAAACTGCAGATAAGGAGGGACTATGGTAATGAAAAAAAATCAGAATCTCAAATGGACTAGCTTTTCACTTACTTATTTTGGGCTCTTGGTGTTTGAGCAAAGTGATTTTCCTAAGCCCCAGGCCAGAGCCTCTTTGGAGTTGCTGTGCTTCTTTTCCTCCCTCCCTCCCTCCCTCCCTCCCTCCCTTCCTTCCTTCCTTCCTTTTTTTTTAGTATTTTTTCATTGATTTCGAGAGGAAGGGAGAGGAAGAGAGAGAGAGAAACATCAATGATGAGAGAGAATCATTGATAGGCTGCCTCCTGCAAGTCCTACACTGGGGATCAAGCCAGCAACCTGGGCATATGCCCTGACCAGGAATTGAACCCATGACCTCCTGATTCATAGGTGGACACTCAACCACTGAGCCACACTGACTGGGCTGCTATGCTTGATTACATAGGTATTCTACACTCTACCCTTTCTGAAATGTCCTTACGGTCATTAACAGATAAAGGCATGTTCCAATAGCAAATTTATGGAAATTATTTATCTTTGAATATCTTTTAATAATCTTACGAGGCTTTGTAAGTTAATTAAATAGATTTTTCTGTCATTCAAAACCATTTCAGGGTCTCCTGTCTGCTCAGTTCCCTTTGACCCTTTGAAGTTCTTTTCAAACAATTATGTTCCCTTTATCAGTGTGTTGGGCATAAGAACCACCAGTTTGTCAAATAGTTTATGTTTACCATGCCTCCAGGAGTTTTGTGCAGTGTTGAAAGGGAAAGTTCAGTTAAAATACTGAAATTTAATTTTTAAAATTTTCTTTATTTTTCTCCAATACCTTTTGTTTAATGTTCTGACACTTAGCTTAAGTCACTTCTTCCTTAATAGTTAAGTTTGTAATGTAACAATTGCTCACTTATTACTTATGCTTCAGTTATTTTCTCCTAGTTATTGTGTTAATTTAATTCCATTTTATCACTCCACTACCTGTCCTTTGCAATTTTTTCAAACTTTATGCAGCAAATGTTTAGTGAACACTTACTATGGGCAGGCTATTATGCTCTGGTGTTATGATAGATGTACTTTTAGTTACTACGTTTTTTATTTTGTGTTTTTTTTTTTACCTTGTGAAATAGTAGATATGAGAGAAGACAGACTTTCCATGTGTTGTTTCACAGTTTTGTTTTGTTTTGTTTTTTGGCAGAGACACTCCTCAGCTCTTCCTTACACTGAATGGCCACGGCTATAAATACTCTCTCCAACCAAAAGTATTTCTTACAGAAAGAAAAGTGTTACAGGTTGACGGTTAAATATAAAATTCTCTTGCTAGGTTATAAATATGGGTAACAAATATGACGGATTTTTAATATTAATTTAGCACCAATAAGTAGGGATGTTTTGAAATCAGATTTAATAATTGAATGATATCAAATGTTGGTTACTGAATTAAAATAAAATAAGATACTAAAATTATATCTGATGGAATGCTCTTTATATCATCTTTTTAATAAGAGTAACAAGATTACCTATCAGCATTTTAAATGGTAAATGTTATAGTCAGTCCCTTCAAAAGCATTACCAGAGAAAATTATTTCAATGCAAGTAATTTATTTGAGATTAGGGTGAGGGAATAAGAAGGTGGGAAAAACTTTTTTTTTCTGCAAATGATACTATCAAAAAAATGAAAAGAACCCAAACCAGTGCATGGGAGAACATATTAACAAATCATACATCTGCTAACGGAACTTTATCCAGAATATACAAGAAAAATTACAACTAGGTAATAAAAGACAAGTAACCTAATAAAAACTGGGAAAAATATTAGAATAACCATTGCCCCAAAGATATACACATTGTCAATAGGCACATGAAAAGATTTTCAACCTATTGTTAGGGAAATGGAAATCAAAACCACATTGAGAAACCAATTCACATCCAGTAGCCTGGCTGTAATCAGAAAAATAGACAATAACAAATGTTGGCAAGGATGTGGAGAAACTGAGCCTCCCCTACATTGCTGGAGGGAATGCAAAACATTGAAGCCACTTTAGAACACAGGCCATTCCTCAAAATGTTAAATATGAAATTACCATATGAAAGAGCACTTTCACTCCTAGGTATATCCCAATGGCAATGAGAACATACATCCACACAAAGTATTGTACATACTGTCCTTAAAAGCATTATTCACAGTAGCTACAAAGTGGAAGCAACTCAAATGTCCTTTGACTGATAAATGAATAAATAAAAACATGGTGGGTATGTCTATATCATGAAATACTATTGAGAAATAAAAAGGGATTAAGTCCTGATAAATGCCACAAAATGCTTGAAACTTGGAAACATTATGCTAAGCCAAAGAAGCCAATCACACACATGTCACATACTGTTATCTTTCTATTTATGTGAAAGGTTGCAAATCTATAGAAACAGAAAGTGTAGATCAGTGTTTGCCTGGGGTTGGGGTCATAGGGAGAATAGGCAGTGACTGCATTTGTGATTACAAAAAATGTTCCAGAATTAGATTTTGTTGATGATTGTCCAAGTCTATGAATATATAATTAAAATAAAAAACAAGAACAAAAACAGTCATTAAATTGTATACTTTATTTGTATGAATTGTATATAAGTGATATCTCAGTAAGTTTGATTTATGTTAAATTTCATTAAATCCCCAAATAAAACATTAGATATTAAAATTTAAAAGGAAACCTTTTGCCTAGAAATTTATAACAGTTTTTCTATGTATGAAACTAAGGTTTAAAATAATTAACCACCATTTGTAACTGGAGCCATTTCTAAATACTCAAATGATTTGACGTAAGAGCCCCCACCATTTGTAACTGGAGCCTTCAGTGAATTGTCCTATACCCTTGCTATAATGGAAATCTCTGCATGGTCCAAGAGAGCCTTTGCTGGGTTCTCTATCATTCTCTAATGACAGGTGGAAATTACCATTAGACCCAAGTACATAACCTGCCCTCAACATATAGAAGGGCAGGGAAACATTGAAAGCTGCACTGTTTCTTGCTTTGTCAACGTATTCCCAGGGTGTCCTTATCCAGATTGTTCATATACTAGAGCTTGAGAAAATAACCAGTTGAAATATCTATGGATCACTGCATAGTTGTGCTTCTTTACTGAAGATTTTGAGCAAGTTGCAAATACATCATAAGAAATAAAATCTACAACTCTGGTAAATATAATACTGTTATTGTCTTAAAACCACTCCTCTTTAGGCAAAGATCACTAATTTGGTCCTACTCAAATTGGATAGCTAAAGTTTGAGGACATAAAGAGATGGGTACTAGTCTGCCTTACACACCTCTCATCTGAAGCCAAGTGCCTAAGACTACATCATGAACAATAATAGAAGCAAAAACACAAATCTAACCTCCCTAGAAATTTTTCTCTACATTTTTTTCAGGCACTCTCACAATCCTACCCAATGCAAATGAGTGGAGAAATAAACAGTATATGCAAGCCTGGAATTTCCCTATTAGAACCTAAACATTTCAAAAAGATAATAGCTTGCATAACTTTTTTTGGATCTTTTGCAAATAGTAAGCAAAGTTGCTTATATAATTAAGTACTTGGATTAACATCAAAAAGACAAACTCATAGAATGCAAGAGCTAATTTTTAAAATTATTTTAATGACAGAATGGAATTTAATTGGTCTTCTGTAGTAATTAACATATGGCTTCTTTAGTCACTCTGCTTCAGTTCACTAAAATTGTCAATAAAACAATTAGTTCCAATCTGGAAATAGCCTGAATTATCCTGCAATATTATGTCTGACAACATGTATAAGGCAATGTTTCTTAACTGATACAATAGGTGACAGAAAAGAAATTACATGGTGAACAGACTTATTCATGTATTTACCTATTTATATCTGCTTCATTCCCTAAAAAAAAAGTGCCTACTTGTAAGAAGCTTGTGTGTGGGCAGGGAGCATTGATGAAGAGACATGACAACTTTAAATTTGGAAAGAAAACAAAAATATAATAAAGATATAATAGTTACAGCGGGTTGCCTGTTGAGGTTTCATTTTTTACTAGAATCTTATTCAAATATTATCTATGCCAGGAGTTAAATAATCATCAAGGATCCATTAGACAAATCAGGTGTCAGTGAAAGCTTTCAGCAACACCTCTGCTATCCTAGAAATCATTTTGTTTTCCCCATCAGGTTTGATAGGAATTGACCCTGTCAGCACTTACCTTTTAGCTCTATAACTAAAATAGTGTAAGAAAACTTAAATTGGCCATGCTACTTTAAATATTAATAGTGACAAGACTTTTCTTTCTAAAAGTGCTATCTTGTGACCTTGAATTTGGGAAACTAGTATTAACTTGCAGTCATACTACAAAGTCTCTGAATAACTTTGAACAACTTTCTGATGTCTTAATTCCTTCATTTTCTCTTTTAAAAATGGTGATGATATCTGTTCTATTCATAACACGGTATAATATGTGAATACAAAAAATGTTATGATACAAGCCATTGGTATAGGTTATAAAACTAATTTGGGTTTATATAACCATTTACTTTCTTTACATTGATTTCATGTGCATGCTCAAAGCAATACAGGGTCTCTGAAGAAAGGACCAATAGTTTAGAAAACTTCCTAAAGCCTGTATGGTTCATGACAACAGCAGGATTGGGGGCCCGTATCTGCCAGTCAGTGATAAATTAGCATGTTAGCACTTTACGTCATAAAAGGTTTATATACATTATTTTATGTAATTAACTCAGCAGCTCTGAGAGAATAGTATCTCAATTTGTAAATAATAATAATCATTGACATGTCTTCACTACTTATGACCAGGCATTGTTGTAAGCACTGTACATGTGCAGGTATTAGCAATTTTCTGTTTCCACAATCCTATGGGATAGGCACTAAAATTCCTCCTATTTAAAGATGGGGAGCCTAAGTAAAGAGGTTATACAAATTACTAATACCTATATACAAATTAATAATATCAGACATTTAATATTAATAGCAAATAATAAAGCCTTTTTGCTATTACATACTATACTACTTCTGAACAAATGAAGCGAAGATGAGCTGCAATATCTCATATAGGTGCCTGAGCTAGTCAATACTGAAGCCTATAATCTTTACTTAAATAATTTTTCCTTTGAATGCAAAGTGTGTGGATGTATGCATGTGTATGATGTCATTAAAATAAAAATTAATAAAGAGGTTAAATGCTAAATAGATATAATTATAATAAACAATGAAATACCTGTTTTTTTAAATTTATCTTTATTGTTGAAAGTATTACAGATGTCCCCCCCTCTCCCCATTGGCCCCCTACACTCTGCCCCCACCCTAGGCCTTCACCAAAATAGTTTTTCCATTTACAAAAAGTATATATTTTGATGTTTTCAAATCTTATATGAGAATATATCTTCCCTCCAATTAAATACTAAAAGATAATGTAAAATGTCTAAAATTCTTTCTCTTCCAGAAAATGTAATGTTTCATGTTTAATTTATGTCCCTTGATTATTTTTTACATCAACATTTTTTTTAAAATATATTTTATTGATTTTTTACAGAGAGGAAGGGAGAGAGATAGAGAGCCAGAAACATCGATGAGAGAGAAACATCGATCAGCTGCCTCCTGCACATCTCCCACCGGGGATGTGCCCGCAACCCAAGTACATGCCCTTGACCAGAATCGAACCTGGGACGCTTCAGTCCTCAGGCCGACGCTCTATCCACCGAGCCAAACCGGTTTCAGCTACATTAACATTTTTTATTGAAAAAATCATGCCATTTTTCTTGCTTCTAGTTACTGGTTCAGCAGCAGTTGCTTATTTTAGTTATATAGTTATATTTAATCTTTATTTTCAAAAAGGTATAAATAATCTTTAATAAAAAGTGTATTCTTAATAAATTCTTAGCGTTCTCATATTAAAACGTTTGCTTTAAATGTATAAGAAGTACCTGATCCAAATGCAAACAAATAAGAGAATATGATGATATTCATTTAAAAATAAATAAATATAGGCACTCTAGTTGGAAGCAATTTTAGTATATCATTTGAAGAATGTTCTACTTAAGATTCTGTTTTACCAAGTTGGTTGATTTAATCCTGTTTTATATTCAGATAAACTAACTGTTATTTACTGTCTGCATGCTAACTCTGCCGAGAGCAAATAAGATTTTTTTATTTTTACTTTCCCCAAGCTTGGTTAGTCCACAGTTATTGATAAGTCAGGAATGAGAATAGGTTCATATAAATACAGATAATATATTAAAATAAAATGTATAAAGTATTTGATAAAAAACAAATAAAGTATTTGATTAAAAAATTTGCTGAGATTTGTTTTCGGCTCATAGGTGCTATACATTGTACAGAATCTCTGACTCTGTTCATGTTATTTTTATACAGTGGAATAGGTGGCTAATAGGTTAGAGGCCACTTTACCTACAAGGATGTCATTAACTTGAAGAATGAAGGCAATGAGAAAGGCAGTATTGTTTTTCCAGAAAGGTGTAGGTGGTGGCTTGTTATGCTCAACAATTTAGACTCAAGTGGCAGACAAACATAGTAATCCCAAGCAAATCTTTGGAGAAAACACTCACGATCATAGGGGGTTTCTTTAAGTGTAGCCTACTAATTATATATGTAAACTTTGGTCTCTAATGCTATTGAATCTGGAAAATAAATAAACCTATTTTATGAATTATTTTCTAGAAATAGGAGAGAAAAAATATT
Organism: Myotis lucifugus; assembly: GCF_000147115.1. Classification (NCBI taxonomy): domain Eukaryota; kingdom Metazoa; phylum Chordata; class Mammalia; order Chiroptera; family Vespertilionidae; genus Myotis; species Myotis lucifugus. The sequence continues at coordinate 6,016,461 of NW_005871073.1, forward strand.
GGCTGTTTCTGCTGAAAAGATGGAGTAGGCAGGAAAAGCAAGAGAATCCCACTAGCTTCGTCTATCATTTCTTAATGGACACTACAGGTTGTTTGTTTTGTTTTTCGCCTTTGTGAGGTCCTCCCTCTGCTCTCTTTAAGATAGATGCTGCTGTAGGAGGTGGAAAGAGGAGACTGGCATCAATCTTGTTGGTCCAGGTATAGGAGAGGCACAGGCACAAACAGGTTGGATGACATCATGAAAAGATCTCTGTGTGTTAAACCAAAGCCAGGTATCTTTTCTGCTGAAGAGGAATTACAACCAAGATCTTAGCTCCCATAAAGAAGAAATCATGAGTCTGGAAAGCAACCTGATTTTCCCAAACCAGTAAGGCATGAGGTTGGAGGGGTTATTGGTATCTACACTAGACTTGATCTCCTATTTCCAGAGTGCTTTGGCAAGACGGGAGCATCCAGGAGCTGCAGATCAACAGTGAACCCAAGGGGGAAAAGTGGTTCTCTGCCTAGAATTTTTATATAGATAGTGGTGACTACAGGGTGACAGAGTCTTTACGTGACCAGGCCACTCACAACAATGACCTGTGCATTACAGATCAGTTATTTTCCACCTTCTTGGTCAGATCAACCTTCACTTATAGTTCAAAATTGTTGTTCATATGTTGTAGTGAGTTGAATTGTGTTCCCCAAATCCATGTATACCAGAAGCTCAGAATGTGGCCTTACTTGGAAAGAGGTCTTTGCAGATGTAATTAGTTAAGATGTTATTAGTCATAACAGATTTGGGGTTTTGGGGAGGAGCTAAATCCAATAGCAGATGTTCTTATAAGGAGAAGAAGGAACATACAGAGTTGCACATGTGAAAGAAGGCCATGCATAGATGGAAACAGAGACTGGAGTGAAGCAGCCACAAGAGAAAAAATGCCACGGATTGCTGGGAGGCGGTCAAAGGAAGGAAGGATTCTTCCCAAGAGCCTTCCCAGGGAGCATGGCCCTGCCAATACCTTCATTTTGGACATTTTGCTTCCAGAACAGAGATAATGAATTCCTGAGATTTTAAGTCACCAGTTTGTGGACATTGGTTATAGCAAGCCCAGGAAGCATATAGAGATTCCATGCAATATCCTCAGAAAAGTCTTCTCTGTCCTATACTTCATCTCACTCTCCCACCTGATCTAGAAGTTCTTTTTTTCTTTTTTACATTATTGTGTGCTTTCTTCTATCACCTTTTAATGCAATTATTTTTTTTGCCTTTCACTTTCTAAAACAGCAAGACTGTAAAGGATTTTGTCTTATCCTTATATCCACAGGATATAAGGGACAGAAAGCTTGAACACATGCTTAAAAATTAATGGCTGATATTCTATTATAATTGAATCATTTTCTCAGATTAGCATTATCTTAATTAATAATATACACCATCATCTTTTGTATAACCAATAATTTATGAAGTTAGGTGCTGAGAAACTATAAACCAAACAGATATGAACCCTGCCTTTGATACAATCTAATGCAGCGGTTCTCAACCTGTGCGTCGCGACCCCTTTGGGGGTCGAACGACCCTTTCACAGGGGTCGCCTAAGACCATCGGAAAACACATATATAATTACATATTGTTTTTGTGATTAATCACTATGCTTTAATTATGTTCAATTTGTAACAATGAAAATACATCCAGCATATCAGATATTTACATTACGATTCATAACAGTAGCAAAATTACAGTTATGAAGTAGCAATGAAAATAATTTTATGGTTGGGGGTCACCACAACATGAGGAACTGTATTAAAGGGTTGCGGCATTAGGAAGGTTGAGAACCACTGATCTAATGGAATGGATTTTTTTTTAAATCAAAGCTTTTTAAGAGAAGAGGCAACCTGTCCTTTAGATTCAAACTGAGGTTAAATGGATTCCAAAACTTTTGCTTTTAACTGTGTGGATATAATGTTCTTACCCAAGAATGAGGTGATCCTTTCTATAAATATTTTCATTGTTTGGAAAGGGAGTGCCAGTACTGATGGATGTATATTGAAAGTGGGTGTTAACTCTGGCTAAGCTTTACCCACATGCAAATTGGGCTGTCAAATTGTGGGGTGCGAGATAAGCACTGAGATTATTTGTGTCCACACGGAAGAGGTCTGGGTTGAAATCCAAAGATGCATCTTTTTAAGAGTCAGCCCAATGGTTTTGACTCCATCTATGTGTTTGAAAAAAACTGCCTCTGGAATTCTAAAGACAGTCCCAAAGAAACATGTGATACTTGTTCCCACCATTGCCATACTGTGAGGTGTGTTACCAATTTTTCTCTACCGATACTACAAATGTTCTTCAAATTCATGCTTAAGACAAATTTTCTTAACCATTTCAACATCACACTAATAATTTCTTCTCTGACTATATAGCAGTTATGCAATTACTATTTTATTCTAGTTACTACATTTTTGCCTCCATACAAATGCCCAAGTAAGTTTTAATACACATAGTTGATATTAAATACCTTATTTTAAATGAAATTGTATGCAAACTCCACAAGGAAATAAGTTCAGCAAGCTCAATATTTCTTGATAATCAACTATCTGGGAATATTTTCTTTTGTGTCTACTGAGAGATACTGGTTTATAAAAATTGTTCTAACAAAAAATATAGGATTGTAAAGCATTATAATTAGTATTATGTCTATTTCAAAAATTTTCTTGGAAAATTTAATATTCATGCATAATATTCTTTTGCCTGAGGAAGCTATTAAGCCCAAGTAATATAACTTCATGTGCTGAGAGTGTTTGCAATTGCATATATATAACCAAAGACCATCGTAACTGAAGGTTTTATTAGTTTATATTGATGTTATAGGTAAAAGAAAGAGAGTGCTTTTAAAAGCTTGATGAGACTGATTTCTTCAGATAGTCTTCAGAGCAAGCCACTTTTAAATAAATTACTTATAGTGTAAAATGTATTGAACACAATATCCAGGCTGAATTCAGAAATGTGGAGTTCATGGACAATAATGAGTGGGAAAGAAAGCTTCTCTAATCAAAAATTTTATATTGTTCTCTATATATCTACCCTTCCATCAGTCAGTCTTCCTGAACCTTGATTTAAAATAATTGATTTTGCCTTTGTACTTGTAAATACAAATAATGATCTCCTTTTACTTTCCACCCACAGCTGCAGAATCCCACCTGGATTAATCTAGTGATTTATTGAAAATGAGCTCATTGATCTTCCTTTACCCTTCCCTTCTTGGCTCTGTAGAGGTACTCCTGGACCCAACTTCAGCAGCCGTATCTGATATTTAAAACCCTATAGAGACGGAGGCTCCCTGGTTGAAAATAAATTGCTGCTCATTTTGGTCAAGCTCAATTGGTTTTCTAGAACAGGGCTAAGCTCCTTGTCATGACCACTCAGTTCCTGGTGGAGGGAATTGATGGATTAATCTGCTCAGAATGCCAGAGGAGCAATGCACAGAGCAAGAGACATGAGCCCGCGGTGGGATTCCTGGGTTGACTTTGTGGTGAAATTTAAAATCCCTGGCTAAAAGGAAAACATGACAGTTGTGATGATACATGCCTTTGTAGAGTGGCTTCTTCACTTGGAGCAGTCATGTCACAGAAACACTCTAAACAACCTGTATCAGGTAAAATAATTATTGCTTGGTTACTTATAGAAAATTCAGTAGAAAAAAAAAACTTACTCAAAGCCATATTATCTTTCTTAAATAAAATATACGCCTGATCTTTAAAGGCATCTGTTCAACTTCATGACTACTGCGCATTACCCACTTATCAACTGTGCATAAATGAGAACATTTTAGAGTAAAATGGCTCACAACCAACAGACAGTTTTTTCCTCCAATTAAGTTGACTGTTGAAATTTTTAGATGTAAAAGTTGAGTCTGGAAAAGACATTTTGGGTTGCTTCTTTCCCTGTGGAGAACAAGGATATCAAAATTAAACACTAAGACTGGCCTAACGTATCATTCTCTCATTTACTAATTTATTGAACAACTGTCAAATGAAAGACATGGTCTAGAGCAGCGGTTCTCAACCTGTGGGTCACCAACCCTTTGGCAGTCGAACGACCCTTTCACAGGGGTCGCCTAAGACCATCCTGCATATCAGATATTTACATTACGATTCATAACAGTAGCAACATTACAGTTATGAAGTAGCAACGAAAATAATTTTATGGTTGGGTCACAACATGAGGAACTGTATTGAAAGGGCCAGAAGGTTGAGAACCACTGGTCTAGAGCTTTGGGTGACAATGGTGAATAAAGTAATTCCCGCCATCAAGAGTGAGTTAGCTATATTCCAAGGTAGATTGAATGCAGTTTGATAAATGCTATGATATGGTTGGGGACAAGTTGCAGTGAGGTCCATAAGAAGAAAGTTTCAGTATTATCTACTACAGAGCATAAACCTGTTTAAGGAGCACCTCATGAAGACTAGGGGTAAGGGATGTGGTCAGTTTCTTTCATAAATAAAATAAAACTTTTTTTTCTTCTGTTAAAATATAAAAGATCATTTGAAAAGATCATAGTAAAAAATTTGAAGGGCATATTCTTCAAATATTTAACACTTCTCACAAGATACTGAGGCAGTTCTATCAGATCTTATTTATGCTATGCATTCATTTAAAGTACATCCAACGCTTGTCGTCATCACAAAAGCTATTAGGATAGACATTAAGATCCTTAGGCAGCTGCTACCCTCTTCAGACACTTCTAAACCCTTGACTTTGAGCTGAAGATCTGAGTATCACTAAGCTACAGAACCCACATAGCATCATATTATCATGACCTTAATATGCTATTTTCTTTGACTTGGTGGTCTTTTGTCTCATCGACAGAAGCCAATAAACAACTTCCCACTCATCACTTGTTCCACGGAATGTTCTCCAACACCTACAAGAACAGGTAACTCCTCCCCCTCCTCTATTTTTATTTTTCTTTGGGCATTGCACTATTAATTATGTAATAATTTCCCATTTGTTAACATACAGTTAATCCTCATTATTTATGGATTCTGTATTTTCAAATTTACCTACTTGGTAATATTTATCTACAATCCAAATGTTCATGGCACTTTCACAGTTACTTGTGGAAATGCTCAGAGTGGCAAAAAGTTTGAGTCACTCCATGCAAACGTTTCCACCTGAGGTAAAGCAAGGCAACACTGCCTTCTTGTTCCATCTTTCTTACTCTAAACAAGGATCCTTCTTGTAACATAGTTGGTGCCACATTTTTTGTACATTTTTGTGCCTTCATTTTGTGACTCAGCTGTTTAAAATGGTTCAAAATGTAGTGTGGAAGTGCTGCCTATTGTTCCTAAAAGCAAGCAGGCTTTGTTGTGCTTTATTGAGACAATATGCTATGTGTTAGATATGTTTCTTTAAGAGATGAATTATGGTGCTATTGGCTATAAGTCCAAACTTAATGAATCAACAATACATATAATATGGTATCTTTAGATAGCAATACATGATAATTCCAGCTTATATATTGTGCAGTTGGCAAAAATGTGATGAAAGCCTCTGAGGAAACTAATTCTGTATGAGCTAAATGGGTGTTAATAGTGACTTTATAGAACATAATCACTGTAAATAAAGAGAATTGAATATATATGTGTTGACTATTCCTCTATCAACTCTTGAAGTTTATTAACGTTTTCTTCATTTTAGTATTTCTGGGATTGACTAGCTTAACATTACAGGAGATAATATGGAATATTTATCAAATGTTTGTTTAATAGAAAGATGCATAAATGTGTTAATCAAACAACTGTAGACTGTTTTTTGTCTGACTAAAGGGAACCATTGCAAGTTTTTGAACTAACAATTTTCATGGAAAAAAAATCCCACTTCAAGAAGATTATTGAAAATCATTTTGAAGGAAAAAAATAAAAGCTGATACATATTCTAGTTAGAAGGACTGTCTAAGAACCTAGGAAGAAACTATGTACACTTAATATAAGAAAGAAAATTCTAGTAAGATAAGTTTTAAGGCATCCCTAGTAGCTACATATTGCCTAGATTCCTGCTATCAAACCACATACCAGGAGGCAGAGCCAGGAGAAAAAAAAATGTTTCCTGCCTGGTAGTCCAGTTTGGTAGTCCAGTTTTTGCATTTAAAGTCCTTTGAGCTGTCAAAGACCACAAAACCAACTCTGTGTAGTATCTTTTACTGTCTGAATATGGAATAGGGTCCCCTGGTGACAAGTGGAATAAAGGTAAAATTATGACTGCAGGGAGTCCAAGTTTCTTCTTCATATCCATATCCTCTGGTTTTCATCATGCTCACACAGCAGAGGCAGCAGTCGGGAAAGAAGTTCCATGTGGGTTCGGATTTCCAGATTCCCACGACTAGACAGACATAGCAGTGATGGTAACACGACACTCCTTCCTTTATTCTCTGATGCAGGAGGATTCACGTCCCAGAGCAGAGTGAATGTTATTGCTGTCTCAGTGGTAACAGACCTTCTTTGTGAGAGCCTGACCTGCCCTAACTAGACTTGAAATCTTCTTTTTATTACTCCTCAATAGAATATTGATGGCCCAGAATACAGTGGCACTGCAGGTAATTTTTCTCTTATAGTTCCTTAGGATTAGATTGTCCTAGGAATATAGTTCAGTTGAATTTTGAGTGACAAAAGTCGTTTGAAGATATAATTTGGCAACCAGCATCGGCCATTTGTCATAAAAATTGATCAATTAATCCATCATTCAAACAAATGGAATGCTATTCTGGGTCTTGCACTATGTACCTAGGAACGTATATAGAGTATAATCAGGAAAATTAACTTCCATATCTTTTTCATTCTCTGTTGAGTTCGAACTGGATTTGTTTAACAGTGGCAGACATAAAAGAGCTGCATAAAAGAGAAAAGGCTTGTGTCTTGTAAAGTTGATATTCTTATAAATATTTAAATGATATTTATTTGTATATTCATTCAATAAAAATGTATAAAGTTGCTCTGTAAAGAGCTGGACACATAGATATTACATATATTGTCCCTCATTTCCAGGAGGTCACTCTATAATATGGGAGCAAATAATTTCAATATGCATAGTACATTTTGTATAGATAAAAGTGCCTCATGACAATGGTTACTATGCAGGAAGCATGTGGTTCTCTGGAATACATAGAAGAGGCATTTGACTCAAAATAGGAGAATAGCTATATTCAGGTAATAGCCTTCAAAGGCGTTAATTGAATTGAATCCTCAAAATATTTCAAAGAACAGCTCAATGAAATTCTAAAAATGGTTCGGGGGAAATGAGTAGATGGATTTCTCATGTATTCAGACCTTGACCAGAGACATTTTGATTGAGGGAATGTAATTGCACCCCATTGTCCTATAAGATCTGTTTGTAAGTCTATCTCTGTATCATGACTTGTAAGCATATTGAAGGCTGATTGTCATTCATGTACACATGTTTATATTACTTTTCTAGGGATGCCATAACAGACCACCACAAAGTGGTCTGTGTCTTTCTTTTAGCTTCCAGCAGTGTACTGGCAGTCTTCATCTTCACATGGCATTTTCTGTGTGCACTTCTGCTTCTATTCCAAATTTCCCCTTTTTAAAAAGATACAGTCATATTGGACTAGTACTACCCTGATGACCTCATATTAACTTTATAATCTGAAAATATCTTACTTCCAAATAAGGTCACATTTACAGGCACTTAGAATTAGGATTTCAACATCTTTGGGGAATGAGAGACATAATTCAACCTATCACCATGTCCTACATGTTCAATGAGCATATGCTGAGGAAATAGATAAATGATAAGAATGCTTTCTAAAAATGACTTAAAACCGTGATTATAGTAAACTTAGGTCCTAAAAGGAAAATAATCATTTAAAATCCCCAATTATTATATAGGCATACCATGGAAATATTGTGTATTTTGTTCCAGACCACCGCAATAAAGCAAATACCACAATAAGAAGGCTCCCGGAAATTTTTTGTTCCCCAGTGCATATAAAAATTATATTTACACTATAATGTAATCTATTACATATGCAATAGCATCATTATTTCTAAAAGAAATGTGCATAACTTAATTAAAACTACTTTGTTGCTAAAAATGTTAACCATCACTTGAGCCTTCAGCGAGTCATAACCTTTATGCTGGTGAAGGATCTTGTCTCAATGTTGGTGAAAATGCACTATCTGTGAAGTACAATAAAACAAAGCTCAATAAAATGAAGTGTCCCTATAAATGGAAAGGGACTGGAGACTACCTACTGCCTGAGTTTGCTCTTAAATGTGTAACTCTCCTATTCATAGCCTCTGTTATAAGTTGAGTGTAGGTATCTTATAGTGGATGCCTATTTAACTGGTTAACCTGCCCATATCATACTCTGGTAAAAGTGGCCTCTCCCCTGACTCAAATTTATGGACAAAAGTAATGTGTCCTGAAAATTATGATTACTAAGGCCCTCTGCTTGAAATAGTTGTTTGGACCAAGGGTGTCCAATTGGCTCATACTGAGCTAATGAACTTCTTTGCATAATTGCAGATTAAGAATATGTAATTTCAACTTTATTAGGTGACATATACTGTACCTAAAAGGTGGATATGTATATCTTATATCTTTCATTCATATTGTGTGTAGAATAGCATATAAAGAGAACAAGTGTATACTTAGAAAAGGAAATAAAGCAATAAAGCAATTACCAAAATGATACAAGAACAAAAGTTAAATATATCTAGTTCTGGTTCACCTAAAAGTGCCATGGTTCCATATCTTGTTTTTCCTTTTGCTTAAGCTACTTTAGAAAGTTTCTTGAAGAGTAGCATTAATAGCATAAGCTTCTTTTTTGTTTTGTTTTGCTTGGTTTTAGTTTAACAGACATTTATTCCGTTAGTGGAACAACCTCTACACACAAAATAAATGGTAATAGCAAAATCGTCTGAACCCTACATCTTGGAATCTGAATTCTGTTCTACTACTACTGTATAAAAATTCTTGAACTCCTTTATTCTTCAGTATCTGGACTACAAAAGGAAAATTATACAATAAAATAATTTATAGATTAACTAGAGGTCCAGTGCATGACATTCGTGCACTGGGTGGGGTGGGGGTCCCTCAGCCTCACCTGCACACTCTCCAATCTGGGAGTTTCTGTCTATCTTTGCAATCATATGAGCGAATTGTCTAAGACCCCAACTCAGTTAGGTTTGTTGCTTACAGAATAATAGAGGCATCTTTTTTCTTTGCTTCATTAGTGGAGATTTCCTGGAAGTTTTAGGATATCTTCCCTTTAATTTTTCCTAGACACTCTGATTTTACTTATGTCTCTCACCTTTGCTTTTGCTCCATCCCCCACCACAACTGTAACTTTCTCCAGGCTCACTTTACTCTAGTGTCTAGGAGATCCGTCTGCCACCGGAACTATGATTCCCAGCATTCCTAGTGCTCCCTGTGCTCTGGGCTTCTGCTTCTGGTCCTGGGGCTGCCACCAGAACTACTGTTTCCAGAATTCCTGGTGCTCCCCATGCTCTTGGTTTTCCCTTCCTGCTCTATCTCCATCCCAAGGCCTCCCACTCTGCCAAGTCCTCTAAGCCACAAGCTCTCCTTCTCTGCTCTCCGTCTGGTGGCTTAGGGAGCCAAGTTCCCCAAGCTGCTCCACTCTCCACCAGTTCTCCAGCTCTGCTCTCCATCTATGCCATCTTTGTTGGGTTAATTTGCATACTCATTCCTGATTGGCTGGTGAGTGTAGTGGAGGGACGGTCAATTTACATGTTTCTCTTTTATTATATAGGATGGTAAAGTTAAATAAGAATACCTATATAGAGATGTATATATATTTATCTCTCTGTGCATACAAACATATATAGTCCAGTGCTATAATAATCATGTTTCCCTCAATAGCAGATAAGACATATATAAAGGTAGTCCCATAAGATTATAATGGAGCTAAAAACTTTCTGTTGCCTAGTGACATCATAGCCATTGTAACATTATAGTGCAATGCATTACTCATGTATTTGTGGTGATGCTGCTGTAAACATACTAAGTTATGTAAAATCATAACATATAATTATATACAGTACATAATACATGATAATGATAATAAAAAACCATGTTACTAGTTTATCTATGTAACTCTTTTTATTGTCATCTTACAGTGTATTATACTTATTAGAAAATGTATAAAGCAGTATGCCATGTATGCCAGTAGCAGCTTCATATATCTCATGTTTATATCTTTTACTAGCATCAATTTATCTTGTGCTTGATTTAGTCTTGTGTTGTTTTGCTCTTTGTGAACCATAAGCATACAAAATCCATTGCTAATGTTGCCAGAAAGAAGCCACAATGAGTGATTTACCTCAATAGAAAATTAAAAGTTATTAAGGACTACAATGGTGGAAAATCAGTAATGGTTATTGCTCACCAGTCAGGCATGTCTCATTTCACCATAATTATGATCCTGAAGAATAAAAACCAATTCATGAAAGCTATTAAATAATTTGCTTCATCAAGGCAACAAGACTAACAAACACTTGAGAAGAGCCCTGGCTGGTATAGTTCAGTGGTTAGAGCATCAGCCTGCTCTTGCCCCCTATTATGGTGGGTGTGGTAAGCAATTAATCAATATGTCTCTGTCACATCAATGTTTCTCTCTCTCCCTTTCCCCTTTTTTCTACCCCTCTCCCCTCCCTTCCACTCTCTCTAGAATCAATGGGGAAAATATCCTCACTCTTCGAAAGTTATGACTACTAAGGCCTCTGCTGGAAATAGTTGTTTGGGCCAAGGATGGCCAATTGGCTCATACTGAGCTAATGAACTACTTTGGAGAATTTCAGATTAAGAATATGTAATTTCAACTTTATTAGGTGACATATACTGAGCCCAAAAGGTGGATATGTATATCTTATATCTTTCAGTCATATAGAGTAGTGTATAGAATAACATAAAAAGAATTAAAAAAGAAAATTGAGAAGGACCTATATCAGATATAGAAAAACTTTTAATGACCTGAATTATAGATCAGATGCAGAGGAGTATCTCTCTCATCTTCTTGAAAATCACAGTCAAAGCAAAATTTTGGTTTGTGATGTTAAAAGAAAGAGCTGGAACTTATCACTAGCTCTGGGTGGTTTAACCAATTCTAGAATTGTTATTCATTACCTATTGTGAAGCTATGTGGTGGGTCTGCAGATGCTTATGTGAAGACTGCTGAATAATTTTTGGAAACTCTAGATAAGTTGATTCTGGAGGAAAATTACTTGACAGAGTAAATTTTGAGTTAAAACTCCCTATTCTGTAAACAAATGCTTGAAATTACTTTCATCCATGAAGAGACCAAGTCAATGCCAGGTTTTAAGGCTTTTAAGGACAATTTGGGGGCAATGTTGTATGCTACAGATTGAAGCCCATAGCCGTCTGGCACAGCGCGAACCCTAGGGCCTTCAAGCATATCAGTAAGCACACGATGCCACTCTATTAAAGAGTAATAACAAATCATAGATAACCTACGTCCTCTTCCAAGATGCCCTTTTAAATTGGTATCCAGAAAAATGTAGAAGTACTGTTTGGAGAATAGCATACCTTTCAAGATTCTGCTTATGGTTGATAAGGCTCAATGACCTCCTCCTTTTTTTTGTGATTTTCATCCCAATATCAAAATGATGGTTCTATCTTTAAAAACCAACTATTTTATCTAACCAACTAGAGGCCTGGTGCATGGATTTGTGCACCAGAAGGGTCCCTCAGCCTGGCCTGCGGGGATCAAGCCTAAACCAGTTCTCCAACATCCCCTGAGGGGTCCCGGATTGTGAAAAGGCAGCTCTAGGGTGATGCACCCCAGAATCGGGCTCCCTCCTCTCTGGTTCCCGGTCTGTTAACCAAGAACTACAGGTGCCAAGTCACCGTAGCTCGGCAGCTCCTGTGTTGAGTGTCTTCCCCCTTGTGGTCAGTGTGTGTCATAGCTACCAGTCAGAGCATCTGTTCCCTGGTGGTCATTGCGCATCATAACTACCAGCCAGATGGTTGAACGGTTGGACAGTCGCATATATATATATATATATACATATATATGAATCAAGGAGTTATAGCAGCTTTTAAGGCCTACTATCTGAGGGAGACCATTGCTCAAGCTATTGAGAAGACAATGAGAAGACACTGATGCAATTTTTTTTTTAAATTACAACCTCTAGACTGCATTAAGAAACTTTCTTGGACTTGGAATGATATCACTAAGGAATATATGAATGACATTTGGAAGAAAACACAAAAGAGGTCTTGACATTAACGGATTTGCCAAGGATTAGGAGGTTGCAACAATCAACAAGGCTGTGGTTGAGATGGCAAATCACTGTGAATGAGGATGACATTGAGGAACCCATGGGGGTAGTTCCTGAAGAATTGACTAATGAGGAGATATTGCAACTGGAACTGGAATGCATAGCTGAAGAAAAGGCAAAAAAGGAAAGGAAGAAAGAAAAAAGAAACTGCAGGAAAAGAAAAAAAAAGAAGAACACTCAAGAATTTAATAAACAAACTGAACTACCAAGCAAAATAGAGACAGGCTCAAAGATAGAGAGCAGGCAGACAGCTTGTGGGGGAGGGTCGGGGAGTTGAGGGATTGAGAAAAAAGAAAAAGAAAAGAAAAGAGAACTCATAAACAGCAGTGTGGTGTTTGCAGGGGTGAAGGGGGATAGGTGAAGATGGAGGAGGGCATAAATGGTGATGGAAAAAATCTATACTTATAAAAGCCTAGGTGGCCCTCATGCCCCCATGTGACGCCCTCACGTCATCACAAGATGGCCACCACAAGATGGCCTGCAGGGGAGGGAAGTTGGAGGTGACCAGGCCTGCAGGGGAGGGCAGTTGGGGGTGATTGGACTGGAAGGGAAGGGCAGTTGGGGCGATCAGGCCAGCAGGGGAGCAGTTAGGCATCAATCAGGCTGGCAGGGGAGTGGTTAGGGGGTGATCAGTCTGGCAGGAAGAAGTGGTTAGGGGCAATCAGGCCAGCACGCAGACGAGTGGTTAGGAGCCAGCAGTCCCGGATTGTACGACTGCCAGATCAGGCCTAAACCAGCAGTCAGACATCCCCCGAGGGTCCCAGATTGGAGAGGGTGCAGACTGGGCTGAGAGACATACCCCCAGTGCACTAATTTTGTGCACTGGGCCTCAAGTAAAATAATAAAATTCTACTCATCCTATGGGGGAAAAATCAGAATAAAGAGTTCAGCAGAAGGTTTTGCAGACATCAACAAGATCCTTTAAAACTTTGAAAACATGGATCTCAAAAGTGGGAGGTTTTCATTAGTGGAAAGGAATGTTTGTGGTGCATTATCAGCTTACAAGCAACTCTATGATTAAAAATGTAAACAAACAAGCAAACCACCATGGACATATTTCTGAAAAGAGTGACACATTCTCAAGAAGAACCTTAGGCAGGTCCTTTGGTAGGTATTTCAAAGAAGGCATTGTTATCATAGGAGGTGACAGCTTCAAGTATGCTACTGTCCCTGAAGACCTAACAGGGACAGGATGTGGAGGTGGAAGACAGTGATACTGATGATCCTGCTCCTGCATAGGCCTAGGTGTGTTTGTGTCCTAGTTTTTAAAAACAGCAACAAAAAAATTTAAAAAGGAAAACAAAAAGTTTAAAAATAGGAAACAGCTTATAGAATCCTATATAATAAAGAGCTAATATGCAAATGGTCGTCACACTCTCACGCTGTCATGCCATAATGGCTCAGACACTCAACACTGGGGAGAGAGGGATGGGGACCAGCCAGGCACAAATGAGCTCCCGAGAGAAGAATGGGGACCAGCCAGGCTGCAGCCCGAGAGATGGACAAGCCGCCTGCCCTGTGGTCCTGGGCAAAGCCGCCCACCCACGGTTCCCTGCAACTGTGGCCGGCCTGGGCAAAGCCGGCCTGAGTCCTGGGTGCCTGCCACCGGCCAGAGGGAGGGAAGCCCGGGTCCCAGGTGCCTGCGACCAGCCAGAAGAGGAAATCCTGAGTCCTGGGTGTGGGGCAAGGCAGAGGTGGTTAGGGCCGATCAGGCCAGTAAGGGAGCAGTTAGGGGTTATCAGGCAGGCAGAGGTGGTTAGGGATGATCAGGCAGGCAGACAGGCGAGTGGTTAGGAACCAGCAGTTTCTTATTGCGAGAAGCAGTTGGACATCCCCCAAGGGGTCCTGGATTGGAGAAGGTGCAGGCTGGGCTGAGGGACCCCTCATCCCCATGCACCAGACCTCTAGTAATGATATAAAGAAATAAAATATTTATGTACAGCTGTATACTGTGTTTATTTTAAGCTACACCATTACAAAAGAGTGAAAGAAATAAAATGTTTATAGAGTAATCCGAGGTTAATTTATTATTGAAGAAAGAAAATGTTAAAATAAGTTTGGTGCAGCCTAAGTGTACAGTGCTTATTAAGTGTACAGAATGTACAGTAATGTCCGAGGCCTTCACATTCACTGACCACTCACTCACTGACCCATTCAGAGCAACTTCCCAATCTGCAAGCTCCATTCATGGTCAATATCCCACATACATGTACCATTTTTCTCTTTATGCTTTGTTTCTGCTTTACCTTTTCCATGTTTAGATATGTTTAGATACATAAATACTTACTGTTGGGTTTTAATTTCCTATGATACTCAATAAAATAACACGTTGTACAAATTTGTAGCCTAGAAGCAACACGTTACACTATTTAATGTAGGTATACTCTATGATGTTCACACAAAGATAAAATCCACCTAATGACACTTTTCTCACAACCTATATCTGTTGTTAATTAATACATGACTATGTATAATTTACACATATATTACACAAATTCCTCCATGCACATAAATTATGTGTGTATAGATTATACCTGTTATATATAATATATACAAAGATATGCACATATATATTAACATATACACATGGGGCCTATAAACACCTGTGGAAATATATATAATATATAATATATATATATATATATATATATATATATATATATATATATACACACACATATATACACACACACACACACACACACACACACACACACACACTAGAGGCCCGGTGCACAAAAATCGTGCACTCGGGGGGGGGGGTGTCCCTCAGCCCAGCCTGCACCCTCTCACAGTCCGGGAGCCCTCAGGGGATGTCCAACTGACAGCTTAGGCCTGCTCGGCAGTCAGACATCCTTAGCGCTGCCACAGAGAAGGGAGAGGCTCCCACCATTGCCCCTGCGCTATCCAGCAATGAGCCCAGCTTCTGGTTGAGCGGCGACCCCCTATGGGAGCACATTGACCACCAGGGGGAAGCTCTTGTATTGAGTGTCTGCCCCTTGGTGGTCAGTGTGCATCATAGTGACTGGTCGTTCCGCCCTTCAGTCTATTTGCATATTAGCCTTTTATTATATAGGATATATATATATATATATATATATATATATATATATATATATATCCCTCATTTAACTTTATCACCAGTCTGTAGGTAAGTAAACACACACACACACACACACACACACACACACACACACACACCCTACATCATGATAGTGCCTGACATAGTATACATTCAGTAAATACTAGCTTGCTGAGAATAAATACAGTAGAGAGAAACAGTGCTGTCTTCTAGAGACTTTAGGTATTTTCCATGAGTTTCCTGGCAAAGAACAAGTCAAAGCAAATGCCCTCCCTCCCTAACTGAATTTCAATATTTCTTTAAGTTGTTAGGGGCTATTATTAAATGGCCTTCTGCAGTAATTCCTTTAGCGAGCTGGCACTAAGCTCAGAGTGCGAACACCAGCCTGATTCACCAGGCTGTTCCCACAACTGCTAGGAAGATAGAGCAGCAGGGGTGGGGTTCTCTCCTGGAATAGTCCATGCGTGCATCTGTGCTCTCTCACCTTTGAAATCCTCTCCAAGGGAAGATAAGAGAACAGGAAAATAGGGTGCCTCATTTTCTGAGCCTCTGCTTGAGAGTGCTTCCAATAAAGCCCATGTTAGGTTCCCAGGGCTGCTGTAACAAAGTCACACAAGCCCAGTGGCTTAACCATAGACATTTTCTCATAGATCTGGAGGCTAAAAGTGTGAGATCAAGGTGTTTCCCGGGCTATGCTCTCTTTGAAGATGCTTATTAAGGATCTTTTTCAGGACTCTCTTCTAGCTTCTCTTAGCCTAACTCCAATCTTCTCATGGCCTTCTGTCTGTGTCCTTGCCTATCTTTGCATTAAATTTTCCAATTTTATAAAGAAACTAATCATATTGGATTAGAACCCACTTCAATGACTTTATCTTAACTTGATCATATGCAAAGACTCGATTTCCAAATAAGATTACATTCACAGATATTTGGTGTTAGGGCTACCACATCTTTTGGGGAATAAAATTTAACCCATAACAGTGCCTAAACTGGACATCATAATAGTTTTTTACTTCAGACACCATTGACAAGTATTAATCATGGAGGGCAAGCAGACTAAGAAGAGTAATAGAATCACATTTTAGCTATTCTATACCAAATTATATTTTGATCTGGAAGAGTAAATGGTTGAAGGATATAGGCATGAAAACCTTGAAACCAAGACAATTTTCCCAGAATTACAGTCTCTTATGTTCTCTATGGGGTTCTTCTTAATGCCTACAGAAAACTGTATGTCACTGTCAGTTTCTGTAAATATTTACATATTATATATATATTAGAGGCCTGGTGCACGAATTCGTGCACTGGAGGGGGGTCCCTCTGCCTGGCTGGCAATTGGGCCAATCAGGGCCAGCCAGCCACGGGAGGGACCACGGGGAGGTTGGCTGTGGGAGCGCACTGACCACCAGGGGGCAGCTCCTACATTGAGCTTCTGCCCCCTGGTGGTCAGTGCATCGTCATAGTAATTGGTTGCTTAGGCTTTTATATATATACTAGAGGCCCAGTGCACAACAATTTGTGCACTCGGGGAGGGGGGGGTCCCTCAGGCCAGCCTGTGCCCTCCAGCAGTCTGGGACCCCTCGGGGGATGTCCAGCTTGTTTCGTTCCAGCCTCCCTCAGCCGATCGGCCCAGGTTGATTGGTCCCATCTCCCTCAGCTGCCCGGCCGGCTTGTTTGTTCCCATTTCCCTCAGCCACCCGGCTGGGTTGTTTGTTCCTGCCTCCGCCGCCCAGCTTGTTTTCAGCCGCCTGGCTTGCTACGCTCCCAGCCGATATATGCAAATTAACCGCCATCTTGGTTGGGTTAATTTGCATATGGCGCTGATTAGCCAATGGGAAGGGTAGCGAAGTTACGGTTAATTACCATGTTTCTTTATTATTAGATAGGATATATTAGTGTATATATATATATTCAGTCACTCTAAATGTTAAAAGTACAAATATGAGTATGATGCATGGCACCTCATATTAAGTCACTCTCATTCTGACAATGGAAATAGAGCTACAGCATTTTATTATCACTTTGACCTATAACCAACTCACAAACATAGAGTTTTTCATAATTTCCAAAATTTAGATATTATTCCACACTTTTATTCACCTCTTCCTATTTTTCTCTCTTCATTTCTGTAAATTGTATGTTTACTTTTATGTTGTCAAGAAAAGAAATATTTATATTCTCTTTCATAATTATAATGAAATCTTCAATACTCTATAAGTTGATTCTAAATTCTAAAAATGAACAGATGTTATTTACATTAATACAACTATGTAATTATGGTTCACTGCAGAGGCAAGTATTTTGATATGAATTATTAGCCTTTCTCGATTTCTAATGCCATAATCCCTGTGCTATCCAAATGGGAATTTCCAAATGGATTCTCTACACTTCACTAACTGTTCTAAACCATGCCAATTTAATTTGCTTCATATTGGAAAATGTTTTGCTCCACTTCTTTTAATATTTTTGTTTTAAAATAGTTCAGACTTAGAAATGTTGAAAAGTGTGTATTGAGAGTTCACTTATACTGTTCAGTCAGCTTTCTTCCTGTAAACAACTTATATAACCATAGCACTGTTATCAAAACAAGGACATTAACACTATTACATTGCCATC
Organism: Myotis lucifugus; assembly: GCF_000147115.1. Classification (NCBI taxonomy): domain Eukaryota; kingdom Metazoa; phylum Chordata; class Mammalia; order Chiroptera; family Vespertilionidae; genus Myotis; species Myotis lucifugus. The sequence goes on from NW_005871073.1 coordinate 6,034,476, forward strand.
AACAGAAGTATGGACTTTATTTAAATTTAAAAATTTTCCCAGTGTCTTTTTTCCCCCCAAGGATCCAATATTTTATTTATCTGCCACATCTTCTAAGTGTCTCCTAATATTTGTCAGTTTCTCAGTCTTTCCTTATTTTTCATGACCTTGAAACTTTTGAAACATACTGTTCAATGTTTTACAGAATGTCTCTAAATTTAGGTTTGTCTCCTGATTAGATTGTGGTTTTGCATTTTAGGCAAGAATCACAGGATTTATATGTGTTCTTCTCACTGACCTTCATCCAGAGGAAGTAATATCAATGTGTTTTATTATTAATGGCTTTAACCTTAATCAGTTGTTTAAAGTGGCATCTGGTGGGTTTCAGAACTATAGTTATTTTATTACTTTTACAGTTGATAAATATTTTGTAGGATATCCTTTGAAGCTGTGCAAATATTCCATTTCTCTTCTAATTTTCAACTACCAATTAGAGCATCCTCAGTGAATCTTGCTGTAATAGTTATTAGTGTGGTATTTGCCTAGTGGTGGTTTTATAGTCTTGTCATTCTTTCACTAAACCATTTTGTATGAGAGAGCTATCTCTTCTGCCCTATTATTTATTAAACTATGTCTTTATATTTGTAAGGACTCACTATGTTTATTTTATTCTATGGCTTCTAATGCAACACTACCACTATTTAATTAGCTGTTTAACTTTGCCCAACTTTGGCTATTACTAGCTTCTTATATGTGGAATTGTGAACAAAGTAGGGTGACATAGTAGACCCAACAAGCTTAGAGGATCCTTTGCAGGCCTGGCAAGCTCAGTGACCAAAAGTGACCATATAGGATGGTCTAACATAAATTCCTAACTGGCAAGTCATGGTGGGTAGTAACATCTCAGGCCTATAGCTTTCTTTGCAAAGATCCATCTTTACCTTAAGTGAACACTGTTTATTGTTGTTAGGCACCTCGGCTAACATACTTTTGAAATGTCAAAGCAACTTTCTTTTTCGAACATCTCAGAAGCAGATGCACTGGCACAGAGCATGTCCAGATCAAAAGCCCCCTCATTGTTATCTCATTGCCTACACACCATCGCTATTCATTATGCCAAATGTTGACTATCCTGTACCCACCAACATAAAAGAAATATGTACTTCTCCATTTTATTTTTTAATCAATCCTAGACATTTCCCTGCTTTGCTATCTCCTGCCCCCTTAATCTACTACCAGTGGATTTCGTGGAACCTCCCTTATGCTTTTTCCTTTGATTCTAAATATATAAAATAAGCTGCCCTTCTGCAATTCTCCAGAACATTTTCTCAGTCCATTGAGATTTTACTTCTGGACATGTCCTCACACTTGGCTCAAGTAAAGTTTTATCAAGCTTTCTATAAGTTTGGATGATCTTTACTCGATAGGATCTTATGTATTTTTGACTTGACTCTACCCTTTCTCCAGCACTTCATTGTATTTTTGCATAAAAAGAGTTTCAAGCGCATCTTATATTTTCTTTGCTCCAGTTGACTTCTTTCTAAATAACCTAAATATAATTTATCATCTACTTGAGCCAATTTCTAGACTCTCTATTCTAATGGTCTATTTATTGTTTGTGCAGCAGATAATACCATACTCTTTTAATTATGGAGACAAGTTTAATGTCTGATATGGTTATTGCTTGTTTGTAGTTTTTGTTTTTCAGTGTTTAACTAGGGCCTAAATAGTTACTAGGCTATTCCAGCACAGTTGATTTTCCATATGCACTTTAGTGTCAAATTGTTTAACTCCATAAAATTTTAGATGGTATTTTCACTGTTAACACAATGAATTTATGTATTAACTTAGAGAGAACTGAATCCCTGTAATTTTAAATCATAGATATTTATTCCATTACTTCAAGCCTACTTTTTGAGTTCAGAAGTATTGATAAAACTTTTCTTGTATGGATTTTGTGCATTTTGTGTTAATTTATTCTTTAGTATTTAATCACCTTTGTTGCTGTTGTAAATGTGGTTTTTGTTACCATAATGTTACTTAGCTGATTATTGTTTGTATATAAATAAAGACTATTGATTTTTGTAGGTTATTTTTATATCGTATATTTTTTGGACCTCATAGTTTTAGTTCATTTTATTTGATTATTTTTGATTTTTAAATTTAATATCATATGTAAACAGTGATAGACTTTTTCTTACCCATTGCTACTCTACTATTTATTTCTCTTGTGTAATTACATTGACTAATACCACCTTTAGTACACGTTGAATAATAGAGTGTTGTCAAATTTTATGTTTTTTAGCTTGAATTCTACAGTGTTTGATATCAGGATCCCTATCGTTTCTTTCTTTTGATTTGTTTTTGCCTTATATACCTTTGTCCATCCTCTCCTGAATCACTTTGTTTTAGGTGTGTCCCTTATTCACAGCATATAATTGGATTTCTTTTGTATGTGTGAGCCAAAATGAAATGTTTTTATTAACTAGGGGAGTTAGCTCACATTTGAATATATGAATATGAATATATAAATGTGTAGAAGATATATTTAATATCAACATTTTCATTATATTTTATAATTATGTTTATTTCTTTTAAACATTTTATTTTATTGGATTGTAAATTATCTTCAGAGACTCCAATGATAGCAATATAATTTATTTTTTGCTTCTTACAATTTCACTACTTGTTCTTGGATCCTTTTTATGATTTTTGGCATTTTTATCTCCTTTATGTCACTTTGTATTCTGAATTGTCTCTCTGTCTTTCAATGTATGTTTTCCATTTTCATTTATGTTTATTCTTATTTTAGCTCTTAATATTTATTCTTAATTTGTGATTTTTTTCCTGTTTCTTCCATTTCTTTCCAGAGTTCAATCCACTCTTTTTTATTTATCTCTGTCTTTGTCTTTTTAATTTTAAATTTCTGATTCTAATGCTTATTTGGATACATATAATTTTATTTGCAATGTTAGATTAGACACTTCTACTTCATTATTTTTTTAGAATGGAAGTTGTTTGTTTTCTATGTGTTATATACAACCTTTCTTTCTAATTTAATTTTCCTCAATAGTTTTGTAAGTATTTCACTTTTCTTTTCTTCATTTTTATGGTATTTGTGTACATTACACCAGGAATATTATAAAACAATATACAATAGATACTTTAAAGGTTTTATCTTTTTGTTTATCTGCTTCAATGTCAGGGTTAAAATCCTCTGACTTCATGATTCTCTTTAGTATTGCAGAACACTAAATTTTGAGCCCTTTTCTCTTTTTCTTCCTTCACTAACCACTTGCCAAGAGACACATCTTTACCTTTTGCTTTGCTCTGTTTTAATTCCCCAGGTGCTATGTGTTTCAAAGAGTGACCCTTTGCATCTGGCCCTTTATCTATGACACTTTGAGTCACTTGTTCATCAGACCTCTTCCTGGTAGTCTGTGCTTTGATCTTCCTAAACATTTTTTCCAGTATTTTCAGATTTAGGATGATTTTTTTCAAATAATTAGGCCCCTGTGCTAGCCATTCTCATTTGTCTCCCCTACAGTTTTTGTTAATCTTTGTGTTGATATTTCAAATGGCCTTATCGTTTCCTTATTATTAAATGAGAAAATTTATTTCTTTTACAATATCCATGCTGTTTTTCAGCTTATTTCTTAATACATTTATTTCTGGTATTTTATATTTGAATCTATCTGATTTTATTCCTGATTTTTAAAGGTTGACATATTTAAATCTTGGCTTTCTCTTATAGTTTTGTTGCTGTTGTTGTAATTTGTTCACTTTTTCAGGAATTTCTAATGATCATTTTCTTTTAATTTGTTGAGAAAGAATTTCCTTTTCCTTGGCATCCTGTGATCAAGTAAAATGGCATCATTTGAGCAATTTGACCTATAACTGTTCTCTAAACTACCTCTCTAGAGAGGAGAGGGTGTCTTATCTAACAAGCACATTTTGGAGAAGAATCTGAACATGTCCTGGCTCTGTTCCTCTTTTCTCTTTTTCTTCAGTTTTGATGACAAAGATGAAACACCTAAGTAAAGCCTTTTCAAATAAGACATTAGAAAAAAAAAAAGAAAGGTATTTAAGTTGCTGCTAGATCAGAAGGTGACTGAAATCCAATGACATCCGACAGAAGAAGAGAGCAAAATTTAAGAGAATAGACTTGAATAAGTCTACCAACGAAAGCCAGAACCAAGGACACTATTGAGAAGACTTTCAAAGCTACTGATAGATAATTCCCTGTAATAGAAATAGAGGAAACATCTTTGGACTATCTAAACAGATAAAAGTGGAGGGACATGAAAGGTTAGCATAAAATAGTAAAAAATTTAGGTGACATTTCAGGGTGTTATAGTTATTGCAGGCAACATACCTCAAATCTATCCATGCTTGCATAGATTTGAGGCATGAAATGTATGGTAGGCAGAATTATAATAAAACTCCAGGCCTAGATCTTCTTGATGGGTTTATCCAATTTAGGTAAATGAAAAAGGATAAGATTCTGGATGCTTTTGGAAAATCTGGTATGTATTGGTTCGATTTCACTGAGCATGGGAAATGTAATCCGTTGATGTCATTGCAGAACTTTTGATGAGCCATAAGGGAGAATGTGGCTAGACATAATTTGAGTTGGAAAAATATAACAAACAGTAGAGTTTTGGCCATAGATACAGAGGGATCTTAAAATTTCTTTGGTTTGCCTGATCCTCTCATCCACTCCAGATACTTTTGGAGTTAAATGCTGAATTCCCACTAATGAGAGTTTAAAGAGGCTGGTATAGGATTAGTTGATTCAAGGAAAGTAGGAAAATTGCTCTGAAAAAACTGCCAATCTCTTTGCCTGAGAAGGCAATCACAGTCTTGGTTTATCAGAGGTCTCATGCTTAGATTAATGGTTTAAGAAAGCATATCTAGGGAAATTCAGAATAGGAGACTAGGGAATATCCTTTCCCTTGGCTTCTTGGTCCTTCAAATCTCAGCCTACCAGCCTCCACTATCACTTGGGCTCTCAGAGAAACATTTATGTTTGTTGAGTTATATTTTCAGATGACTTTAGGTACAGGAAAAATGAGTTTCACCAATCTCATTGAAATTCTCAATTAATTATATGATTGATCAGTGGTAGTATCCTGACTTTTCTATATTTTTACATTCAAAGATATATCACTACTATAATAGTATCTGGATGTTCAGATATAGTAAAAATGATAAATCCATGGCCAACAAGTCTTCCTCTTTTGCAAATTAAAATAGTGTCATTTGATCTGTGATCTCACATCTTATTTGCAGAAATGTTCATTGACTTCAACTCCATGAGTTAATCGGCAAAAGGCTTAGGCCCATGATTGTCTGCCCTTATTCCTGCATGTCAGGATAGTTTAAGTCATAATTCTGCATAGCAGTTCACAACCATGTAGTTATTTTTTTTACTCATGTACAAGGATTAACTGCGTCAAGCCATCTGCTCACAACTCAAGATTCCAGAGTGGACAGAGACAGGAGGACCGTCCTTGCCTTCATGAAGCTTACATTCCAATGACGGAGACTGACAGTGATCTTGAATAGAAAAAAAAATACTTACAGGGTCTGAGAAGTGCTGTGCACACACTATTGACATTTTGTGAGGGAGCACCTGCTCTACAGGGGTGAGGGTTCTCTTGATGTAAGGTGAAGACAAGCAAGCGCCAGACCTGGCAAGAGTTGGAGGATGAGGAGCACATTCCACGCAGTGAGAACTACCAGCCACCGCGAAAGCCTTGAGGTCTAGGAAAACTTAATAGGGCTGATACCCAAAATATCTAGTGACTGGTAGGACACAACTTGTCTCTGAGCAACCGACATAACTGTATTAGTGACTAGAGATTGTAATACCTCTTTGGGTTCTTGTTATAGTCAATAAATAGTGTGGCTGTAGAGAGGATAGTGAGAGGTAATGGCTTAGAGCCAACGATACAGAATAGTATATCTTACCTTATGTATGCTGTTAGTGTACTAAACAGTTAAATCCTGATGTGGCATTTAAACAGACATCTTTTTTTTTTAATCAGAGGAGTGAAAAAACTTGATTCATTCAATAAAATGTTGCTGTTTTGAAAATAGATAGCAGAGGAACAAGAACAGAGGGAAGGAGGTTGTATTCCACTTCCTTCAATTGACTCCAAACAGAAGCTTGTGCATGGTACTATATTTGCTTCTTTCCGCTGAGAGACCTGCATGTTCTCTTAGGCGGTTTAAGCTCAGGGGCAACTAATTTTAGCAGAATCCACAAAATATAAACATTTCCATATTTAATGGCACACAGCAGGAAAACCCCTTGAGCAAGGAAGTCTTGGAGTTCAGCCAGGCTTCCAGCAGGAGGGCTCACTGAAAAATCACCAGGACAGCATTTGTAGCCAAAAAAGAACAAGGCAGTAACAAGGATTTTTTCGGACTAAAGTACAAATTTGAGGATCCCAGTGGAGTCAAAACTTGGCAAAATTCACCACAGTAAGGAAATCAACTGTTAGAATAAACATGCATTTTTTCCTTCCCATGGTTTTCTTCTGGAATACATATGAGTTAGTCTAGAATTCAGTGGTCGGCAAACTCATTAGTCAACAGAGCCAAATATCAACAGTACTTCTTCAAAATAGACTCACCCAGGCTGAAAACCGACTTCTGCGCATGGGCCACGAAGTTTCAATCGCACTGTACGCGCGCCCGCATGTGGTATTTTGTGGAAGAGCCACACTCAAGGGGCCAAAAAGCCGCATGTGGCTCGCGAGCCGCAATTTGCCGACCATGGGATGATGTTAGTTCACAGAAATATTTGTCTTCAACTTCATATAGAAATACTGTGTATTAGTTAATTTTTTTTGTAAGCAAAGCATGAAAAACAGTACATTTCCTCATTCCTTTTAAAGATTTTAATTTTTAAGTTATATTCCACGTGACAAACACTGCTTGTAGTTTCTAAACTGTAAGAGCTTTCAGTCCAAGTTTTAACAGTGGCACAGGCAAATGACTAGTTTGTCCTAAGGCAGTGATGGCGAACCTTTTGAGCTCGGCATGTCAGCATTTTGAAAAATTCTAACTTAACTCTGGTGCCGTGTCACATATAGAAATTTTTCGATATTTGCAACCATAATAAAACAAAGATTTATATTTTTGATATTTATTTTATATATTTAAATGCCATTTAACAAAGAAAAATCAACCAAAAAAATGAGTGTCATAGGTTCACCATCACTGTCCTAAGGTAATCATATGTGAATCCTATAGCAAGGTCCTAGAATTAGAAGCTAGTATACACAGGCCAGATCTCAGTAGGGTTAAGATTTCAACAGTGTCAAGTGCAAATACATACAATGTGACCTTGGTTAAAGGAGTTTAAGAAAACGTGTTTTAGAAGCTTTTATTATTAGAAAAAAGTCTTTGAAACATAGTGAAGAACTGTCATTGTAGCCTCCAGAGGAATATGTGGCCCAGAAGTCATCATATTAGCTGGGGTTATACCATTGTGAAAATTTATAAGAAAGTTTACCCAACGTATTGGGCCTCATAGTCTTTTTCTAAACTGACACCAAAACTCTTATACAACTAAGGCCATTACCAATGGAAATAAGATTAAAATAAAAAAGAAAATAATTACGTGAAGGACTCTGCCATTGACAGTAACTTGGGATCATTCTGGTAATATTACTTGATATATATATCTCCATTTATTTTAATGCTAATGAAGTATAATATATGTGTTTAATCTGGTAAAAATTTCACAAATTGACATCACCTGGGTAACCAGCTCCCCAATCAAAACAATGGAATATCACCAGCACCCCAGAAACCCCCATTTGCACTCTCTTTAATTATTATCAAACTATGAAAAAGTTAATTGTAACCTTACTTTATGGATAGATCTTATCAACTATTAACTATTGATTTATTCTAACTTAATATGCCACTGTAGAAAAAACTCCCACAGACTCTTTCCTTTTAGACATCCAAAGATTCTTTCAATCTTTTGTGTGTGGTGTGATCTCTTTCCTCTCAGCATGCTGGGAGTCCAGTACATTTATCTAATTCCTCTAAATATCATATCTTACTTTCAAACTCACATGTGCCCAATAGCACTAAATGCAGAATTACTCTATAATTTCCAAAGAATCAACTTCCAAATTGTTTTTTTCCTGTGAGACAACACCTCCCCAACTGTAAAATAAGCAAGGGATATAAAATTCTCACTGCTTTTTAGTCAGGCTTTTAAACAATCTTCCTAATTCTAGTATTTCTCATTACATCTATAGCCAAAGGTACCTATTTGGTTTCCCTAAATCAACAGACCTTAGGAGATTCTTTGATGAGATTTTCAGCTTTCACCTTCTAGTGTAGTATTTAACTTTCTTTGACCTAGTAAATTATTTATTACTTTAACATTGTTTTTCAGATTATAATTATTTTTAAATTGCAGTCTTTCACTTACTTCATTTTATATATAAACACTTTGTCATTAGAGTTGAGTATGAGGAGGAAGTAAAAATATATATGTGTTTGATTCAATATGACATTATTTACCCAGAAATCTTCTAACTGTTTTTAATTTCCTTAATTTTTATGCACTAGAACTAAGGGTCAATTTTTCAAAAGTATTAGATAGTCCCTCCATTCCATGGACAACTTAATTAAATTAAACTTTATTAAAAATACAACGAAGTTTTCTCTTGAAGAATATTCTTTCATTGTCCTCATTTTCCACCATATTCTTCAGGCATGTTTTTTATATGTGTGTGTATAAATATATGCATAGATATTTTTTCTTTGTCTTTCTCTTTTCTGAATCCAGAGAGAAACTTGTTTTCCTTTGTTATTATTTATTTATTTGTTTGTTTGTTTGTTTTACTTTTGGCTTTTTGTTGTCTTCTTTATTTAGGGGAATAATAACTGAGAGCATTTTCCTAAGAAAAATTTCATAAAAGACTAATTAAGTTTGAGTCTATCTGTAAATATGTTAATTCTACATTTTTTATGGCTTATCTGGATGTATTGGGAATTCTAGATCAAACATTCCATTTATTCAAATTTTGAAGGAATTGTCTCACTATCTTCAAGCATCCATTTTGATTTTCTTGCATTTGTCTGTAACTTGTTTTTTTCCTCTATGACAATTCTTATCATCACTAGAGGCCTGGTGCACAACAATTTGTGCACTCGGGGAGGGGGGGGTCCCTCAGGCCAGCCTGTGCCCTCTTGCAGTCTGGGACCCCTTGGTGGATGTCCACCTGCTGGCTTAGGCCTGCTCCCCGGGGCATTGTGCCTAAGCTGGCAGTGATACATCCCTTGGGGGATGTCCACTTGCCAGCGGGCCGAAGCTGCAGTTGAACATCCACAGAGCTGCTGAGGAGGCAGGAGAGGCTCCCACCATCGCCGCTGTGATGCCGTTAGCCTGGCTTGTGGCTGAGCAGAGCTCCCCCTGTGGGAGTGCACTGACTACCAGGGGGCAGCTCCTGCATTGAGCATCTGTTCCCTGGTGGTCAGTGTGTGTCATAGTGACCAGTCATTCCCAGTCGTTCTGCTGTTAGGGTCAATTTGCACATTACCGCCCTAATGGGTTTGGCTCAGTGGATAGAGCGTCGGCCTGCGGACTGAAGGGTCCCAGGTTCGATTCTCGTCAAGGGCATGTACTCTGGTTGCGTACACATCCCCAGTAGGGGGTGTGCAGGAGGCAGCTGATCGAAGTTTCGCTCTCATCGATGTTTCTAACTCTCTATCCTTCTCCCTTCCTCTCTGTAAAAAATCAATAAAATATATTTGAAAAAAAATTGCATGTGCACATTACCCTTTTATTATATAGGATAGAAGCCTGGTGCACGGATGGGAGCCAGCTGGTTTGCCCTGAAGGGTGTCCCGGATCAGGGTGGGCAGGGGACCCCCAGCTCCCTACGATCGCCCACACCGCCCCTGCTCACGATCTCTGGCTCTGCCCATGCTCAGGCCTAACACCTCTGGCCAAGGCATTAGGCCTGGGCAAGGGACCCCCAGCACCCCACCATCGCCAACTCGGCCCCTGCTCCCTGCGATTGACGGCTCCGCCCTAATGCCTCTCACCCAGGCATTAGGCCTGGGCAGGGGACCCACAGCTCTCCAAGGGACCTCCTGCTCCACCCCTTCCCAGGCCTAATGCCTGTGGCCAAGGCATTAGGCCTGGGCAGGGGACCCCAAGCTCCCACCATCAGCGACTCTGCCCCTGCTCCCCATGATCGCTGGCACCGCCCCTACCCAGGCCTAATGCCTCTGACAGAGGCTTTAGGCCTGGGCAGGAGACCCGCCCAGCTGCAGCCACCCTGTGATCGCTGGCACTGCCCCTGCCCAGGCCTAACGCCTCTGACCGAGGCGTTAGGCCTGGGCAGGGGACCCCTCCAGCTGCAGCCGCCCCGCGATCGTGGGCTCCACCCCTGCCCAGGCCTAATGCCTCTGGCTGAGGCGTTAGGCCCGGGCAGCGGCGACCTGCAGCTGCAGCCACCCCCCGATCGCGGGCTCCGCCCCTGCCCAGCTCCCATCACTGGCTCCACCCCTACTTCTCGCTATCATTGGCCAGTGCGGGCAAAGGTGCCCGATTCTCCCATCATGGCTGGGGGGCAGGGCAAAGGCAGCTCTTAGCTCCCCCCTGGGTTTCCAATCACTGTCAGTGGCAGGGGGCTTCTTCCGTGCTTTCCCTTTCGCCTCCCTGCATTGTGCCTACATATGCAAATTAACCGCCATCTTTGTTGGCGGTTAACCGCCATCTTGGCTGGTGATTAATTTGCATATCTCGCTAATTAGCCAATGGGAAGGGTAGCGGTCGTACGCTAATTACCATGTTTCTCTTTTATTAGATTAGATTATATCTGTGGTATGTTAACATTTTATTGTAGTGTGTGTGTGTGTGTGTGTGTGTGTGTGTGTGTGTTCAATGTGCTGTGCTAGACCACTAATGTTTTTAGTGGTTAAATTTCTGTCCCTTACTTAGAAAAAAAAATTTATAGTCTTTATTTGATAATTCACTCAAATAATCTTTGCTTCTCTTTCTAGAGCTATTGAGGAGATGATCCTCTTGGATTGATAGAAATATTTATATGTTTTCCACTCTTAGTTTTTTTCTTTATTTTTGTTGAATTTATTGGGGTGACAAAATTATACAGGTTTATTGAATTTATTGGGGGACAAAAATTATACAGGTTTCAGGTGTACAACTCCACAATACATCATCTACTAGTCTATACTGTATTGTGTGCTCACCACTCCAAGTCAAGTCTCCTTCCATCACCATTTATCCCCTCTATACCTGCCTCTCCCTCCCCCACCTCCTCCTGGCAATCCCCACATTGTTGTCCGTATTTATGGGTTTTGTCTCTCTTATTTTTTTTCTATTTTTAATGCCTATTTATAAATTGGATTGTTTGGGGCTTTTTTGGTGTTGGGTTTTATAAGTTTTTATACATTTTGGATATTAACCCTTTATCAGATGTATCATTAGCAAATATGTCCTACCATTCCGTGGGTTGTCTTTTCATTTTGCTGATGGTTTTCTTTGCTGTGCAAAAAATTTTTAGTTTAATGTAGTCCCATTTGTTTATTTTTCTTTTGTTTCCCTTGCTAAATTTCTCATAGCAATATTTCTCCACTTTTAGTTTTTTTATTTTTTATTTTTATTGAATTTATTGGGGTGACAAATGTGTAAGATTTTATTGCTTATGATTTTCTCTAGTATTTTAATGGTTCTGAATCTAAAATTTAAGTCCTTAATCCATTTTTAGTTTATTTTTGTGTAAGGTGTAAGAGGGTGGTCTAGTTTCATTTTTTTTTTCTTTTTGCAAGCATCTGTCCAATTTTCCCAACACCATTTATTGAATAGACTATTTTTACTCCATTGTGTGTTTTTGCCTCCTTTGTCAAATATTGACCATAAAGGACTGGGTTTATTTCCGAGCTCTCTATTCTGTTTCATTTATGTTTTACTTTTTGAGAGATTTCCTACTCTGTTTACATTTAAATTGAATTGCTATTTTGTTAATGAAATTGTTAATTTTCAAAAGCCCCTCATATTCTCTAATAACTCTTTTCTTCATGCCCTATTCTTGTTTTGTGGGCACAATATTTTCTCTCATCTCTCTGATATATTAAATGTATGCTTATTGTTTTCCATTTCTTGTATTGTTTCTTTCCTGCGAGTTCTCTTTGAGAGGAGATTGTTCATATTAATATGTATTAGAGTTGAATAATATATATATATATATATATATATATATATATATATATACATAGTCACAGGCTTTCTACTCTAATTTTGTGTCTGACTATTCATGTTTAAAATTAAGACACTAAAAAGCTGATTGGTTGCTCTCTGTATGTGGGTATGAGGCTTATTGACTTGTGAGTTCCACTGCAGAATGATCAGTTGAATTGCCTATTTCTTCTAGTTCTACACTTTTCTAAGTGTGATTATAGGAAGTTTTTTCTATAGGACTATTAAGTTATTCAAGAGAAAATTCACTGCATCTCATACCTGAGAGGATAACTTTTGCTAGCCAACATTCTTAAAGCAGGGAAGGAAAGGTGCCTTAGTGTGCAGATTTTCCTTGACTCATTTTGTTACCTATTTAACCCTGTACTCAGCCTTGCCTGGACTATACATGAGATACCAAGCTATGAATTTGGGGCAGGACCTTGGTGTGGTCCATCCCTTTCTTACACACTCTTAACAAAATTCCCTGCTATTAGTGTGATTTTTTACTCCCACCTTCCCTGTGACCTGAGCTTTTAAGCCTTACTGCTGTCAAAAGTTCACAAAAGTGAATTGCCTTTCTGTCCTGGCCACCCACTCTGTTAACATTTAGGTTGTAACTTCCCCTACTCTTCAATATTATCACTTTTTTTATTTGCCTTTTCTTTTTGAAAAATACTTTGAGTTTCTTTATTGTTGCCTCTTTCCCCTTTCTTTTTGTCTTTATGTACTCTTTAACTATAACTGTGGTGGGGTTGCATGTTTTATAAACATGTAAAAAGTTTGAGGGCATGCACCAAGTTTTTTGTTTTTGTTTTTTGTTTTTTTTTTTTAGATTTTCTTTTTATCACCAGTTCTTAGGTTAGTACAAGGCATAAAACTGGAATTTAGAGGATCAATTTCTTTATGAGGGACTGATTGTCGAAATCACTCTTGATTAAACTACTGCTGAATTTGGAACATAAATATTATAGAAAAAAGTTATGACAATATATACAATACCTTTTAGTACTGACATAATTCAATTAAAAATGGTCTAACTGGAATGTTGTTTTTCTTCTTTTGAATATCCAATATCAACAGATTTTCTAATTATTCTTCAAAATGTGGACCTAGTGGGATCTCACATCTAATAGGACATACCTGTATGTATTAATTTCCATTCTGTACTGTATTGGTGTATTGTATATGTACTTCTTATTTAATACATTGAGAGAAGAAACCTGATTTTATCTGCATTTTACTTCCTAGGAATTAATACAACTGACACAGAATCAAAACTCCACAAATATTTGTTAAACTGAAACAAACTGAGTATTTTCTTCCAGACATTATAGGAAAGAACAGATACTGTTATTGCAACCAGTTGAAGTTAACCATTTTAACATAACCACAAAGCCCAGAAAATTGGTTTTGATTCCTCAAAAGGATTTTGTTGTTAGTTTTATTGTACAGAAGGAAAATTGTGCTTTCCTACAAAGGGAATGAGAAGAAATAGGAAATAAATTGTCCTCTCATAAAGGTTTGGAAACATATACCAACATAAGAATTGGCCCTTTGATTGAATTTATCCTATTGGTTTTAGACCAGCCAATGGACCATTTAGATGGTTGGTCATGTGGAAAGTCAGAGTAGATGATCTATTCAGACATTTTTAATACCAATATTTTTATTAGATACAATAGCTATAGATATGCATCAATTTTTCTAGTACATTACTATCCTGAATGTGTATATATGTCAGAATGTAATCCAAGGTCAAATGCTGCATTGTATTTTAAACAAGGGACGATTCATTATTTCTGAGAGGCCAGGAAGAATTTTTCCCTCTCTGGTTAGCTGATGTTGAGGTTTTCACACTTGCAGTGAAAATTTAATTTTACAGAAAAAGTAAAAGCAACCTATCCACTGTAAAAAGTATCTTTTGGTTTGGGGGTAGGGGAAGAAATGAGGTAGTGAATGTAAATGGTTTGCTCTTCTGTCAGCCTTCAGGAAGTGATTTTTCTTCAGTCGGCTCTGCCATGAGACTTATTTTGATTTAGTTCTATTAGCAATAGAACAGAGGGCAGCCTTTCCTTTCTTTTCTCTTTTTGGTTCTGATTTTTCTTTAATTGGAAATTAATCAAATCAAATCCTGCCATGCTGTACCTTGCAGGTGATATGAAACAAAAAAAGCTAACTTGCAGTGGTCTGGATTACTATGCTTTACTGCTATTGATTGGGGCAGTTATAGTCTTGCTGGTTGAATTTTAAATGCGGCTTGATGCACCCAAGCATGTGTGATCACCTAAATACAACTCCAGACGTTTTAGCAATTAGAAATAAAAGCAATATCTCTGAAGCTAGTTGGAAATACAAATTGCTTGTCAAATGAATAGTCTATGTTCTCTTTATCAGGGAGAATAAGATGGAAAATGTTGGGGAGGTAGGAAGTAGATTAAATAGTTAGCAATACTGCTGGATAATTAGCCTTCCAACATTATAAAACCTAACCTTTGTTCTATGACAATTAAAATAATATAGGATCATTTCACTGATAACTGTTTAGCTTTAAAATGGAAAATGTATGTTGGCAAAGGTGCTGTGATTAAGAAAAGTAAGTCTGCATTTCTGCATTTCATGGAATATAGTTAATATTTGGCATAATTAACGATGTATATATTGTATTCATTCTATGAAGATTTTTGACGCCCAACTGATTGAATGGAAATTAGGACATAGGTTTTAAACACACCCTATTTTAACCTTAACTGAAAACAGCAGGAATGTCTAGTCACTAGAGGGCAGCCATAATCTGTTACAGTCCATAAAGATCTTCCTGGATGTCCAAGTCCAATTGCTGATGCGGAGGGCATGATTTAGAATCAGTGAGCTGTTTTTAACTGTGTGTATTTCAGAAACAGGACACTGACATCCATGTTTAGACAACATATTATAATTGATGTGATTAAAAGCAAAGCAAACAGATAATTGCAACATTGGTTGTGCAAATTTCATGTAAATATATACTCTAGTTATCAAAGAAAAAAATCAAATGCAATTACAAAAAAAAGGAAAGTGCATGCGTTTTCACAGGAATGGATTGGCCTCACCACGTTTCATCAGTTTGCTGTTGTTACCAGGATACCAAAGTTCCAAGCAAAGAAAAAAGAATCACTAAATAAATCACTCTGGAATGCCTATAAGGCTGTTCATTTCTCCAAAATTTAGCTAGCTTCGGAATGCATGTAGATCTACAGGGAGGACTTGGAAATCAAAAGCAAATGAACTTCATATCAACAGATGTTACTAGGATTTTGTAGCTGGGATAAATGTACTCTGTGCCAACTTAAAAAAAGAACACTGCCAAGTAAGCCTTACACATGGCAGAGTTTAAATCTCTTGCCTTTAAAGAGACCTCCTTTTCTGGCCAATTTGAATTAAAGATAAATGCCAATTAGCGTTATGCAGACATTTCAGCTTCTGTCCTTCCCTTTAGAACCACCCACCTAACCTGCTTAAAAATTATTTGCAGGATCTATTGAGCCCAGTAGAGGACAGTAGTGAGCAGACAATGCAGTGCATGGCTATGCACTCTTACTGGTAAGAGACTTACTGTAAGTGATCTACATCATCTTCTGTGAAGTACACAAGAAAAATACTATTTTTGGTGAGAGTATCTCACTAACAAAGCTATGTTTTCACTCTTGGCTATGTCCTACAGCCAATCCCACAGCCACTTTCTATTCTGTTGGCCACAAGAAAGTCCAGTTGAAAGAATATGGAGAGACAAACTATGCTATTTGTATTAAAGGAAAATAATTATAAACACATCTTATTAATATTATGTCCCATATGGCAATGAGATTAATTTTCCTTGAATGAATGAATGATGAATGAATAAATGAATTGTATTAATATCACCCTTATGTAACATAATATTTTGAAGATATATATACTAGAGGCCAGGTACATGAATTCATGCATGGGTGGGGTCCCGAGGAGGGTGGGGGTGGGGGCCTGGGACATGATCAACCCTCCGGGCAGGTGGTGAGATGCTCTTGCTGGCCCGGGATCTAGATCAGTCTTGCTGACATTCGCACTGCTTGTTGGGAGCCACCTGGTGGCCGCTGTTATATTGTTTCTTCCTTGTGGAGCATCTAGGGAGGGGAAGCGGCCGCAGTACCTGAGGCCAACTTCCAGGAGGCCAGCAGGACTGTCAGAATTGTGCTGGTCCATCAGTGCCTGGCACATTCTCCGGAGATTGGACCTGCAGGATTACTGAGAGAGTGAGTAGCTACCGCAGGGCCGGTGGGACACCAGGATGGATTGGTCAGCTGAGCAGTGCTCCCACTGTGGGAGCGCACTGACCACCAGGGGGCAGTTCCTGCATTGAGCATCTGCCCCCTGGTGGTCAGTGTGCATTATAATGACCGGTTGTTCCAGTCATTCCAGTAGTTCAGTCCCTTAGGCTTTTATATATATACTAGAGGTTCGGTGCACAAAGTTCGTGCATGGGCGGGGGTCCCCTCAGCCAAGCCTGCACCCTCTCCAATCCGGAACCCCTCAGGGGATGTCCAACTGCCGGTTGAAGTCTGATCCCAGGAACCCAGCAGTCGGACATCCCTCTCACAATCCTGGACCATTGGCTCCTAATCGCTCATCCGCCTGCCAGCCTGGTCACTCCTAACTGCCCCCTCCCTGCCAACCTGGTCACTCCTAACTACCCCCCCGCCGCCGGCCTGGTTGCCCCCAACTGCACCTCTTCCACCGGCCTGGTCACCCTCAACTGCCTCCCCTGCCGGCCTGGTTGCCCCCAACTGTCCTCCCCTGCCAGCCTGGTCACCTCAAATTGCCCCCTCTGCCGGCCTGGTCACCCATAACTGCCCCCCCCCCCCGCTGGCCTGGTCGCCCCACACAACCTACTTGTTCAGTCGTTTGGTTATCCCTCACTAACACCCCTGCCAGCCTGGTCATACGCAGCCATCTTATGAAGGTGTGAGGGTTAATTTGCATATTACCTATTTATTATATAGGACTTGAGGCCCGATGCACAAAAATTCATGCAAGAGTAGGCCTTCCTTTCCTCAGCTGATGGCACTGACTTCCATCTGGCACCGGCTTCCCTCTGTCACCGGGACCCAGGCTTCCTTCCTCTGGCCACCCACAGGCACCCAGGACCCGGGTTGGCTTCCCTTGGGCCACCCGCAGGCACCCAGGATCCGAGCTGGCTTCCCTCCAGCCCTGGCTTCATCAGGAAGGACGTCCGGAATGACAACTGGAAGACATCCAGTCTAATTAGCATATTCCCCTTTTATTATATATATTAGAAATAAAAACAAAGGTGTGTGTATGTGTATATTAGAATACACATACACACTACCTTTATTTTTTTCCAGGTATTTATAGGTGCATCTTTGCCTCATAATTTAAAATTCTAACAGACAGAATTCATATTAGCTCCTGCTATACTTATTTTAATCAACATTCACTGAGAGTAAAACTATAATTATGTGAAGGTTCACATGGTTTAAAATTATTGACAAGCACTACTTTTATGATTCCAAGGTATATTTTAGATACCTATAAACAACAAAAGTAGTGCTTTTGTCATGAAATATTGATGGGGATTTGCTGTTTTGCTCCACTGACAATTTTGAATTTTGCAACCATTTTGTAAAATGTATCAGATATATGAATAATGGGTTCGTTTAAAAAGTTGAAAAATTATATTTACTTTGCTTTGCCAAAATTTTTAATTCATTCCATGTACTTTGCAGTGTACAAAAATGTTTGATATGTCGTTATACTCTTGTATTAAAGTTAAACATGCTAGAGGCCAAAAACAATTAAAGTTAGTAAGGTCCCCAAAAGTGGTTATGCAGTTTTCATTGAAAAGAGCCCTTGATTTGAAGTTAAAAGACTTGCCTCCCAGTCCTGCTATGTGACCTTATGCAAGGCACTTACTCTTCACCTCATTTTCTCATCTATAAAAAGAGGCATATTAGACTGGTTGATTTTGTAAGTTCACTCCTATTCTCATAATTGTGCTTCCCTTTGGTACCCATTTGATTTCATCTTGTGTATGTTCATTCATGTACTTGTCAAATTCTTCCTTGTAGGACATAAGCTTTGTCCTTGAACTCAAGGGATGCTTCAGTCATCTTTTTTCCTGCAAAACAGATAGAAAAGGAACCGGCATATAGCAGATGGGACAGCAGTAAATATTTCTGGAAATAAAAGTGGGGCATAGGAGTACTGTCTTATTGTAGAGACAGAAGTGCATTTATCTGTGTCTCCTCCATTACTCAAGCACTCAACACCGGAACTGATGCATTGTGGTGACTGCCACTCCTATTTTATCAGTGCTGAAATGAAAGATAGACAGTAGGAAAATATGCAATTACTCAAGATATCAGAGCTTAAACAATGTACATATAGAAATTGATTGAAAAGTTATACCTTCTATTTCATGAGGTTTTTAAATGATCAAGGGTCCAATGTTTTCTTTATTTTTCTTTACTTTTCTTTCTTTCTTTTTTTTAAGGAATTAAAAAATCTACTGCAATCCAGAGAAATTGTACGATATTCTCTAACTTTCCATTTTTCAAACTTCTGACTTATATTAGATATTTTCTGGACATTTATATATTTGTAATAGATTAATCTCTATCCACTAGTATCAGCATATGTAAGTCAATCATTTACCTTTGAGTTTATAACAAGTAATAATATCTAGGACATTTTATACACTTCCCCTTTGTGTAAGTCTGAGAGAAAAAATGTCTGAGGGAAACAAAGATATCGATATATAAAGATTCTTCTTAACATTTCTTCTCAAGGCATAATTTAGAAAAGTTATTTCAGATGTAAAGAAAGGGAAGCTCCATCTCTGGATACACTGCATCTTTGTGGGTTTGCTTCTAATTACTTTGTAGGTTAGAATGAATAGCTAAAATAAAATAAAGTCAAAAGTTTAAATTGCCCCAGACCCTAGATTAGTCTAAATAAAACAGTTTATTATAAAAGTCACCCAAGCTATTAAAAAATTGAAAGAAGCATGCAGAGAAAAGTATGATAGATCTTAATCTGTTTCTGTTTTGTTTTAAACACCTGAGGTGTTTATGTAAGTAAGGGAATGAGGTTTAGGTTTTTAGTTTTATTATGTGTCTGAATGGGTAACAATAACACCATATGCAATCCTTGAAATCATAAATGTCTGTCTGAGAAGATGACCTTCCCAAAGCCACTTTCTTTTTTCTGAAACTCTTCTCTGCTCTGGCCATAAGGTTGCAGAAACCACTCAAGATTCTGACAACCAACCACAGGGTCCCATCTGTCTGCTACACCAACCCCACTACCCTATTGTATTATGTTCCCTGTGTTTATCATGACACTCTCAAGGCCCTTTCATAACTCCCAGAGCATTTCTACTTGGGATAGAGGAGACTGTCCCTCATCTGCCCTTATTTGATGTGGTTGGTTAGCCTGTCCTGGCCTACGTTTCTGTTCCCTGGGGATAACCACCTGATAAGACCCTCTGGGTCCTGTCTCAAAAGAGAGAGCAAATCTGTGTAGTCTTAAATCGACTGGACTAGGGGTTAAATGCTGAAGTGACCTTGGCATCTGGAGATACTGCCTCCCTGACCTTCAAGCTGCTGGGCCTGTGAATGACTGCTGAGCTGCTGGAGGTGTCAGGGAGAGGCGCAGTGGGGATGAGAAATGTTAATGATTTATGTAACTTCACTCAGTACCCAGAACTACACGTTTTACTTATAAGACATTTCAGAAATCATTGCAATATGGGACTTCTGTTAACTGCTTTTGTGGAAACATATGCACAATAATGTTTATTATCTAGCTTTGCAATGTGCATGTGAGTTCACATGCATTCTGTTTCCTGCGAATCTGAAGTAGAGCACTGTACTGACAGATGTCACCATCTCCATCATCACAGTAATAGCTAACATTTATCTAGTGTTTACCATGTGTCAGTTACTGTGCTAAGAAACTTCTTTGTGTATCCTTATGCAATCTCCACAATAACCCTACATTATTTAAGCCACATTTTAATCCCAAATGTTACTATTATTGTCCCCCTCACACATGTGAGGAAGGTTATGCCTGGAGAGGCTAAGAGCTAGCCCAAAGCCATACAGCTTATGATTGGCAACGAACAGGTTCAAAAGATTGCTGCCTTCCATAGCCTACACTCCAAAGAATAACTGAATATTTTACTTATCTTTGAAAATGTGTTGAACTACTACCATGTGCAAGTCACAGACAGAAAGAGCTTAATGGACATGGGGAAGGAACTATCCAGAGACAGGCTATAAGGGTCAAAGGGACGACCAGGATTTCTAACATGACAGCACCTGCAGCTGTTATCCTGAGGTCACCTGATGCAGTGCAGACACTTAATAAACATCGTAGAACAAAAATAGCACTGGGAGTTTTTAAAGGACAAGATGTAATCACTAGCATTCACTCATGTGAACCTGTTAAAGAATGACTCATCACCAGATAAAATGTGTATTCCCCTTGTTGGGAATGGGATAGCATGAAGCGGAAAATCAGTGACACAGAGCCAGGCAGCCACTTCCTGGTTGCAGAACTAGGGCCAAAGTACGTGATGTTTTTAAGATCTAGGGACAACAACCTTACCTACCACACAGGGTAGTGGTGAGGATTCAATAAAATATTTTACGTGACAGATGTAAAGAATACTTGATAGACACATCATAAGCTCCCCATAAACATCAGCCATCATGATGGTTGTTTGCTATTTTACAAAAATCTCTGATGAAAAGGGCCATTAAAAGCCACCCGTTTTTAATAAACTCTCAATGTAGGAGCTCCAACTACAAAATCCTGGGTGGAGCAATCCATTTCTTGGACTCTATCATGCAAAAATAAAATAAATAAATGTAAAATATACACACCTATATGTGTAAGAGAGCTCATTTGAGCATTTTTTGATATAGTTAAGTTGCATATTTTGTGGACCTTATGTTAGTGAAAACCATTCCTGAAAATATTTTAAATACTTTAGAATCACTCTCAGCATAGAAACATGCTTATACTTTATGATAGTTTCAAGAGAACTGAGGTTCTCTTATAGCATTCTCACTCCTAAGTCTACGAGCCAGGCCCAACTGAAAAGGCATATAGTATGTAAATAAAAATATCTTCCCTCCTTTAACATATATTTATGGGACATTGTGCATTGATAGCTAAGGTATATTATGTAGCCTTTTAAAAGAGTGAAGTAGATCTATATGTGTTGATGTGTTGACTTAAAAACGCACGCACAATTGTCTACCTCCAGATACAGAGATGGGGCATGGTGAAGAGAGGGGGAGAACAAGACTAGTAACGTATATTCCTTGAATCAATGTAGTGTTTCAATCTTTTTAATGACAATATGTTGCTTTAAAAAACACTAAGCATACTTTTAGACATCAAGAACATTATTGATGCCTTATCTCTCATGATTTTTCAAATATTTATGGAAATATTTGGTTGTGTAATAACAATTACATTTAACTGAACAGACATTTAACATTTGGCCTACGGGATTTCCATACAGGCAAATCTCATTCAGTCATTCTGCAAAACTACCTATTTAGTCAGGAAGAAAGAAAAATACATAATTTCTTCTACTTAAAGATCTCAAGAAAAGGAGGTTGAAGAGTTATTATTAACCTTAACCTGGAGAAATCCAAATGGATCAGTGGAGCAAAATAAGATATTTTAGGCAGAGGGGACAGCATGTTCCAAGATTAGGAAGTATATGTGAGCGTGACCAATCGAACAAGAGTCCAGCTCAAGGAGGTATGAGGTATGTGGTATGGTGAGAGATGACACTGGAATGACAAGCTGATGCTATAATGGGAAGGTCCACTCAGCATACTAAGAAGTGTATCCTGGAGAAACTGAAAAACTAGTGAAACACAGCAGGCTTTTTAAGGAAGAGAAGAATTGACCATGTATATTTTTTTGGAAAGTTTATTTTAGAGGTGGTTTGGAGAATTGATCTCTCTTCATGGAGAGAAGGCTTGGGCTAGGTACACTGGATGGAAGAATGTTAAAATAACCCAGTAGAGAAATGATGAGTGTGTGGGCTAGAGAGTGGCAGCAAAGATAGAGAGGAGCAGACAAATTCAGAGACGAGTCAGTCCACATACAAGTTATTTCAGTCCTTGGGGATGTAATCAATCCGGGCCTGGTAATGTGAACTCATTTAAGTAGCTAAGTGCTCTCTTACTATCTCCTCACTTATCTCAGGATTGGATTCCTTTGTTTGTCCTACCCTTTGGAGTTTGAAGATCATTTTTTTTCCTGATTGAGAAAACAGAAGCAAAATAGGAGTTTAGTCCTTCCAATGTCATCTACTAATATTACACCATCTGGCCCAGCAAGCCTATCCCTTGTTCAGTATTTCTTCGAAATTATATTTAAATGGTCTATAGTGCATTCCACAAGGCTCGGCTCACCCTGTAGCTCAGCCTTCTTGATACTATTTTTGCAGGTCCCTGTCATTCTTTCAATTTTGCCCTTGGTAGTATGTCTCTCCTGCTGGCTTCTATTTCCCTCAAGATTTCTGCAAGAGAAATATCTGTTTATGGTCTGTGTTAAATTTCTTAGGCTCAGATTTTTAGCTCCTCTCATTGTAAGAGAATATTAAATATACGTCTCCTTCATTTCTGTTAATAAACACTATAGAGTGGCTGTGTTAATACTAACACACATTTAAGAATATTTTCTATATTCGAGTTGTTTTTCCACTTCAATTCAGAATGTCCTTCCCTTATATATTTTATCTTTTACTTTTATATCCCCTTTGTTTTATTTTTATTTGTTTTGCTCCAGTTTGCTATGTTTATATAGCAGTCCTCTCTTTAAGGATTCTTGCTAACAATTTGGACCTTGATTGGTCTACCTTCTTCTGAATATTCAAGTCTCCTTCATGGCTTTTGGTGTCTTTCCCGGATTACGTATCTTAAACATACCAATGCTAATGTTTCTGTTATCCCCAGGCTGTGAATATAGGACTCGCTATCTATACCTTTTTTTTTTTCAACAGCATTTTAGAAATCTGTTCATTTATTTTAGAGCACTTCAAAACTGCTTTACTTTATTTCCTCTGGATAACATAAATTTTATAGCTACTAAAATTAAAGTGTTTAACTGTTGTAACTCACACTTATGCTATAGAAGGGAAGGCATTCTGGTTTAGTGGAAATAATCCCTGAATAGGAGTAAAAAGATATGGGATTTTCCACTTTGCAGCTGTATAAATTCCTTGTTTAAATCACAATTTTCCTAAGGCTCAGTTTTCTTCTCATACATAAAATAGGGATGGCAATATTTTCTAGGGTAAATCACACACTAGTAAGTATTAAATGAAATGACATACATGAGATCCATTTATAAACTACAGTCATGGCCCACTTAACAAAAAAAGATATGTTCCAAGAAATGCATTGTTAGGCGGTTTTGTTGTGCAAATATCATAGAGTTCATTTACACAAACCTGGATAGCAGAGCCTACTACACACCTAAGCTCTATGGCATAGCCTATTGCTGCTAGGCTACAAGCCTGGACAGCAGGATACTATATAAAATAACTCAAGATTAAATCAAGCACAAGAGAAACATGATGCAATCAAGAGATAAGTTAAACAGGAGATGTATGAAGGCTGCTCCTTGCATAACAAGGCTTACTCTCTTACAGCAATTTTTTTAAAGTAGGAAGAGCACACTTTAAAAAATTAAATAAAAAGTATAGTATAGTAAATACATAAACCAGTAACATAGGTGGTTAGTATCATTATCAAGTATCATGTGCTATACATAATTGCACGTGCTATACTTTTACACAACTGGCAGTGCAGTAGGTTTGTTTACATCTGCATTACCACAAAAATGTGAGTAATGCAATGCATTATGAGGTTACTATGGCTACAATGTCACTAGGTGATAGAAAATTTTCCGCCCATTATAATCTATGTGGTCCGATGTTGAACAAGACGTCATTGTGGGATGCATGGCTATACAGAGTATTATGAAAATATAAATAATTGCTTTTAAAGTTAAGCTCAAAATTTGTTTATTTGTGTAGATGATTTCTTGCATAAAACTTAGGAAAACTAATAAAATAATATTGTTCACTTCTTTTTTACACTTCATGCTAGGAAAACTAAGCTTGCCAACTTTCTATGATTTTGTTTTCTGAGCTACATTATTTTGAGGTCAACAAAATATAGTTAGTTCAGCTTTTAATTTTATTTTTTCGCCTCCTGATGGCAAAGCATACTTAGCTCATGGAACAAACTGTCTTTGCATTATATTTTCATAGATAGGTATCTTCTTAAGGAAAAAAAAACACACACACCTAAATATAAACTATTTTTGGAGTGTTTCTTTGGGAAAATAATTAGAGATATTATAAATACTGTTTTTCAAGGCAATAGATTTGACTTTCACACAAAGTACATATATTCATAATGATTATACCACTAGCAATTATTTTCAATTTAAATAACTAAAATTATATATTCATAATGATATTACTAGCAATTATTCACAATGTCAGTAACTAAAAATAGACAATTAAGCATGCTTTCATGGATTATTTATGGTTTCCAAATCTATCCACTTTCACACCCATCAAATTGGCATTACCTTCACTGGAATTAAAGAAAAGATTTATATATGGAATCTATTTGGGGATTAAAGAATTCAAAGAGAATGATAGGAACTCCTTGAGTAAGTAATTTGGTCCTTTATGATAAAACTTCACAGAGCCCTGATGTAATGTTAGTTGTAATTGCCATGCATGTCCTGAGGTTAATAAGCTCAAGACTGCAAATTCAAGCTGCGACAGAAAGTGTGGGAGGGCATCAACTAGGACCTTGTGCATGTTCTGCCTGTATGGAATGAGCGTGTTTCTCTACTTGTTGAGTGCAAATCCCTTTGCATTTTAAGTGAAGAAAAGTTCAATTGTGCTACCGACCCTATTAGAAAAAATACAGCGAAGTTCTCCCAGTAAATGAAGGTAAGACTGGCAAAGTGAAATATGTTAGCCTGGTCAGTAGAGGGTCAGCTTCCTTGATGAACTAGAGGGTATGGATATTCATGAAGGTAAATGTCACAGTTGCACACAAAAAAATTGTCCACATTTGGCCTGGGGTGGTAGAGAGAAGCAAAAAGCAGTGCGAATCAACACTCTTACTCAGACTCTGCCAGTTCTTTGATGTGAATGAATGCCCCTGCACTTCCAGGCAGATGTCTGTGGTGTTCTTCCTTCTTCCATTTAACCAACATTGATTGGGCCTGTGACAAACCAAACTTAATTTACAGCTCAGCGCAATGCCTTTCACCCCCTTTCCTCTGTTCATTCCTACCTTTTCCCCTTTCACTGACAGAAAACAAGGTGGACAAGATCAACACCCACCCTGGACTTAGGCCATCACCCTCTTAAACCACCCAGGGTTAAGCTCTAGACAGATGCCCTGCATTTCTAATTCCAAAGGATTCTTGGCTGATTTTTGTTTGTAAATTAGAATGTGCACTGATATCATATAGGCAGTCACTGCAACATTAACATTACAGAACGTTATCTTGTAGATTTCTTTGATTTTTTAAAATTAAAATGGTCAGCAATACAAGTGTAACACTGTCACAGATTTAAATAAGACTGTAACTGATGGACAAGATCAATAATTTGAAGATCAAATGGTAACAGCAGTTTTTCTTTTCTTTAAAGGGGGCCTCTTTGCTTCATGCGTATGCCTACAGCGAGATCTTGTTTTCTGTCTGTAGACAGTGATCCCTGCTGTGCGCTGTTGAGAAAATGAGAAGACAAAATGGAGAATCAATTTAAGGAAAAGAAGCTTAGTTGACAAAGCTTTATAGTGGATCAATGGAATCTAACTAGTTAAGATATCTTTTAGTAGCTGAGATAAAAGTATATAATTGCTGCAAATACTGTTGCATTTTTATGTCTTCCTCATTTTGAATTTCAGTATTTAAAGAAAAATCATCCTAAGTGTGCAAATATTTTTCTTATGACATTTGAATGATTATTTCTCCACCTCCATAAGGGCAATAAATAAAAAATAACCCAACTCCATAAGCATCCCACATTTATTTGGAATTCATCTACCTAAGAATGAAATTCTCCTCCAAGAATTAAAAAAAAAATGTTTAAGTGCAGTTTCAAGGTGGACATAATTGTTTCCCTTGATCACTGAGTGCTTAAGGGAATTACTTTATAGTTATTCCTTTATCACTTGTTTGTTTAAACAGGTTTCCCCATAAACACAGCATGCGCGTAAGACTGATATAAAGCAGGAGCATTTATTTAATAGGTTGATCCATAGATCGGATATTTATTTAATTAACTGTCACTAAATTTGCATACCAGGAATAATTAGTTGTTTAAAATCCCTATAGCATTCAGCGAACTATTGTTTGAACTATTTTAGCACACCTTTGTTTATAAAAAAAATAAACAAACATTAATGAAAATCCTTTTAACTGGCTGTAGTTCACAAGAAGAAAATACCCCAGCCATGGTGCTTCACTATAAAATATAGAAGTAAATTCAAAATTAATTTAAAGCTTGCAGTTAGTTTACAAAATAAGTAATATGATTCATACTATGTGTTCAACTTTTTACTAATATACTTTTTTTGGCTTCTATATTTTTATATTAGGATAAATGGAGAGGGCCTACAATGGTGTGGAGATAATCATTAAGAACCTCTTATGAGATGACATGGGTAGCACAGTATAAAATTTGAAGGATTTAAATTGTTAAACAGTGTACCTGCCTTCCTGGAGCAAAAAAAGTTCGAGGAAGTTGTAATGTTATCAGACGTACCAGTAAAACATAGGTTGAGGAACACTGGGGGAGCATGATTCTTTATGTACAAGTATTAACTTCTTTAAAGAAGGCAGGTGGTAACTCTTTTAAAAAAATATTTTATTGACTTTCAGACAAAGATTTTCAGACAGAAAGAGGAAGAGGACGAAAGAGAGAGAGAAATGCCAGTGAAACATTGATCATTGATCACTGCCTCTTGCAGGCCTCCTACTGGGGATGGAGCCCGAAAGCCTAGTATGTGCACAGACCAGAAATTGAACCAACCATTTTGGTAGGGGCACAATGCGAATAGCTTTTCTCTGCTCAAAGATGTCTAGATTCATGACTTAGAATACTCAAACGGTGGGGAAGGAAAGATGATTCAGGTGAGTGGGGATGATCTGCATGGCTGGAGACGGAAATGACTAGATCTCTATGATCCAGTCCCAGTTGGTTTCCTCACTCTCCTGAGCTGGGTCATTTGAAGCCTGAGCTCAGTTGGGATGGTGGAGTAGTAAAACTGCATGTGACGCTTGTGTTCTAAGAGGAAGCATCTGGAAAAGAAACATTTCAAGAGTGAGACAAAAGCTACAAGGCTTCTTTTGACCTCTCTTTGGAAGCCATGCTGTGCTGATGACACTTGTTTCTACTTGTAACAAGGATAAACTAAAGGCAGCCCAAACTCAAGGAAGGGGAAGGGAATTAGACTCCGCCTCTTCATCAGGG
This sequence comes from Myotis lucifugus, assembly GCF_000147115.1. Taxonomy (NCBI): domain Eukaryota; kingdom Metazoa; phylum Chordata; class Mammalia; order Chiroptera; family Vespertilionidae; genus Myotis; species Myotis lucifugus. The sequence continues at coordinate 6,062,270 of NW_005871073.1, forward strand.
AGTTACAAGCTCACACTGCAAAAGAAAGGTGAAGAGGGAGATATCATTGAGGTCATTTTTATTTGATCTCCACTCAAGTACCGCTGCCTTGGGGAGGCCAAATTATTAACCTCTTTCATTTCATGCTCCGACCAATAGGTTAGCTTGCTGCTGGGTCCGGCTGATCATGTGACTGTCTAGAACTTATCAGTGTTTCCATTTTAATTTTCTGTCATTAATTCTTTAAGCTCTATCTTCCCCAATAAACTTAAAGCTCATAGCAGGAATTGGGTATTCCACCCCATCCCTAAGCCCAGATAACTGGGCTGGATTATGTTCTGTCAATTTGTCAGTGGTGGGAACCACCAGGGCACTTACATTCATGAAATGGTTTTCCAGGAAAGGCCTCCATGGGCTTTCCACAAGTCCATCTTCACAGGCCCATTTAAGCATCAGCTTTGGGGGTTTACCTGCATGCTCTGACTTGTCCCCCTGTCAGGTGAGGAGGTTAGTTACTTTCTCTCTGATCCTCCTACTAACTCCTTCCAGACATTTACCTCCACAGCACCTGTTCTAAGTTCAATTGTATAGGGTATCCTATATAATAGAAGCCTAATATGCTAAGTGTCTGGCCGTCCATTTGGCCATTCAACCAATCAAAGTGTAATATGCTAATGATATGCTAACGCCACTCAAACACTCGCTATGACATGCACTGACCACCAGGGGACAGACAATCAACTGGTCGACCAGTCGCTATGATGTGCACTGACCACCAAGGGACAGATGCTCCGACCGGTAGGTTAGCTTGCTGCTGGGTCCGGCTGATCGGGACTGAGCTAGATGGGCTGGACACACCCTGGAGCCCTCCTGTGGTCCCTCCCTGGCTGGCCAACCTTCTGTGTCCTTCCCCAGCCCCGATCGTTCGTGCACCAAGCCTCTAGTTTTCTATAATAACTTCTATATTCCCATAATAAATTCTGTATTCCCACAAGACTTAACAGTGACTACTTTCCTGGCTAATAGGGTATTCTTAAAACTTTACTCAGTGCTTGGCACATATTAGGTTCTTTATATATTTTTTAATAAATATATAAATAAATGTCAAGAGATTTATTTTGATTTCTTCAAAAAGAGTCAGGATGGTCTGGCTGGTGTTGCTCAGTTGGTTAGAGCATTGTCCTGTGCACCAAAGCGTGGTGGACTGAGTCCTGGTTAAGGCACATACCGGCAGGGCATGTGCTAGAGGCAACCAATCTTTCTCTCTCTTTCTCTCACTCGTTCTCTCCCTTCCTTTCTAAAACTTATTTTTGAAAAAGGGTAATAATATTTTCAGAAAGAATTATCAATGGAGGCTAAATATAGAGGGTGAAAGGTGAGAAATAACTGAGTATTTATAGTCTCAGTATGTGCCACACAAAATACTTATTCATTACAAAGTGAAAAGGGTAACTTTATGATGAAGAAACCTGGCAGATACCACCATAACCAAGGAAACAAAGTTGCCATCTATTACCAATAATAAGACAAATAGACACCATGTTCGCTGTTATGATACACTGAGAGAAACACAATATCCCTTCCAGGGGTATTTCTGCCAAATGTGCACATATCTAAATCTAATTGTGAGGAAAAAATCAGGCAAACCCAAACCAGGGCACATTATTCACTAGTGTTAAGGTCCTGAAAGTCAAGGAAAGACTGAAGGACATTTCCTTGTTGAAGAGTGATAAGGAGACATGTAAATGAAATGTATGATTGTGAACTGGATCCTTTTGTTGTAAAGGACATAACTGGAACAATTGGTGAACTCTAAGTAGATAGTTAAAATTTAATGTTGATTTGAAATGTTATTTTTTTAGTTTTTATAGAATTTTTGATATGTAGAAGAGTGATTTTCTTGGACAAACTAATGTTTTGGAATGATAGGACATCAGTTTGTCAACTGAGTCAGAAATATTTCTAAACAATAAAATAGAGAAAGAGAGGAGAAGCAGAAAAATGATGGTAAAATCTTAACATTAAAAGAATATTACTGAAGGGGAAATAGGAATTATATAATTATTGGAATTTTGACATTATTGAAAATGGAAAGATAAAAATAAAACAAGGGTGCCCTAACTGGTTTGGCTCAGTGGATAGAGCGTCGGCTGCGGACTGAAAGGTCCCAGGTTAGATTTCGGTCAAGGGCATGTACCTTGGTTGCAGGCACATCCCCAGTAGGGGGTGTGCAGGAGGCAGCTGATCGATGTTTCTCTCTCATCGATGTTTCTAACTCTCTATCCCTCTCCCTTCCTCTCTGTAAAAAAAAAATTAAAATAAAATAAAAATAAAAAATATATATTTAAAAAAATAGAAATAAAACAAGGGTGTTAAAGAGTAACATTTATCTTTTTCTCCGTAAGTTTTATAATTATGTACTAGAATTCTAACACAGTATAAAATATTACTCTGACATCTCTGCAATTATGGAATAATCTCCAAATGTCTAAAGGATTAACTTTTCGATGAGTATCCCCACTGAAAATGGAACGTTTGGTTGTGCTGTTTTGTTACTTTGCGCCATCAGGATCGCTCTGACATAACCCATGCCTTTCCATCTCCCAAGTCCATCGTTCTCTGATATGCTTGATCTGTTATATTCATCCAGGAGGTGATTTTTCTGACATGCCTAGTGCGCTGAGTGAGATTGAATGTCTTTATCTCAGAATGAATCCTCTCTATCTTCCTACCTTCAGCAATAAAGGAGGACTTTATAACCAAAGTGATTAGGTTTTCTACCTCAGAAAATTTATATCTTTATTCCACTGACCAAAGAAAGTATAAAAGTGAAAATGTGGAATTAAAACAGGAGTCATTATTTAATAACTGTCACGTGTGTACTTAGTTAAATATTTTATCATGTATTTTGTTGTTGCTATGGAGCAGAGGATTTTAAAAGTGACAGCATACAATTATTACAGGTAGTTCAACATTTGAATTTTTAATTAAAAAATAAAAATACTATGAGCACACAGAGAGCTGCAATGTGTATGAGATGGTGGTATGACAACAGAGTAATTCTGTCTGTGTTTTGTAGATCACCTGTTGGAACCCCCAGGAATGAATTTGCTCCTGGAATTAGAGTTCTGCACTGTCTGGGTTTCACGTTTTGTCTGAAAGACAAGCAGTTTTTACATCTACACTAAAATGGTGTAACCCATGGCTGGCTGCTGTACAATGCACGCTCTCTAGATCATATCCATTCCCTCTCCTTTCAGCAAACATTTATTTAATCAGGTGGTACACATGGCTCTGAGGATAACAAAATGAGTAAAATCTTGACAAGGCCCTCTAGTAGCAAATGATTTCTGCAGCAGGCACCTCTCAGCATGTATGTACACATGCAATTACTTCCTTTCACTGCGAAAAATAATGTCCCATCTCTGGCTTTAGGATTAGATTAGGGTTGAAGACTTACTCAAGCTCAACCACCGAGAATCTATTTTAATGAATTTGAAATTAGGACTGAAAGGATCTAGTTCCATCTGGCATTGTGATTAAATTTAAGTTCTGGAGAGGTATGGGGAGGCTGCCTTCTCCCAAGTATGTGTAAAAGGAAAAGGCATCTCACTGCCAAGCAGAGTAATGAAGTTGATCTTCAGAGAGAACAGAGTAAGACCCATAGGAAAAATGAGTAAGGCTCAAAGAATCACTATTTGGCTTTCTGGTGGCTTTTCAGTTTGGGTTGCTAAATATCTGTAGGGCCCAGATATGCTTTCTTGGGGTTCTGTGAAAGTATATTCTTAAATCAAATCTCTCTTTTTTAAGTAACCAAAATACTCTTAACAAAGGTCATCTATGGCAAATTAATAATTACAGTCATGTGATGGAGTCTGCAAAGGGATGGTACATTGATCCAGCTGCTCTATAGAGACCAAATAATACCAAACTCTATAAGATAAAAGGTTTGTTTTGTCATCATATGCATGTCTTAGCTGATAGACAGTCAATTAAGTGTAGAGATGCTGTGTTTTACACAATGAACAGGCACCCAGATTCCATCCATCTTACTGCTCTGTCATTCCCTGGGATGCTCCTCCCATGTGCCAATCTCCAGGAAAGGAAAAGAAAAAGTAGAGGTCAAGTAGCTCCCCTTTAAGGGCGTGCTCCGGAAATTACTCACAAAACTTCTGTTCACACGTATTGGACAGAAGCTACTCATGTGACCATGTGAAATATTTAAGAAGTTTACTGCCCAATGGAAGAAGGGAATAATGGCTATTGGGGGTCCCTAGCAATTTCTGCTACAATAATGTCATTGGAACATGATGGTGGAGTTCCTTAGTTCATTCACTCAGGATTATAAGAAAAGGTCTTCTGGAAAAATGAGTTTGGGCTGAATCTTGAATGATGAATTGAATGGTGTAAAACAAGAAGGAAAGGGGTCATTTCAGGAAGAGGAGACATAATGAGAAAAGACATGGGTTTATTATTAGACTGTCTTGTGGCTGGAATATAGAATGTATATATCATGATAAAGACAGAGGTTGGCATTAAATGAGTCTGAAAATGAAAGCCAAACCACAAATAGTTTATATTTCCTTGTAAAGAATTTGCATTTAATGTTATGGCAGCAAGAAATATCAAATTTTGTTAGCAGAGTGGTGATCTAATTAGTTATGTTTTTAGAAAGATGGCTGGCAATCTGTGAAGAGTGGAAGTAAGTACAATACTGACGGTACCTGAGCTCAGGTCATAGAGATAAACAGCATAAGCAATATTTTTCAGGCATTCGGTAAACCGAAAATGTATCTTAAAGTCCTCAGCTTTCCTTTTACTGATGCATTTCTCCAAAGAGCGACCTTGTTTGTGATTTTCCCCCTGTACTCCCTATTCCTCAGAATGCTTTCTCTAGCCAGCCAGAATTCCTGATTTTCCATTTTAAAAAAAGCCTAATTTTACTCAGAGTATTAGTAAAAAGGAATCTAGAGAAATGTACAAAGTAATCTGTAAAACATTAAAATCCTACTGGTTGAATGTAATAGATCCCTTATTAATAGACTAGTACAATGCGCTTCCTTTCCTAGGTTTGGAAAAAAATGTTAAAAATCAAACAAACACTAGGTTCTAGCTATTTAACTAAAAACGGATGTGATTGGAAACTATAACTCAATTTTTAAAAATCTTATTTCATTGATCTTTGTACTCCTCTAGTCATCTACACCCACCTCCCCACCTGAGCACCCCTTTGTGTCAGTCCAGGCACTAAGGCTATAGTCGTGATTGAATAGGACAAAATTACTTCACCTACACAGCTTACTTTCTTTTTAATGTGTTTAATCCATTCCAGATACTCTAACCTCTCCTAGTTTGGAAGGCAAGATGGGTAAATGAGGGGTTTTCAGTGATCATGGCTTCATTCATCGATGTCTTATTTCATTCAACACCAGTTGAAGAGGGCAACTGCATTGTAGGCTTTGGGAATACACTATTTAAGACAATAGGTTAAAAAATAAACAAACAACAAACATTCTAGTGGACATCTATCCTCAAAGGCATTTTCTGAGAACTTTATAATTTTGTCTGTTTCTTTGTTACAGGTATTTGTAGGTTTCTTATGAGTTTTACCTTGTGTCCATAGGTAATACGCTACCAGGCCTAGTGGTTTTTACTTCAACGTGCCTATCACACTCACTCTGTCGCTTCTTCAGCTGCTGGGGTGATATCTTTGAACAGAAAGTCACATCATGTCACCCCTATGTCCAAAACCCATTTTACTCAGAAGAAAAGCCAGTATTCAGACAATAGTCTCTAAAGCACTATGTGGTCTAATTTCCTCTCACTTTCCTGATTTCATCTCTTAATTTCCTTGTACATTTTGTTCTAGACATGTTGGCCTTCTTGCTATTCTTCAAGCATGTTCTAACGTAGAGCCTTTGAATTTATTGTTTTCCATTCCTAGACCTTACCTGCTTCAGACATTTACATGGCTCCATTTTTCACCTCCTGGAAATTTTAACTTAAATGTCACCATTTCAACATCTTACCTTTTAGTCACCCTCTCTAAAATTGCAACATATCTCTATACTTAATTTCACTTACCATAATTTACATTTTTCTTTTTCAATGATACATAGAACTTTAATATTTTATTACCTATATCTCACCACTAGATTTCAGGCTTCATGTGATAGGGATTTTTGTCTCACGTGTGTTTGTTTTCTATTGGTATGTCACAATTTACCATAATCACTACATCTTAGGGCCTTCAAATAACACCATTTATTAACCCATAGTTCTGTATGTCAGAAGTCTGGGTAGACTTGTCTGGGTTCTCTGTTTAGGCCCTAAACTTTAGGGTATACAAAACCAAAATCTGGATGTCCGGCCGTGACCGGTTTGGCTCAGTGGATAGAGCGTCAGCCTGTGGACTGAAGGGTCCCAGGTTTGATTCCAGTCAAGGGCATGTACCTTGGTTGCGGGCACATCCCCAGTAGGGGGTGTGCAGGAGGCAGCTGATCAATGTTTCTCTCTCATCGATGTTTCTAACTCTCTATCCCTCTTCCTTCCTCTCTGTAAAAAATCAATAAAATATATTTTAAAAAAAACAACTGGATGTCCGTCAGCCTGCCTGGGCTCTTATCTGCAACCTAGGTGTAGGGAAGTGGAAAATGTGTTTCCAAGCTCATTTAGGTTGTTGGCAAAATTCAGTTCTTTGCAGGTGTAGGACTGAAGTCCTTATTTCCCTGCTGTCTGTCAGCAGAGGCCACACTCAGCTTCTAGAGGTTGGTCACATTCCCTGCCATGAGACCTCTTCGTTCTTCAAGCCAGCAAAGGTGTGTCAAATCTGTCTCATGCTTAGAATCTCAGTGGCTTCGCTTCTGCTACCAGCTGGGTAAAAGTGTTTTTAAGCTCTTGTGTGATTAGGTTAGACCCATCCAGATAACCTACCATTTACCATATAATTTAACATAGTCACGTTAATGATTTCATATTCATAGATTTCCCCTGCACTCCAAGTGGGGGAAATAAATAAGATCATGGGTCAATGGGGGTCATCTAAGAATTCTGCCTAGCACAGTGTATATATCCCAAGTCCCAAGTAGTTTATTGAAATATTTATTGAATGACTGAAAAAAAATGAATGAGTAAGCTATTTAATAAATACATAAATGAGTGACTTACTGTTGCTACCATATTGCATGCCTATGCAGGGAACTCCATCAGGGTCTGCCTGACCGCTCTGCCAAGCACACCAGGCAGTCACTGTTTAGCAGGGGCTGGCACACATGCCTAGGGTTCTACCTGGGCAAGACCACAGTGGCAGTTTCCCTGGACTCAGATCTCATGAATGGATCTAGAGAATCTCTTTACTCAGCTCTTACTCCCGCAGATCAATCCTAATAGAGACTTAAAAAAGAACCCATTCACAAAGACCCATCACATCCTAAACTTATTGTTTCTCTTCCCTGTAATACAAAGAATCATTTACTAACTAGGCCCTGCTCTTTTTTATTGGCTTATTCCCAGCCCTTCATAGAGCCTTCCTTAGTCCTTTCCATTCTCTTCAGAACCTATATCTTGAACTCAAAATTCTGAAAGACCAGTTTATAAAACGAATGGAAGGGAAAGGAGCGTGGGGATGGTAAGTACCAAAAAGGAATTGAAAATAAAGGACAGAAATAACAATAGTTAATATTTCCAGCATATTATTCCCCACTACATTTTAAACTTTTTTCACTTTATTATTATGATATGCTTACTTGCCCATCTCTCCCTCTTATACTCTAAGATCCTTAAGGGCAGACATAGAAATCATTGATTTATCTCTTTCTTTCCATTCTGGTACAATCCAAAAGTATATTCCCAATAAGTGGTTGCTGAATAAATGAAAAAATGAATGCATACATTAAAAAGATAGGATATGTACACATTTATTATTCAATTTAATGTAAAAATATGCAACCCAGCAAAAAATATCCAGATTTCAAATATCTAGACACATAGAGATATTCAAAAAGAAATTTCAGATAATTTTTTTGCCACAACAGACTATATAGCTTAATGAAATATTGATGATAAATTTATCTTTTATACTATTGTTGTTTTGAATATAATCAAAATATTTAAGCCCCAATTTATTATATATTTCCATGTGTCATTTACCAATATGAACCAGATTATTAAGTGCAAAAATTATTTCTTGGATATCAAGTCTATGTATAATATACTCCAAAAGTTATAAATTTGACTTGGTTGTTTTTTTATATCTGCTAGAGGATGTTCACATTAAGATAAATGGATTGTCATGTTCTGAGAACTGTTTAGTTTCACTTTTAGGGGACCATCTGTTCTCTGATTAATGGATTTGTGTACAAGAGTGGGCATGTTGATTTAGCTCTTTTAAATAAATGCCATAGCTAATTATTCTTTTAAGAATGCAGTTTTTAACACCTCTAACTTCTATAATCTCTTTTGAAGAAATCTATGTAATAAGGGTCATGAGCACTTATAGCTTTCTTTTAGGATGCAATTACATTCATCCTAAAGTATAGAAAATAATTTTAAAAGTTGGATTCCATATATTCTTTTTAAAAAATCCTTACCCAAAGATATTTTTCCATTGATTTTTAGAGAGAGTGGAAGGGAACAGAGAGAGAGAAACAATGATGTGAGAGAAACACATGGATTGGTTGATTGGTTGCCTCCCACACCTCCTCTGACCAAGGCCAGGGATTGGGGTGGAGCCTGCAACTTGAGGTACCTGCCTTAGACCAGAATCATACCCAGACCTTTTAGTCCATAGGCCTACGCTCTTTCCACTGAGCCAAATTGGCAAGGGTGAATCCATGTATTCTTGAAGGACTAATGCCCTTCCTATCTAAGAAATTAACTTTCTGAAGAAAACTCTTTGTAAATGTCCTAGAGAAATATAGTGGCTTTCTGTTCACCCTTTGCAAGTGGAAAGGGTGGATCGTTCCTCTACTGACATATAGAAAAAAAAGAAATTAACTTTCTGAATAAGCACATAGTTTGAAGCATGCACACTGAGCAGTACGTAAGAAAGGAGGGCCGGCCTATCCTTCCTTGAATCAACCTTATTCATCACTGAGATGAGAGCAACCCATGTCATCACCTGAACATTTGCTTGAACACTGCTTCTCTGCATCATCACAAAAAGAAAATTAATCGAAATAATGGAATTACAAATACATGTACTTCCCATGTCAACATTAGCCAGATCTGTAGGTAAGTAGGTAGGTAAATAGAGAGCTAATTTATTTTATTACATAGATCTGTGTTTTTACAAACTGTGTTCTAAAGCAGAGCCCTAGGTTTATGGGGACTGTGAGTGGGATACAAAGACAAGGCAGAACAAAGTTGGTCTTACAAACACTCATTAATAATTCAAACAAAACTGGTTTATTTATTTATTTTTTGTTAATCCTCACCCTAGAATATTTTTTTCATTGATTTTTTTAGAGAGAGTGGAAGGGAGCGAGAGAGAGAGAGAAACATCGACGTGAGAGAGACACATGAATTGGTTGCCTCCCGAATGCATGCACCCCTACCACCACCACCAGGGCTGTGGATCAAGCCTGCAACCCAAGGTAAGTGAATCAAACCAGGGACCCTTCAGTCAGCAGGCCTACACTCTTCCCACTGAGCCAAACTGGCTAGGGCAAAACTGGCTTATTTTTAATTTTACAAAATATATTTTGCATGTTTGCATTTAATAAATCAGCTCCATAGCTAAAGTAACAATGTGGAAAACAGTTCTCTGACATCTTTCCCCTTTGAAACATTAACCTTGATTGCAGAAAATGTTTCTCAATGCAAAACAACATTCATCCTTGTCAGAAGATACCAAGTAAAGGCTGGCAACTAGTTCCTGCTTATTTAAATGGAGAGAGAGAAGAGATTCATTGCTTTATATCTGCTCACCACACACTGACTGCCTCTCCAGTACATACTAATGATGAGCTCTCTGCAACCATATAGTTTTTAAGACCATGATGAATATTTTCTGTTGCTAAATCTCTGGCACTGCATGAGGAATAGTGATAAGATATTTAGGATAGAGAAATCTTTCCACTTGCTGTTTTCCAAATTTTCATTAAAATTTATATATATGTATATATTTTACATAGCACTGACTTATTTTATCAGTTGGGGTTTTCTGTACCGAGCCTAAGTAAATTACTCTAGTTAACTAAAGCAAAAGGGAATGTATTGGCAGGATGTGGTGTAATTCACAGATTTTGAGTAACTGCTAAAAGCCAGGCTTCATAAAGGAAGAACCCAGAGAAGCTTCCTGAATCTAGGTAGTAGCAACATTAGAACTATCCCCCCACCTCATCCCCAAGTCATTTGTTCACTGGTTCTTTCTTACTGTTACACTAGAGTCAGTGCCTTGTTCCCTCAAAAGTCAGACTGCCCATTTGCACTCTGGATATCATTTCCTCTTATCTTCTCTATGACTAAACTTTGACAATTCAACACTTTCTAGGCCAGCACTCCCTTAATTTCTACCTCTGTCCACATTCCCCTCAGCATACAAGCATTCCTTAAAATACTCATCTTACAAAAACAAAACAAAACAAAAAACTTCTGGTATCATTCTGCCACCAGCGACCACTTTCTTATTATCTCACACATCAACACTTTGTAAAGGGACTGGTTGATTTTGCTATTTCACTTCCGCACATGGCATCCTTCATACTGCACTCCATTGCCTCAGGACAAAATGCTGCAGAAACCCCTTTTGTCAAGAATACTGTTAGTCTCTATCTTTGTCAAATCTGACGGTCACCTCCCTGACTGTGCTTTCCTTGGCCTCTGTGCAGCATTTAACCCTGGTGACCATGCCCATTTTATAGGAATACATTTTGTTTTTGTATCTGCTAGAAGGAATGTTCTTCCTATGTACCGGCTACTCCTTCCCAAGATCTTTTGCCAGCTTGTCATCTTCTGTTTGACTTCTAAGTGTTGAAGTGCCTCCTGGGCTGTGTCCTTGTCACCTCTTCACTATCTGCACACTCTCCATTCCTGACCCCCTTCACTTCTCTCATCAGTTACTTCACATGTCAATGAATCCCAAGTATCTCTCTGCAGCCCTGTCTTCTCCTCAGCTCAAGATGTGTATGCCCATTTGTCTATTTGACATCACATGCATGACCAATAACCATCTAAAACCTACCGTGTGAAAAACAGAATACTTACTAGTACACTGCTCCCATTCCCAACCAGATCTTTCTTCAGTCTTTTACACCCCAGTAAACCATACCACTCCATAACCAGTTGGCCAAGCCAAAACATACACACACACACACACACACACACACACACACACACACACAACACCTATGACATACATCTGATTCATTAGCAAATCTTATTGATCATACTTCTAAAACATACATAAAATGTATTCACTGTTTTCAGTCTCTGCTAAGACCACACAGAGAAAAACATGCCTATTTCTCACTTTCACTATTGCTATAAAGTCTCCTAAAATAGTTTTCATTTTTATATCTTTATTGCTTTTTTCTTTTCAAAATAAAAAAAATAGAAGTATTTATTTGTAGTATCACTCTTGTTTAAATCACTTCCAGTGATCACTTATGGGTATTTAAGAATAAAAATCATACTTTTATTTCTGGCTTTGGGCCTATGATGGTAATCCTACTACTTCTCTGACCTCATTTCATACTAGCTTTCCCTTGTTAGATCCACTGGTCTTCTTTTTATTGAAGGTACTAGAGAGTATTTTCTTTACGCTGAGTATTCTTGTCCACCAGATTCACACGGTTAGTCTTTCTATCTCGATAATTCATTAAATTCCTATCTTTTGTTGAGATTTTCGACATAAATAACAAATCCAAAGTCTCAGGCTTAACACACACACGGACACATAGACACACACACACATTTATCTACCACTCATATACAGTTCAATTTCACTCAGTGTGTGTGTGTGTGTAGTGGGCAGATTTGTTCCGCACCACAATGTGCTAAGGGGTTTCTTCTACTTAGTGGCTCCAACATCTTGGTAGGACCTGTAGATCTCCACCTGACCTCTCTGCATCTGGTCTACATCACATTTAGGGAAGAGAGTTTATGGGCCAGACCTAATGTATATTTCATCAATGTTTCTCCATGTTCCATTGGCCAGATCTCAGTCATATGGTCACATTAAAGACAAGAGAGGCTGGAAAATATGGCTTAGTGGTTTCCCCAGGGGAAAGAGGAAAATATGAATATTGGTGATTACCAGCAGTCCTTGACATACCACTTAACCAAGTAGTCACCCAGTAACATTTCTTCCTGTCACCTACTTTTAATTATTTACAAATCCCTTTGTACTACATTATAATTAATGGTTTACTTATTAGTACTAATCAGTCATGTATTATGTATTAATTAATATTTCTGTTGTTTCCCTTCAGAAGAACATAAGCTTCATAATGACAAAGCCCCGTCTGTATTGTTTTTTGCTGTACCTTTAATTCCTAGATCCAATTCATGATGTGCACATAGTAGTATCTTAGTAAATATCTTTATAAGTTAAGAGGGTCTTCCTTGTTTTATGCCCAAGATTAAAATAATACAGCTTGTTTGACAAATCCATGAACACTGTATATTAAGAGAGACAAATGCAATAGGACTTGTTTCCTTTATCCCTTTTAGTAACTTAGTGAAAAATAGGTTCAGAGCCAACTAAGCACTTCTGATTGAGTTAATTGGAAAAGTAGGCCAATAGTAGAGGCTGAATTTGGAGGTCTTCCTATTTCTAACAAAGTCACAATTTTTACATAGGGAGCCTCCATTGAAACAGAGCTGCATAGATCTCCTCTGTGATCCTTTTCTTAAAATACGTAGATCATTTCAGGATTAAGGTTTTTCTCTACCATAATTCATTTATTGTGTGTGTATTCCAGCTAGTTCCAATCTAGGCACAATTCTCTGTTCTAGGAAAAATGTGAGGGACCATGTACTTTACTAATTCTCTTTTTAAGGTTTTGGCCAATATATTTTGGAGTTTTTAATATCTGTACTGTAAAGTGTTAGTATCCATGAACCCCATGTTTAATAGTATCCAGTAAAAAATTAATAAGTCCCAGGCCAATTATTTATCAGATGTGAAGGAGATGGAATTTAAGCAAACAAATAAAACAAAACAACGCTGCTATAAAAAAGAAGGAATTCTTACCACTTGCAACAGCATGGATGGAACTGGAGAGCATTATGTTAAGCTAAATAAGCCAGTCAGAGAAAGCTAAATATCGCATGATCTCACTCATTTGTGGAATATAATGAATGACATATACTGATGAACAAAACATATCCAGAGACAGAGAAGCATCAATTCAACCATCAAACCTCAAAGGGAAAGCAGGGGAGGGTGAGGGTAAGGGAGAGAGATCAACCAAAGGACTTGTATGCAAGCATATAAGCCTAACCAATGGACACAGACAGCAAGAGGGTGAGGAGGCAATGGGGGGATAAGGACACATATATAATACCCTAATCAATAAAGAAAAAAAATAATACACCAAGAGATGTGATCTATACTTTTCTTCTCAAGAAATTAAAAACTGTAAAATTATTATGTCATTATATATGAGTCAAAAGAAAAATTTTTTTATCTTACTGAATATGTAACACCCAAATCCTGAAATTATAGTAAGTGAAAAAAAATTATTAGTCTTTAATAAGTAAAATGGTATATGTTATCATGTGCATATAAAAAGAGCTCAGGAGCCAAAGCCGGTTTGGCTCAGTGGATAGAGCGTCAGCCTGCGGACTGAAGGGTCCCGGGTTCGATTCCGGTCAAGGGCATGTGCCTGGGTTGCGGGCACATCCCCAGTGGGAGATGTGCAGGAGGCAGCTGATCGATGTTTCTCTCTCATCGATGTTTCTAGCTCTCTATCTCTCTCCTTTCCTCTCTGTAAAAAATCAATAAAATATATTTAAAAAAAAAAAGAGCTCAGGAATCTTTATATTGAAAAATGCAATATAGATACTTCACTATTTCCATTTTTAAGTTCCTATATTTCCCTCATATTCCCATTTTATATTGTAAATATTTTTAATGAAGCACAATTTGTAGAGGTTATTTGAATTGTAATGTCTCTAGGATTTGAAAAGGATTGTATTCTCATCCTAGTAATTGGTGTGTATAAAGGCTTTTTGGTGGTTTTAGTCTGTATTTTCCTTCATTATATGAGACAACCTTTAATGCAAAGTGATTCAATGAAGTTATTTTTGCAACTTTTCCCAAGTATTTTTTCACAATTTCATATTCTAGTAAGACATTTTTCTTTCTGGATCCAGAATCAAATAAGCATTTTTGAAAGTTAGAATTTATTTATTTTATTTTACAAATACCTTTATTTCATTTTTTTCTATTCTCAAAAAGCATGCAATAAAGGCAGACTACTCATTTTCCTTAAGTATACAGTGATAACTAAAACATAGTGTTTAATCTCAAAGACATAGTTTTGTTAGAAAGCCAAATAAAGAAGCCAAAGTTAAATTCTCAAAATATATAATAGAAGTGCATGCAAATTATTAGGAAGCTTGTTTAGTTTAGATCCAAATTACACTGTTTAGAAGGAGGAATGCTTGAATTAAATCCCGCCTGATGAGCAGAATTAACTGGACAGAATCTAGAAATAAAATACAATGCATGGGAAGGCGGTGATTTGTGAAATAGCACAGTAAATTCAGGTATGGTGAATATTTGAGTATTTCAGTGGGGAAAACTGAGTTACCTGAGAAGAGAAAGCTAAACATGACTAGATCAGAAAGGATTTTGTATTCCACATTAAGGAATTTGATTTTGTCTTCTAAGCAAATGCATTTGTAATTCACCAAATTTCAAAATGTCTAAAGTAATTTAAACATGGGGATTCCATAATCATATTTTAGTATGAGAGTTATCACTATTAAGGATTGAGGAATGGAATCTAATGAACAAATGAAGACCAATTAGAATGACTTATGGCTTTAATATTTTTGTAACATCGTGATTAAACTACTGCCTTTAATTTAAAACATAGTAATTCTAAATAATTAATAAAAATATTAACATGAAAAACAATAATCCATATGAACTAAAAATTTTAATGGATCAGAAATGAAAAATATCCAGCAATTTCACTTCTGAAGGGAAAAAAATTACTATGTTGAAGAGATATATGCTCCCCCATGTGTATTGCAGCATTATTTACAATAGCCAAGACATGGAAAAAACCTAAGTGCCCATCAACAGCAAAATTAATAAAGAAAATATTGTTTATATTTACACACACACACACACACACACACACACACACACACACACAAATGGAGTAGTATTCAGCCATAAAGAAATCCTGCATTTGCAACAACATGGATGGACCTTGAAGGAATTATGCTAAGTGAAAGACATCAGACAGAGAAAGACAAATACTGCATGATTTCACTTATACCTGGAATTAAAAAAAAGAGAGAGATATAGCCCAGACAGTGTGGCTCAGGGATTGAGCACTGACCTATGAACCAGGAAGTCACAATTTGATTCCTGGGCAAGGCACATCAGGTTGTGGGCTCAATCTCCAGTGTGGGGTATGTAGGAGGCAGCCAATCAATGATTCTCACTCATCATTGATGTTTCTATTTCTCTCTACCTCTCCCTTCCTCTCTGAAATCAATAAAAATAGATTTTTTAAAAGGAGAGCTAGATCATATTTGTGGTTACCAGAGTAACTGAGGCAGTGGAGGACAGAGATAGGAGAATTGTATAAAAGTAGTCAAATGGTTATAACTTCTAGTTATATTATAAATGGTACTTATTGAGGTTGTAATATACAACATGATTACTAATGACTGTAGGTAAGTTTTTGTATGGCATATTTGAAAGTTCTTAAGAGACTAGATCTTAAAAGTTCTCATCACTAGGAAAAAAAATTTTTTTTCTGTGTTCTTTTTATCTATATAGTATAATGGATGCTAACTAAACTTATTGTGGTAATATGTAAGTCAAGTTATTATGTGGTTAAGAAAGGAAGGAAGGAAGGAAGGAAGGAAGGAAGGAAGGAAGGAAGGAAGGAGAAATAAAGAGAAGGAAATGAAAAACAAACACAAAGGATAGTAATTAGGAATTTCCATATTGTCAGAGCCATTAAGTTCCCAGCAGAATTAATGAAAAAAATCTACAACAAAGTGCAATTTGCAGAACATCATGGGTAGATCAAAGATTCTAAAAGTTTTGAAAAGGGAAAAATAGAGTGAGTGTATGTATTGAGATGGCATCATACTTCTAAATAGAAAAATTACAAATTAAAAAAAATGGAGTGCTGCTTTAAACACAAAGGAAAAACAATTTTCAACTCAGAAAGCTTAATGAAAATTCTCAGTCAAGTTTGGATGCAAAATTATGACATTTTCAATCATTTAATGCACCTTTTATTGCTGCTGGGTACATGTTCACAAAATGAATAAAGAGAATAAAGCCAAGGGTCCAAGAAACAGAAGACCGAATATAGAAGAGACTAGACTACTTAGGGAGGAAGAGGAAAGCAAAAACAAAAAGACAGTTGATCAACATGCTTAGAGAGCAAAGGAGTCCAGTCTAGAAGGTATATATCCATTAAACAGATAGATCGAATAGATTACCTAATTAATGTCTTGCTCACCATCTTATTGGGAAATAAGGTTCTCTTAAATTTTACTGGTAACATATATATTGGCCTTTACAGTTTCTGAACAAAGCCAAAATATTTGCAGTGTCTTTATCCTATATCAAGTCTTACAGTTAGCAGCTCTCTGAGGATTCTTACACCCCTGCCCCCCCACCCCCATACACACACCTGTCCCTCATTCTTCCTGCCAAGGATGAAAAAATTACCTTAAAATGTGCCTGCATATGAACAAGGAAAGCAACCTCTAAAATAAAAGGCATAGTAGTTTCCTTGAGGCATAGGGATACCTGGAGTATAAAATAAGAAATGACTAAACCCAAATTGTAAAACTTTAGGCTATTGGCCCAAGGCAAAATGCACACCTCCCAACTGCCAAAAAATAATCTAGAAGGACTGGAATCCAGGTTCTTCTCCCTTCCCTCGGGGAACCATCACTAGCAAAAGCATAGTACTAAAGGAATAAAAGATGAACGCACAAGAAAAAGCACAAAACACCTGAGATCTACAAGCGCTAAGAAAGAAAGCCAGAAAATGTTATACTTTGCCTGTATCTATAAAAGCCTGGAGAAATTTTCAAAATAGAAAAAGATACCGCACTCAGAGTGTTAGGATACATCTTATGAAGAAAAAGGAGATGATAATATCTGAAAATATCAAAGTCAAGGAACTATCTAATTACTTCCAGAAGAACATCAGATAACAAAAATGAATAAGAGTTTTATTAATATCAAATTTCTCTATATAAATAAGAGGTGGCAGAAGAATAGTAAGTAAGGACCTTTAATTGCACACCTAGGAAAATAATCACATGCAGTTTAAAAAAATGGCAGACAAACAGGATCTGAGATGACTTATCAGAAAATGACTCTTTTTTTGGGGGGGGGGGGCAAATGTAAATAAGAAACTGTATTCTAGCAATAAAAATCAAATCTAGGAGAAAGGAAAATAAAGTACATGAGAACTAAGAATGAACAAAGATCATACTGAGGTAGTCTCTTCTCTAAAAAAGCAGTGACAAATAAGACCAAGTAGCCATGATTTCTCAAAACTCAAATTGCTGGTGATTGCACTGTAGGGAAGGAAAACCTTTCCATTCTACTCTTCTAGGTTCTTTGGCTGGTTAAATTGGCACATGACAGATTAACCAGAGGAAAACTAACCTCATACTATAGGGGCCCCACAACGACACAAGAGGCGAAAGGACTGTCAGGTGATTTAGGCATCCTGAGCTAAGAAGAGCCGGCAAGAATCTGGGAATTCAAAAGGAAAAAAGTCAGTGCACAGGAAGATGGGAAAAGCAAACATTTGATAAACAAGTTTACCATGCCAGGCATAGACAATGGGACAGAGAAAACTTTGAACAAGCTTGCCCTGTGGGTTGCCCTCAGCTGACTACACCTACCTGGCAGATACTTTTTGTAGTTATATCCTTTTCAAAAACTGATGAAATAAGTAGAAAAAAAAGCAAAGGAATGGGAAATTGAATTATATGAATAATTTTCTTAAACTACCAGTTATAAGGAGAACAAAAACCCATAAACTGAAAATACAAATTTTTCTTGAGCAAACACAAAACAGTCATGAAAATCAAAAATTCATCAAGCTAGTAAGCCTAACATATTCCCATAATCAATATCATAAAAACTGTTTTCTCTCTATAATATAATAAAATTAGGAAGCAATGGCAAATCATGGCTTAAAACTGCTCATATGTCTAAAATGTAAATAATACTTGAAATATAAAATTTACTATCATATGCTTAGAGGCTAATAACAGTGAAATATTTATAGCTTAAAATAGTGAAATAAAGAATACAGCCTTGCTATACATTTTTATTTGACTTGTTAGACAATACGAAAGCTTAAAAATCATTAAGAAAACAAAAAATAAAGACAAATAAAGAAGTAAAATGACCTGAAGAATAGCATGGATAAAAATAGAAAAGTAAAAATAGATAACAAATTAGAGAAGTAGAACAATAAAAATTGGTATGTCTAATATACAAATGCTAGTTCCTTGAACAGAGTATTTAAGGCAAATAAATCTCCCACAAATTTAAAGAAAATGGAAAAAATATTCAAATAAATAACCAAATATAAAATAAGGTAAATTATTACACACATTATAGTTTAAAAAATTGTAAAAAAACATAAAAAGCTAAAAATAATACTATCTCAGTCTGTTTGAGCTGCTATAACAGAGTATCATAGATAGCTCACAAACCACAGACATTTATTTCTCATTGTTCTGGATGCTGGAAACTCCAGCAGATTGAGGAGCCGAGGAGAGCCTTTCCTGGTCCAATGATGGCTATATACTTGCTGTGTCCTCACATGGCAGAAAAGGTGAGAGATCTCTTTGGGGTCTTTTAAAAGAGCAGTATTCTGTTAATGAAAGTTCCACCCTCATGGACCAACCACTTCCCAAAGATCCCACATAGAGAAAAGCTGCACGGTGAAAGTAGAGCATAAAGCCTGAGAAAAACTCCTAGAAACCTAGGCCCCTACAGAGGCATCATTAGCCATGTGGGAGGCATGTGGTACACTGAAGGTAAGCATAGTAACAGTAAACCCAAACCTAGGTCATCTGACTAGGTGAACTCAAATGCCAACAAAACAGCTTGACAAAAGCAACAAGCCCAATTCCAGACTTCATGTACCTTCCCGAGTCACGTCTGTCTAGTCCCGTGGTGTCCGCTATTCAATTAAAATTAGACACAGACCAAAAAAGGGGGGGAGGGAGTGAAGTGGGGAACAGGGCCCATTGTCAAGAGAAAACCATACTTTAGTGGTCAAATTTATATTAAAATTGGACTCTATTTTCTATCCTTGAGTATTTTTTCTCTCAGAAGTGTGATTTCTGTATGAGCAACATGAGCATTATCTTGTAACTTGTTTAAAATGCAAATTGTCAGGCTCCCTCTGAGGTTTATTGAATCAGAAACTCTTGGGTGGGGACCCAGTAAAATGTTTTAACAAGCTCTCCAGGATATTAATTTACATAGACGTTTGAGAGACATCATAGTAGAGGAATCACTAAGCCAGTCTACAATTATTTCCTTGAAACTTTAAATTTGTTCAAGGAGAGAGAAAGGGTTGTATTAATATTGACACGTGCCAATCTATACAAATTCTTGTGGGATCTGAATGAGAAAGATTTTTTTTCCCATTTTATCCTCTTGGGCTTTTCTCATCTCAGCTGAAAATCCTATTAGCTTCATAAAGAGAAAGCTTATGGTGGCTACTGAGCCTCCACTGGCACATGTGACAGATCTGACTGGTCTATCACAGATAATATTGGAGAACTTTGATCTGATTTTTCAATAAAACTTATTTTTAAAAGATTAACTGTATGATTCCTTCACAACACAATTTACTAATGGGAGATAGAACATTTTAAAAATGAAATAAGTGTTACACAAATCTGTCCTCGGTTTTGGATTTCCCTCTAAAATTTAATAATGGTCTCTTTCTAAGGCACTTACTAGTGTTATAAGTACTAGAGATTGCTCATAATATTTAACATCTGGAACATATGCTAGCAGACGAGCAGCATCTCACAGTAACTCATCAATCATGATATAAAAGTGCTTACTGCACCATTTCATGAGCTCAAGTGGAGTATATTTCATTTTCACTCAGTCAAAAATAGAGACAGAGATAAAATAAACAAAAAATAGTAGCATCTGAATAGAAATGTATGCAATTAAATATACTAACTTGATCAAATAAAAGAATGATTAGCATTCTGCATCAACTTTTATATTGGAGACAGTGTATAATAGAGAAGGATGCTATTTAAGACTTAGAAAAATGTCTTCTCATTCATGAAAAATTAGTGCAGTATTTGTCAGTCATCCCTACATATTAGCCATTCATCCTAACAAAACAGTCTTACAGAAATATTCAGGGTTCTCCATCTATCTCAGAAATGTTATATGCAATTTAAATACATGGATCTTATTAATGAAATGATGGAAATAAAATATAATTAGAAAAGATAAATGACAGTTTAACATTTCTTTACTCCTAACCTATTATGCTGATTATAAAAACAGGTATCTTTCCACTTAAAAAGCTACATTTTGACTTTTCCACTTCCTTTTCTTTCTTCACCTACCACACTACTCTGGGACTTTAAAAGATGTATAGCCTTTATAGACCAGCTCTCATATTCTCATCTGACTTGAAAGACCACTTCTCCTCAGAATCATAGTGAGGCAAAGGACTGCCATTATTTCTTATTACTGAAAATCCATGTTAACAAACCATTTCAAAACTACAAAAACATTTTATGCTCTCTCATACTACAGATTGTCTCAGATCCTTTAGGGCTCTTGTCTTACAAATGTTATGACAATGTAAATGACTGTTCTCTGTTCAACCCATTCGGAGAAATCAAGGATGTTTTTACAAAACAGCTGGTTTAACTACATGAGTGAACGACAAATTGGCTTCAGGTATGGAACTACTGAAACAGGCTGCAGCAAGATAAGGTGAGGCACTGCAGCTGACCTAAGGGGAAGGTGGCTTAGAATATAACAGTGGTTCTCAACCTTGGCTGCACATTAGAATCACCTGGGAATCTTTTTGAAATCCTGATTTCTGGGCCTCCATCCTCTGGAAATTCTGTTTCTTTGTTACTAATGGTGTGGCCCCCACCCCATAACAAAGAAACAGAATTACCGGAGGATGAGGCCCAGAAATCAGGATTTTAAAAAGATTCCCAGGTGATTCTAATGTGCAGCCAAGGTTGAGAACCACTGGAATATAACAATAGGAAATGTTTTCAAAAAAAGAGAAAGAAACAACAACAACAACAACAACAAAAAGAAAATCTTACCTTTGTGACAGCATGGATGGAATACATCATGTGAAATAAGTTAGTCAGAGAAAGACAAATACCATGTGATCTTACTTATATGTGGAATCTAAACAACAAAATAATTTAATAAACCAAATAGAAACAGAAGCAAGCATAGAACAGACTGACAGTTGGAAGAGGGAGGCAGGTTGGGGACTGAGTGAAAAAAATTTGTTTAAAGGGAAAAAATAAACAAAAATAGTAGCATGTGAGTAAAAATGTATGCAATTAAGTATACAAAATTAATCAAATACTAGAATGGTTAGTATACTGCATCAACTATACATATATGTGTAGTTGTCCCTCAGCCTGGTCTGCACCCTCACCAATCTGGGACCCCTCGAAGGATGTCCTACTGCCGGTTTACAGGGATAGTGCCTAAACCAGCAGTCAGACATCCCTCTCACAATCTGGGACTGCTGGCTCCTAACCACTCACCTGCCTACCTGCCTGCCTGATTGCCCCTAACCACTCTGCATGCCGGCCTGCTTGCCCCCAACTCCTCCCCCACTGGCCTGCTCACCCCCAAATGCCCCCCGCCAGCCTGATCACCCCC